>NC_048283.1:25171815-25518690 GCF_009762535.1 Notolabrus celidotus | reverse complement strand
TGTCTGGAGCGGCCTTTCTGTTACTTAGCACTCCGCTGAAGACGCCGAGCTACAGTCGATGCCTAGGCAAACACTCTCTCTCTCTTTCTCTCTCTTTTTTTTTCTCTTCCTCCCTGCTCTCGCTCTCCAGCTTTGTCAGCTGCTGAGATGCATTGCGGTTAATTCATGAATCCCATTCAGCCTTGGTATTAAGGCTGAGTCATATCCATCTTTTGTTCCGACATTTGGAATGGCATTCTGTAATACTGACTCCACACAGGAGTCACGGGGTGTTTCGAGTTATTAGTCTGACTGCAAATGTTATGTCAGAGTCAAAATGGATCATCGTCATGTGGAAGTACTTTCATCACACGAGTCCCATGATAAAGACTTTGCCCACTGAAGGAATTTTTGGGGATAAACAGGCATTAGTGATGCAGGATAGAAACTGCCTTACGGGAGTTTACACACTGGCTTTAAAGGTGACATATCATCCAAAATGGACTTTTTAATGGTTCTCTACCTGAAATATGTTTCCCTGGCATGTCTACGAACCCCCCGAGAATTAAAAAAATCCATTCTGCCCCTGTTCTGATTTCTACACCTTTCTATAAATGTGTGTGAAACGAGCCGTTTCAGACTTCCGTGTTTTTGTTACGTAACAACAATATCCGGTCTGTAACGGAGTCAGAGCTCGGAGCTTGTTCAGCCCATAGACTGTATAAAATAAAACTGAATCCCCCCTCCGTTTTTCATTACCTGCACAAATGTGTGGTAACAAGGAGCTTAGGAAGGAGGCATGCTAGTTGTAGGCTTAATAAACACAAAGGTCGGTTTTACTCCCCACGTCTGCAGATTTGAAGATCTAGTGGATGATTTTTATTTGTCATGGAAAAGTGCTAGCGCTAATTAGCATAGCCACATAGCTACATGTTCATAGCTGTAGCTGTAGCTGTAGCTGTGTACCAAGACACACTGACAAATAAAACAACAAGAAACACTAAATCTGTGACCAATCCTTCAGAAAGGTCCCGCTGCCTTTCTGGCAGAGGTCAGTTTTACTCCCCACGTCTGCAGATTTGAAGATCTAGTGGATGATTTTTATTTATCATGGATAAGTGTTAGCGCTAGTTAGCATAGCCACATAGCTACATGTTCGTAGCTGTGTATCAAGACACACATCTACATACTGATAAATAAAACAACAAGAAACACTAAATCTGTGACTAATCCTTCAGAAAGGTCCTGCTACAGGCGCCTCTCCGTCAGGATCAGATTCTGGATCAGATTCAGAGGGTTGAAGTAACGTGATCTCTGAGCAGCCGTGTATATTCAGCCAACATGTAAACATTAGATCAACGTGCCGGAGAGCCGAGGGCACATCCACTTCCTGAGGGGGCGTGGTCAGAGGGAAAACAGAGTGTTCTGAGGAGGACTGATGAAGAGGGATTTTCAGGCAGACCAAAATCTGATTTCAAAGTGTTTTTTTGAGCATAAACTTTAAAGACATGTTTTGGGGACCTCTTAGACCAATATATATTGATGAAAAAAGCGTGATATGTCACCTTTAATGGCATTGCGTAGGTTTACAATGTTGCAGGTTTTCTCTTGTGCTTGGTGGTGATGAAACGTGTGATCTTTCAGTTTGTGCTAACCTCATCTCGCTTTGTTTAGATTTTGAAAATCTTTATTGTCCCCAAGGGGCAATTTGGTTTGCAACAGTAGTCCCCACACACATCATATATACACTCAAGCATTACACAACAAACAAACAAACACATTTAATTTAAATACATAACTACTTAACCCCGCGGATGACATCATTTTTTCTACATATGAGACCAAAGGTACCACAATCCTATGTGAAATGGCAACACCCTACCTACAGCTTGTTTAAAAACCCAACAGCTGAGGGCACAAATGATCTAAGATATAAATTAGATCTGGCCCCCAGGGGAACCTCTGGGAACCTCCTCCCTGTTGGCAAAAGTCTAAACTCTGAAAAAAGGGGGCGGTGAGGGTCTTCAAGGATGGCCTTTGCCTTCTGAGTGGCTCTCACTTGATAAAGATGGTCAAGATCATCAAAGCTAGGGTTGGTAGTCACGGGAAACTAGCATGAATTTGAATGTAGCATTTCCTCAGGACTCCATCTTAACAGGTTGAAACAGAAACTTTCATTTCACATCCACGTCCGGATTTATTTTTCTTTCATCTCCTTTTAATGTCATCACTGTTCAGGAAACAACACCTGTATGTCTACCATTAAAACTCCTGTGATAGATAGCTTATCATGCAGCACTTACTGCTGCTAATGTCTTTCATATTTAACTCCTAATGACCATGAGCTGTAATTAGACCTCATGTGTCACGAATGATGACTGACAGGTTGAAAAAGGAGGGCAATAAGGTCACAACACTGGAAAAAAAAACATGTACTAATAACCTACCAAGTAGAAGTATCAAGGTTTTTGAATTTATGCTTACATCGATATCACATTTTCAACCAAAGTAAGGTTGGACCTGATCAGAGACATTCATCTTCTGCTGGTCTTTGTAGTTTTGTTCGGTGAGCACCTTCGTTTCATCTTAGTGTAGAAAATGTTTGAGTTTAATCGCACGACTCCAAAAGGATGCGTGTAAAAGCATTTTATATCGGCTGCACTTCATGCACCAAGACTTACACTTCCATAAAGTTTGGGAACTTACAGTGGACAGATTAATGGAATGAGTAATTACGACGGTCAGGCTCTAAAAGTTCCTCATTCTGGATACGGATACATCACTGATAATGCAACTGGAGTGTGTCTTTCATTAAACTCGCCCTGCATTTCAAATTCTTACCCCACCTGTACCACAGCTTGGTTTAATATTGGACTGTGATTGGCTTCTGGAAACAGCTAGCACAATCACCATGAGTGGACATTCACTTTGGAGGGAGCCACAACAACTCATTTGAAGAAGCCTACAGGGTTGAATGTTTCTTTCTGCAAGCAGCTCCAACCCTGGAACAAAAACAGACTTTATTAGAATTTATTTTGGTGCTTTTATGCCCATTTTTTAAGAAATAGGAGAGTGGATGGAGGAGGAAAGTGAGAAGATAGCTTTGGAGCTGGAATTGAACTCAAGCTGCCTGCTTTGAGGAGCGTAGCCTCTGCACACGGGACGGCGATTTAAAAAGGAAAAAGGGTCTAGCTTTAAACAGAATTAAAAAGTTGAACATTTTTTAAAGCTCATGTGAGGAACTTAGATTTCTCATGATTTTGGCGACCTCTGTGGAATAAGCAGTACCTCTAATTCCTTTGTTGATCTGGTCCTGCATGTGTGTTCTTTTTGTCTTATAATAGTCAAATGTGCCGCTCACTGTAAATGTGGAAAATGTAAACAAAGGCTGTCTCTGCAACATGCTGTTAAACACCTTGTCTGAAACACTGTGGCAACATCAACAGACATTAAAATAATCGTGTACAGATAATCAACCTATAGAGGCATCAGTATTGTTTTCAGTCTCTCTCATCAGCAGCTAAAAACTCCCTGCAGCAACTTAAATCAATCAAATATTTCCAATAAATATTGTGTACTGAATATTTAATTTTAGTCTTGAGCCTAAACCTAATCCTGAGCCATTGGGTCTCTTCACATAAATGTTTATGATGGGTTTTGATCATACTACACAGCAGAGTGAAAGCTGCAGGGTGCCCCTTTAAACAGGAAAAGTTGCCTTAAAAATGATTGTTTCCCAAAGTATGAAGATTAACCGTACCCAAGACCAAAAGAATAAACATCTGTGGGAAGAGATATTCACATGCTTTCATTTTTTTTTAACTGGTTCTGTCCTTATTAAGCAGGGAGCTGATTCATGTAGAGTTTTTGTCTGTGCTCTCCTCTTTAAACTGCTCTATATCAGAGTGGTCCCAAAGCCCTGCATCCTCTGTGCACAGAAAGCAGAGCATCTCCATAAAATAAGATGTAAGATGGCACTTTTTCATGTTCCCGGTGTCCTCCTCGCTGTGCTCCCTCGTGGTTTCCTGATGAAGACGAAGTGTAATTGATTCAAAGCTTAAAGCCGTGCCTCGGAGACGGCTTTAGTTTCAGAAATAATAGACTCGACCGAGAAGGGACTCGAGGAGAACTGAAGCAGACACCAGACAAGTGGAACAGTGTTTCCAGTCCATGTTTGGGATGGTGTGTAAAACAGGGCTTTTCCCAGCAGAGCCACAAGATGGCGCTATGAAGTAGTGTCTCAGTCAGCTCCATACAGCTCAGATGAAGAAGTTGGTCTGGATATCAGAGTTTTTTCCTCTTTTATTCTGAAGAAGAGAGGGTTGGAGGTCTTTTCCACTGTGAGGCTCTTCACTGTGCTGCTTTTGTCAGTATCAGCCTGATCACATCCACGATGCATTCATGGCCTCATTCCAAATATCAAACCTAAACTTTTAAGCATCTCCAGCTGATAAGAGAGTACTGGGGTGAAACTGTTTCTTATTTATCTTTCCAGTCATCCGTCTGCCACATATTGTGAAAATACTGGCAGGAAACTTCTTATTAATCTTCAAATATAAAAATGCACATGCACCCACATGCACAGCAGGCCTCACAGGTCTTCAAAAGGAGCTGGAGTGGAAATGTCTCAGCATTGTTGGTGGTGTGCAGACAGATGGTGGTGTTTCTTTTCCTGCCTGCATTTGATATTAAAAAATATTTTTAGATATCTTAAGCCCAACATGAACATGTCATGCTTTGATTGAAATGGTCACAAAACAAGAGGGACTCCTGAATAAGCATGAAGGGCCTGTGTAAGCAGGAAAGCCCCATGCAAAGTTCCTAAAATAGACACATGCACACGTGCCGAGCGTGATAAACCTATCAGCCTAAAGTTAGTATTCCTCAAATACACGATGAGACAGACGTTTCCCGAGAGAGAGACACAGAGAGGCTGTGTGCAGTCTGTGTGTGTGTGTGTGTGTGTGTGTGTGTGTGTGTGTGTGTGTGTGTGCGTGCGTGCGTGTGTGCAGACTGCAGTCAGGGGGGATGGTAGGGGAGCTGGTAGACTAGAGTGCATTTGGTATTCAGCCGTGCCTAGTATTTATCTGTCTGCTGGCTGTCTAGTCTGGTCTGGCCTGTTAGTGGTGTCACCCTGCGTGCTCCCTGGGGGACTAAATTGACGCTCCAGACAGACTGCATGTGTGTGTCTGAGTGTGTGTGAGTGCTGTTTGGTGGTGGTGGTGGTGGAGGTGGTGGTGCTTATGAGTGGATAGAGGTAGGCTGCAGGAGAATCATGTGTGTCTGAGTGTCTTTATATGAGAGCTTGTCTGGGGTGTGCGTGCATGTCTGAGGTGTGTTGTGAGTGTGTGTGTGTGTGTGTGTGTGTGTGTGTTTGTGAGGACATGAGGATGACCTCACATCAAAGCAGAAAAAAACTCCTCAGTGTCTGAATTGATATTGTTGCTTTGGCTGACGAGACAGCAGCGCCTCAATTTGTTGCTTCAATAAAATTATGACAGCTGCCAGGCGTTTGTAAATTGCATCAGGGTCACGCGTCAATTTTTTCTCCCCTACCAAAAGTGTCACTTCAGAGTGTGGAATTCATTGAAAGCCGTCAAGGAAAATATTTTTGCATGATTGGATATAAAACTTGGCTGGTGATGCGGCACTTAATGCACAACATCTGTTGGAGGTCTTTGCTTTTCCCATTTACTTATTTTCCTTCACAGAGGGCCATTTTATTGCCAATGGTTACTGGTGTTCTCAGAATTTAAACTGTAAACCCCCTCAAGAGCAGGCATATTTCAAATATTTTTCAGTCAAGGCCTATAAAAGATGAGATTTCTCTCATTGATGGGGAAAATGTGATTCTCTGCAGAAGTAGACTGAAAAACATTGACTCCTTTATTATTACATTTTGTCTTGTGCACAGAATAGGCCAACTTCACATTGTAACTGCTAAGATGGCGGGCCACCAAAAAGCTATTCAGTGACCTCTTGTGGGCCCTGGACCACAGTTTGGTAACCTACTGGTCTAGGGTGGCATTCAGTGCTTCTCTCAGATTTGAACAGCCCTGTTTATTTATAGACTGCAGAAGGTCTTGTGCTACAGTGTGAGTGTGGACATGCGATGGGTGGGAGGGTTGCACTGTTGGTAGACTCAGAGGGGATGTGTTGGGTTTGGGTGGGGGGGTGGTGTAGGTGGGGTTCTTCTCTGCTGCACATGTGCCCCTGAACCACAAGACTAGCGCGGGGGTCACCTCAAGGTTAGCCCCTTCAAAGGCCCGTCTCCATTGGCTGCAGCCCGCCGTAACAAGGGAGTGAAACTCGAAGCGCTCTCCCCACCCTCCCCAAATAACACACCAGACAGACCAGTCCCTGCCTTGCCTCCCCCCCTCCCTCGCCTCTCCCCTGATCTGCTCTCCCACAGCCATTGTCAACCAAGACCCAGCCATCTGCTAGCTCTCTGAGTCAGGTCAGCCCCCCACACACCACCCTCCAACCCACCCATGAGCACCCACCCTCCTGTAACCCAGACACACATATAACCCCCTGTCCCATCCCTCCTCCGTTGCTGCCTTCAAGTCCCGCTCGTACAGCTTGGTATCCTAGCTGTGAATATCTGTGCCAATGCACATGCAGGGCCCTTTGGTGAGAAATAAGAACCTCACCTGCACTTGCTTTAATTTGATGAGCTGTTTAACTTTAAGAAACTAAATGCTGTATCTTATTCTGCAGAGCAACAGTATAAAGAGTCATAAATGGTGCTGAGAGTGAAGACTAAAACAGTCTGCCAAACAGGTGCTGCACTGTGCATATTGAAACGTTTATGAAAGGCCAAGCAGCATGATAGCCAATTAATGCATATGCAACTAATATATGCAAGGACTTCATGAATATTAACCACTGACACCAGACAGCCCCTCACCAAGCATGACTCCAAACACAGGGGCCCCTTTATAAACAAAATAGTCTTTTGCTCATTTAGAGGGAATAGCTTTATGAGACTTTAGGAGATGATGCTTAAGTCACATGCAAAGTTGGTATTTAATTGATAAAAACATTTTATGTCTCTACACAATTATTTTAACGAGTATTTTAAATCAAACTAGTGAATATATTGTCATCTCACATTGAATATTGTTGTAATAAAAGGTGTTGTGTTTGCATTTTTTAGATCTGAAATGTATGACACCCTTTAAAATAAAAATACATTTTATTTTTTTAGCACAAATTGCAGTTAAGTCTAATTTATATGCTGCTGAAAAAGCTGAAACACTCTATTGAATTGATATAAAGCATTTTTGTCTGTACACAACTATTTTTTTAAATGAAACTAGTACATATATTGTCACCTCAGGGTAAATATAGTTATAATAATTATTGTTGTAATCACAAATTGACATTTTTGCACTTTTAGATCTCAAATTTACATGATAATATATTTTATTCTGAGAACAGATTGTGGTTGAATCTGATGTTTTGCTGCTTAAAAACCCTCTTACTCCTGTGTGAAGTAAATCTAGACTTTACCAGTCCCATAATACAAGTTGTAGCCTCTTGTTATTGAGTCACTTGCAAAGATGGTATTCAATTCATATAAAGCATTTTATCTCTGTACGGAACTACTTTTTTAAAAATCAAAATAGGACATATATTGTAACCTCAGGGTAAATATAGTTGTAATTGATATTGTTGTAATCACAAATTGACATGTTTGCACTTTTAGATCTCAAATTTACATGAAAATATGTTTTATTTTTTACCACAGATTGTGGTTGAATCTAATGTTTTTCTGCTCAAACACTCTCTGACTCCTGTGTGAAGTAAATCTAGACTTCCCCAGTCCCATAATACAAGATGTAGTCTCTTTATAATTATTTTAGCTGATTCAAGACAGAGTGGTGCTTTTCTCCGTTCGTTCCTGAAGGCAGCACCTCTCTTCCCCTCTGTCAGTCCCTCCTCTTCCTCGCTCTGATTGGCCGGCGTGGCTGTCAGTCAGTGAGTGGGCGGGGCCCAAGCCCGCTGTGTCTGCTCTGCTCTAGTGAAGGAAGGACAGCTGCTCTCAGCGGCGAAGGAAGGAACGGAAAAACTACACAATGCGTTAGCCACGGGCAATGGCTCGTCCCCAAATCGCCTCCTAATTCTCTGTCCGAGCCACTCCAATACAAATATGGCGTGAGAAGAACCGTGGAGGAAAACTGCGAAACTGTCGGGAGTTACTCGTAGCGGCGGACCGAGCTGCCGCTGCCTGGAAGTTTTCTGTTGTTTTCCCGTCGTGGGGCCCCGACGGTGGCGGCGGCTCTCTCCCCGGAGCGGTGTCCCGGTCTGCCCAGCCCCATGCAAAACCTAACGGCCCCTGGCGGCCCCGGCAACTCCAATGTCACCTGCTCCTGCAACTGCACCGTTTCCCAGCCACAGGGAATGGAGATATGTAAGTAACAGGAGTTGCGTTTTTTACCCTGATCTTAAAAAGCCGCATGATACTTTAGTTAATCCGCTGTATGTTGCAGTCTGGGGTGCAGCAGCAGAAGTGGAACAAATTAGACTCAATTTTCCTTCAAGATGGTGAACAAACTCTGCTCTTGACCCTTCATGTCTGTCTGTTCTTGCAGTATATGTGTGGCACCTCTGCAGGAACTTGCTGCATGTTTGAAATGTCCAATAGAAACTTTATGGTGACCTTAAAGTTCTTACTGGTATTTATGATCTCTTGTGTTGTCTGTTTTTACTGAGAGCTAATTATGTAGCACACAGGATTAGATGTAAAGTCATAAAACCACTGTGTGTACTATGTTAGTGGCTGTGTTGTAGTGTTAGACCACAGGAACATAATGTTTTACTCAACAGTTGGTTTACAGTGGAAAAAAACATCTAGCATAGCATCATAGGAGCTGTTACTGTATTTATGAAGCATTGCATGTTAACTGAGCACTTTTAGAACAATAATTAATCTCTTTGAGTTTCTCATGTAAGTTGAAGTTGACTTTTTCAAGATGTTTCCTGTTCCTCACTTTAATACTTGGAGATCTAACCTCACAGGGCCTGTCTGGCTGTGCATATGCTCTGAGGGATCACCACAGAGGGTTAAATAGTTTGCCTGTCAGCATAGACAGGAAACGCTGGAATGGTATGTTATGTCTGTCTGCCTTCTGAGCAGCTCACAGAGAAACTATCATTATCAGCTCTGCCCTAATGCCGCTGCCTGCTAGATCCACTGCAGATGTTCCTCTTTATGACTGAAGCAGAGACAGACACATGCAGGCATTCAAGCAGGCAGGCAGACAGGCAGTAATGCAGGGGACAGCCAGACAGACAGTGCATGTATCCATTCTGACAGATCTGCAGACAGACCGCCAAAGACAAATAAACAGGAGACGGGCACACAGCAGACATACAGACAGGCGGGTAGATTCATAAGCAGGCAGCCAGACAAGTACCAACAGAGATATAAACAGAGACGTAGACACACACATCTGAAGCTAGACAAGCGGACATATTGAGAGACAGACATGCAGACACACAGACAAGCTACAGATGCACGGACAGAGTTACAGTGATGTGTAATTTCCATTGGGGCTGAGGGCCAGGCCTGGGCAATGTGAGGTGAACGCAGGATATTAGATTCAGATTTGGCAGCAGTGGGTGGTTGTGCTGACGCCACATTGTAACCAAGAAGTGTGTGTGTGTATGTGTTTGTCTGGCAGACGGGCTGGTGTGCGACCATTCGTTTTCTGTGGCATCATCGTATTGCTAGCCAGGAAAAAACGCACACAGTCAGGCATGAGCTGGTGCGATCCACAGACACACTGATACAACAGGGACTAATGAGATAACCCAGAAGAACTGCCTCAGACTTCTAAAGTGAGCTGCGAGAGTCGAATCATTGCGTTTCCACTGGATGTCACTCTGTAATAAACAGATTAGTGTGTAAGATTATGGATGCATGTGTGTTTGAGAGCACGTAAACCCCGGTGACATTTTCTCAATGCTTATCCAAACGTCTCACTAGTTGGAGGGAGCTCCATTCACAAGTGGTTTGAAATAGCTGTCCTACTGTAGTGGCCGTCTGGTTTGAAAAGAGCTCTTGTTTGTCGGCCGTGTTGTCATGCAGACTCGGCAAAGGCTGAATAATGTAGCTCATGCTTTGATGATTTCTCTGGCTGAAGAAAAGAGCTACAGTCTGCCTTTTTTTCTCCTTCTTTTTTTAAAGCAGAGCGGGCGGTCTCACTGGTGTGTTTCCTCTTTATTCAGACGAGGAGGAAAAAAATTGAAAGGGACTACGAACATAGAGGGATCACAGCGCAGACAGTGTGTCACGGCCAGGAGTCGAACCTCTGCCTACACACGGGGGATTCACATGTAGGATTTTGAAAGGAGGAGACCTTTAACAAGTGTTAGTCTGGAGCTGTTGCTGGGCTTGGATTCATTCTGTGGTGCAGCTGTCTTGCATTGTAGGTGTGGTGTTATAAAGTCCTGAGATACTTGAGGTCAAACAGCACGGCTTCATAAAGATTTATGCAGATTCTTCAGCGTGACTCTACAGCTGTGTCAGAACATATTCAATAACTTTGTGTCTGGTCACATTTTGTACATTTCCACAGTGATAAAAACTATTACCCACACAAACCCACTTTAATAGGAAGTTGGATGTCTGTGTGATGGTACGGTCCCTGCAGGGTGAGAGCATACGCAAACAATTTTCACTCTTAAGTCATTTAATCTAGTATTGACTTTTACTCCTATCAGCCCGGTCTGTCTTAAACAAGCGAGCAAATATTATGTGCCAACTGTGTGAGGTCATTTCTCTTTCACCTAAAGCAAATACCCATTTCTTTTTTCAATCAGGAAGCCTCATCTTGGTAGCGGTTCAGTGCTTTATTTTGTGATACGGACTCCCAGAAAAGTCATGAACAAAAGTGAAAGTACACAGACTACAGGGGAAGTTTACCTGGAGTCAAGTCTGTCATTGTAATCAGTAATCACACTGTCCATGAGTTTCAAGCTTCAACTTTTTGCAGAGTAATCAATAAGTCCAACTTTACTTATCAAAGAACTTCTGCACAAGAAAATAACCAATGATGTTTTCAGACTTGTAGATTACAAGATGTCTCACTTCTGTCTGTTGGTTACATATATCATGGTGTATATTTTGGTGTCAGAATGACCTAAAAAGATATTTAAAGACAGGAACTGCGACTTTGAGGAACTTCTGTAGATGATGTTCAGTATTTTCTGACTTCTGCATGGACCAAATGGTGCATAGAATAACATAGAACATAATGGATTGGTGTTTTTTGCTGCAAATCATTCAATCAATCAATCAATCAATCAATCAATCAATCTTTATCTTTATTAAGTGCCAAATCACAACAAACCTTATCTCAAGACGCTTTTACAAACATAGGAAGTCTAGACCACTCTATGTCAAATTATGAACAGAGACCCAACACCAAGACTGGACAAGACTCAGTCTTACCCCATCTTAATCCACCATGAGCATTGCACCTCACAGTATTTAGCTAGTTACAGCGACGAGGACAAACTTCCTTTTAACAGGCAGAAACCTTGAGCAGAACCAGACTCATGTTAGACAAACATCTGCTCGACCATTTCTAGCAAAGTTTGCCCGTGTTATATGTAGGGATGACTCATTTCCAAGTTAATATTCAAGTTAAAATTCAGACTAGTCTAAAGGTAAGAAAATGAGGAGAAAAAAGTCAAAATTTGGCATAATTTATAACATGGCGAAACACAGGATCCCAGAGTTTAAGATGCAGCTGTTGTACAACTTCATCTCAATTTTCTAGATCAAAGTACTGCCAAACAATATCAGGCTACGTGACGCCAAAGATCTGTGCTTGTTTGCATTCTAAATGTAGAGCATTACACCGTGTGCTTGGAACCAGATTTAAAGCCCGAGCTAGTGCCCCTCAGAGACAACATTGGACTAGAACTGTAGGCCCACCCACAGACTGTATGAAGAATGGACGTAGTATTCGTGACGTCACCAAGAGGCAACCTCCCGTCTCAAACGATGAAGCCCATGCGGAAGTGATATAAACTGCAATACATCGAGAATCCGCTTGAGGCTGGCTGCAGAAACACCGGAAACCACATACACATGAATGGGAAAAAGACGATCTTTGCAGCATTAATAAACATGTTTACAGCCTGGTTCAAAAAACAGCTTGGCCCTACGAAGCTAATCTCTCTAATGGCACACACTGTACGGGGGGGTGAATTTTTTTCTAACGTGACGGTTCAGAAGATATTAAGATTCTGAGTTTTTGCCCTCATAAGGACATGACTGACGTGACTCCCGGTCGGGAACACATAGCTATTGGCTTGGAGGCTCACACTACGTTACACTCTGCCTGGTTGAGTTCCCATTTCCAATATGGCTGCCGCCGTCGATTGGCTTCAAAACAGCTCTCAGGAACAGATGGGTGGTGTCACGGATACTACGTCCATATTTTATACAGTCTATGGACGTCACCCATCTGATCTTCAGCGGGTGCCATATTGGAAATGCTGAACTCAACCTAACTTTGTCCAAGCTACTGTGAGGTAAAGAGGCTGGTCTTTAGCCTTTTCGCCAACAGCTACAGTGTGTCCGCCTGTCAATCAAGTCAGCCATGCCCTTATTTGGGCAAAACCTGTTTAATGTCTTCAAAAGTAACGAGTTATAAAAAGATTCACAGTGTGTGCTGATAGAGAAATGAGCTATTCAGACCTAAAGAGTTTTTTGAACCATGCTGTAAACATGTTTCTTTCTGCCGTAAAGATCGTCTCTTTGAATGGGTGTGTATGTAGTTTCCTGTGTTTCTGCAGCCAGCCTGAAGTGGACGCAGATTTTAGCACTTCCGCATGGGCTTCATATTTTTAGACTTGAGGTTGTGGCTTGGGCGCACCATGATCAACGTATGGTCATCATTATGGCGGCAACGTTTAATCACTTAGTCTACGTTAAGACATCAAACTTTATGTTCATTGGCGCCTTTTGCTGAAGAAACAGGACTCAGTGTCAAACATTTGTATTACTCAGGTGTCCTCTTGGTATCGATACCATAACTCAGCTCTCAGCTTCCACCCAGACGGAGTAACAGATCCCTGCCCGGTATTTCCTCAGAATATCTTTATAATCCTCCGCTTCTATACATGCACACATAGCAGTCTAGCTGTAAACATGCTCTCGCCTCTTGGGAAAGGCCCGGGTCCATGTGTCAGAGACTTGAGTGGCTGTCTGCGTCTGTGTGTATGTAACAGTTAGCCTGCAGCAGGGGCCAGCCAGCCAGACGGATGTAAACGGCCTGATCTGTAATCCCGTGTATGAGTGGTGTTAGTGTGTAGGTGGCAGCGGGGTCATCTGTCAACTACCTCAGGCCAAACACGCACTCGGCTACTTGTTGACTCTAACTCAGACACATACAGAAAGATATACACATAGGCACACGCACACATTTACACCTAGATGTATGCACACTGAACGCACACACACTCACAGAAGCACACACACACGCACACACAGACAGCCACTCTCAGGCTCAGCCAATATTTACCCTGCAGTCTCCCGCCAGACAGCCAATCCAATCTCTCACTAAGCTCTTTGTTGTTTGTTTGGGGGTTTGTTTTTTTGCCTCCTTTTTTGTTTGGTTTGTTTGTGAAGGTGTTGTTGATTTGAAATTAGTTTGGTTTTTATTTAGTTTTATTATTAATGAATCTTAGTAATGAACCTTGAAAAACAATAGTCTTCAAACTCTGTGCAGACTGAATAATCCTGGGACCTTGGGGAGGGGAGTGGCAGAGACAACCCAACAGCAGCATTTAAAGGAAGCATTTTTTTTCTCCTTCACACAGACTTCTTTTTACCATCACTGCTTCTGTAATTAATTTCACAGGGAATTTCTACACTTAGTGTTTCTCAGTGGAGTCTTATTGAGTCTGCCAACCCTCCTGAGCTGGAGGTGAGAGAGGGGGAAAGCGGTGCTCAACGTGCAGGGGGGTTAAGACGGAGCTCCTTTTTTTTTTATGTAAGTCAGGGGGCCCCAGATCCTGTTTTTACACAGCTGACCTGCAGACGCACTCTGCTGGCTCAGGTATTAAACACACACACAGGTAGAGAGCATACACACACACACACACACACACACACACACACACACACACACACACACACACACACACACACACACACACACACACACACACACACACACACACACACACTGTTAAGTCATTCAGGGAAAGTTTGAGGTTTCTTCTACATTTGTTGCAACACTTCTCTTTTCTTACTTCTCTTAGTTAAAACTGTCTTTTCTCAGGATGAATGACAAACAGTTTCAGTCTTCTTTCTTTGAATGAAGCTGTTTAAAGTCCTTAAATCATGAATTAACGTCACTGAAATCCTGCAGAGTTTTAACCACTTCTTACTGGGCATTTCAAGCCAAAATACTCTTCGATAATCATTGGCATCTATTCGACTGAATAATCCCCAGTGTCTGTCTCGACCTTAACGTCTGTGTTTCTGTCATGTTTACATTCTACGGCCATTAGACAGAGTCCTGAGGAAATGCTACATTCAAATTCATGCTAGTTTTCCGGGACTACCAACCCTAGCTTTAATCATGTTAGCATTCTTCTTCTTCTGTTACTTAAAGCGGCTAGCAAACAGCTGTAAGACACTCTGTAGCAACCGTCTGGCGGGACTACCATATTACAACCAGGCACCGGTGAAAACAATGAAAAATTTTACTTTTAAAATGAGAAAATATTCAAAGTAACTTTTCGATTTTTACAAAGTGAAAGAATTTTCGAATATTCGAAAATCATTGCCCATCCCTACTTCTTACTTCATGCAGCAATGAGTGCACAAATGCTCGTTAGCTCTGGCTCATCCAGTTGTTTTTGTTTTGCTGTGATCATCATGCTAGTTTGGCTGACTCAGTGTGTTGATGTGAGTAACTCTGGATGTAAACATTACATATTATAAGTATTATTTGCAAGAAAGCCTGGCAGCAGTGTGGATAGACGCTCATAGGGTGATGTGTGGTCTCTGTTGTTTGTTTGGCCAGAATGTGTATTTGTGTCTCACTCTGCTGCCCTGGATGTTTTCAGTAGACTGTGTCATGTGAGCACAGCAGCGTTAGCATCGCTCGTGGCTTTTTCACTACGTTTTCTCCTCTTTTACATTTTTTCAAACAGCTTGACAGCCATTCAGAGGTTTTTTTTGTATCTTGGGGCTGTGCGAGTCTGTGTGTCCAGAATCAAACTGACAAACCTTGCAGCTACACACACACACACTCACACACACACACACCGACACACACACACACACAGTGTAACATGCAGCCCGGAGCCGCCCCGCTCACTTCAGCTCAGCAGGTCAAGTTCAGGCTGAGTCTTCTGAAGTCCAAAGTGAGGAAAGGTCATTCCTGGTGTCCTTCCAATTCTCCCTGCAGCACCTTCACTCAGTGCTCCAGCCTGAGCAGCATTCACAGCCCATCATAGTCACTGGCTGCCGGGACTCCCTTTGTGTCTAGATTCTGCACCCCCAACCCCACGCACAGACCTCCTCCCTTAGTTCCCAAAATGCCCTTGGGACCAGAGCAGATTTGTAGTCCTAGTGTGTTTGAAGACAGGCCATCCGTCAAGTGTGTGCCTGTGTGCGTGTGATGGTGGTGGTTGGGGGTGGTTAGTAGCCTGTTGTCTCAGTCAACATCTATTTACACACAGTCGGAGTGTCTGAGATGCTAAGGAGTGAATGAATCAGCCACGCTGTCTGCTGCACGTCTCATGACTCCAGGTCTGTGGACATGGACGGGACACATTACAGTCAGTCATACACACACACACACACACACACACACACACACACACACACACACACACACACACACACACACACACACACACACACACACACACACACACATACACACACAGGCAGTTGTGTTTTTTCTGCAGGTGATTTTTGCTTTGAAATAAAACCGCAGTTTCGCATTACATGAAACAAATAGAATCTAAAATGTTGTGCCGCCCTCTGTTCGTCAGATTGGAGGTAATCCGTTTGTTTATATGTGTGTAGGAACACCCAGACAGTGGAATAATGACAAGTCTCTTCAAGTGGTTTGCAGGATTTTTCTTGGATTTCGAAGAGGCTTACGTGGTTAAGTTTCCAAAGCAGCGCTGGGGCGGTCTCCAGGGCTATACAGGATCACTTCAAGTAGGGGAACTTTAGTGCACAGGTAGTCTTTCAAAGCCTCACTGCAAGAAAAAACATCACATGGTTAACCAGTGAATGCCTGGAGAAGAAAACCCTTTGCATGGCTCTGTGACACATAAGAGGAGGGACGAACTTTGACGGATCTATTGCAACTTCTTTACAACTTTACTTCATATGTCTACACATTACGATTGTCACATCTTTTAATACTTTCAATCCCATGTGCTTTAAAACTATTATATATCTGTTATTTTGTAGTTTTTTTGTATCGTACAGCACCAAAACTTATGGAAAAAACGATCTTTACTCATGTTTTCATCTTAAAGCTGCCGTGAGCAAATGAAAGAGAGCAATCTAAAGAGGAAGTGAAGAGAGTGCGTGTTAAGGGTTAATACGGCAGTGAAACTGATGAGTAAGAGGTTCATTTCTAAGTTTATACTCTCATAAACTTATGAAGACATCCAAAACTACGTGCAAACCTTTGTTTGTCTGCAGCGCTTGTTTACGTACGTCATCTTGTACGTCTCTGCGCCGCTATGCTCACGTCACGCCTGCAGTTCTCACAAAGCCCAGACACAACGACAAATACTGCTGTCCTTTTCAGCATCTCAGAGCCACATGAGCACATGTCAGATTTATGTTTGGTGCAGGCAAACAGAGAGCAGAGGAGAGAGACAGCGATGCCACTTGGACCCTTTAAGTTTTCTTTTAGACTGGACTGCTGATGGGAAGTTTCACTCTGCACTATGATTGATGCTTTAAAATGTCCAAAATAAGACACTTTGAAAATGAGAGACAGCAGACTCTCTGCAGACACACGCACTGCCAGACTTGTGAATGATACTTCAGAGGGAATGTGCCCATCTTATTATGAACGAATACTTTTTGTCAGTGTTCTTCTATAAATACCAAAATTGCCAAACTCTTTGAGCAGAGGAGTTCATTGTTTGTTATGGTATCATTAGATTTTTACTTGTGTCGTATCAAAGTTTAAGATTGTTTTATCCTTACAACCTTACTGCCCACACCAGGTTACATTGTTTCAAGGGTTCCCAAAGTGTGGGTCGGGATCCCCTGGGGGGTCCCGAGACACAAATTGGGGGTTGTGAGATGTCTCCCAGAATGTTTTTTTTTTAAACCTTCTTTAAATCATCTTAAAATAGCACATTTTACCCATTATAGTAAAAAAATATCGACAAAATAATAGCTAAAATTGAAATAAAAACTTGAAAATAGAGAATGTAATGAGTTTTCTGCCTTTCTTTTTGCCACATGACTCCTGAGTTTAGGGTTAGTGAGCAGTGAATTATCAAAAGCATCAGTAGCAGTAGGTTAATTCATAACAGCACAGGAAACACAGACACCTGCTCATAAAGGTAGGCTAATTTTCTGCAGACCAGCTAAATGAAGCCACATTAAATCACTTTGAGAGATAGTGGAAGTCGCTAGATTTTGGCACCTATATTTTGGGGTAGCGGGCTGAAAAGTTTGGGAACCCCTGCATTATTGGGTAGCTGAAATGTACATGCTCACAAGAATCTTGTGCAAAATGTAGTGGTTGGCGTTTTGCCTGCACCCTCACTCAAAACGTCACGACCAAATCTTCCCTGCTGGACTCCTCCCCAACCTTGCTTGGAGGTAGACCTCCTCATTCACTAACTGGAAGCTAGTTTTTATGGCGAAGAAGAACCTGAACTCTCTCTCTCTGCTGGTAACACCAGGTGAACTTGGTTATCAGACTGCAGTTATAAAGACACGCTGTACTGAGAACAACAGGAGTTTCTTCATCAAACACAAACTCCACAACTTCCTCTAGTCCTCCTCGTGCAGGAAGACAGCGAGCATGTGTGAATGATAGTAGAGCTTTTCTTCTGTGATAAATAATTCTAGTTGCCGTTTTTAATTGCTGAATGTAACTGCTGCTACGTGGAGTGATTGACATGCAGTTACGTGTTGCCTAGCATCACCACAACGCCTCTCACTGTAAAAAACACACCTCAATGAGAGTGGAGTGTGAGCTGTACAACATTCTACAGGTCTGTGTGGCTGCAGGTCCTCATGCATGGATCAAAATAGTCTGTGATTTAAAGTCAACTTAAAGGACAATTCTGGATTTTTTGACACCAAACTCAAAAAAGGATCACTTTTATTAAACAGAGACAGCTGATCAATCACTCTCTTCCAAGCCACCTGACTCGGTTGACAGTAAAACAACGATTTTACCTTGAGGAGTTGCTGTTCCCTCAGAGTTTAGAGCATCCGTAGTGCCTCAGCGTCTGTGTTCTGAAGGGCAACATGTTTTTGTCAGTTTGCTAGCATTGAGTGTGATGTAGCTAACACCTGTCTCAGTTTTAAAACAGGAAGAAAGAAAGTATCTATGCAGGAATCAATTCTTTAATGTTGTCAGACAAATCAGACAGAAGTGACAAAAACAAGCTCTTCTCTTGGTGAAACTTTGGATGTAAACATTTCTCAGAAGCAGAGGAGCATCCTAACTCAACCAAACATTTTGCAGAACTGAGCAATTTGAACAGACAACTTGGTCCGATCTTGTATCACCGTCAGCTCTGTACCTTTGCACCGCCAAAGGGGGTTAAATCCGCATCCTGTGCCAGCTGGGCGGCTAGCTGCCCCCTAACAAGGCCCTGCTCTGGATCTGACCTTATCACAGGAAATTACTCTGGATTACACCTGAGGCAGAGAGAGGGAGGAGAAGATAGGTAGAAGAGAGGAGTAGCCTCTGTGGTCTAAATGAAAACCACACAATGACCTGGGTTTCTCTTTGTAGTCTCACGCACCAGGACTGGATGTGGCTTTCCTTTAATACATATGAGAGGTAGGGTTAGCTGTCCATATGGTGGTTAATATATCCATAGGGAAGACACACTAAGTTCACAGATTGTTACCAAGTTTCTGAAGTGATGTCTGTGGGGTATTCTATTAGTATTACATTTTAACCTGGTTTAACCTCCCAGCCTGGAGTCGAGTGGTAAAGGATGTGTGTGGGAGTCAATAACAGACCTTTGGTAGCCCAGATCCTTCTGCTCGTCCTCCTCTCCTCCCTCCCTCCCTCCCTCCCTCCCTCTCTCCCTCCCTCTCTCCCTCCCTGTTCTTCGCTCCTCTGCAGAGATTCAGACAGCTGTCTGATATTTGGTCCCTCTCTCTTCCAATCCAGACATGCAAGTCAGACAGTGGTGTCTGATACCTACCTCCCCCACTCCTCTCCCTCCTCCTCCTCCTCTTCCTCCGCCCCCCCGGCAGCCACCAGCTGACCCCAATCAGGCATAGGGCCTGCTCTATTGTCTGGCTGGGGAGAGGGGACACTCAAACACACACACACACACACACACACACACACACACACACACACACACACACACACACACACACACACACACACACACACACACACACACACACACACACACACATGCATAGACTCAGACAGGGGGTCAGTAGAAGATAGTGGCTGTCTGGTCTGGCCTGCCTCTTTGACTGCCAACCCCCAACCATAACACAGCTCCTCTCCTTTCCTCCTTCCTTCTGTCCTTCTCTCCTTCCTTTAGTAGAGATCTCAGATGTATGTATGATGTCCTTCCTGCTAAGTTATTAAAAATATGAATGCACTGTAGTTATGTCTGCATGGTCTACTTTGGAGAAACACAGCTGAGCGATTTCACCACATGAATCCACAATTAACAAACAAAAATAAAAGACTTGGTCTGGTATTTGAAGTGCTTCGTGCAGGCTTATCAGAATGATGATCTATCAGTTATATTTGTTTTATGAAAGACAAGTAAATCTCTCTCTCTTGCTCTCCGTCCGCTGCTGAGTAGCCAGCGTCTGCGCCCACAGGAGATAGTGAAGCACTACAAAAACATATTCCTGCAGAACTGTTCCTGCTGGCAACGTATCTTTGGCGACGTGATAAGCTACCGGATCTCCAAAGTCTTTTCACTGAAGTCCTTTGTTCTTATACAGGATACTATGGGGAATGCAATTCCACACAATTCTCCCACTCAGCTGCAGGCTTTTGTTTTAGATGCTTGAATAACTTTGTTGTGCAGCTTTAGTTGCTGCAGACTTTAGAAAAACTTTGCAGCAGACGCCGGTTTTGGTCAAGGTCGGGCGCTGCACCGGCAAACGACTTCCAGGTGGACGAGGAGAGCTCTTTGGGCTCAGATGACCTCCTCACTTTTATTTCTGCAAGTGCACACTGCGGTGTTGAGATTTCACCTACGCCTCAGTCACTATTCAGTCATTACAGTTGCTCTATACACAATAAGTTATACAAATACAATAATAAACTATGTAGAAAATAAATACATGGTTGAAGTCCCTGGAAATTAGGAAGAGGGCACTCTGGTGGTCTGTCTGGAGTCTGGCTATGGCAGCGTTTAGAACGTTGGACGCTGTAGTTGTGTTGGCACATGTGCTGATAATATGGTGGGAGGCCCACAGCGCTCTCAGTGCTATCCTGGTCCATCGGACAGTCAGGAAGCCGCCAATGGAGACGTTATGGTTGGGAATATCCTGATGCAGCAACGTTTCCGTGAAGCACAACATGCTACATTCCTGAAACTCTGTCTGACTCCTGGCTAGTCCTGTTAGCTCATCCATCTTATTAGCCAGAGGACTCACGTTGCCCATGATGAGAGAAGAGAGACACGGCTTCTATATCCTCTCCATAAACCTCCATCTTCTTATACCAGCTCTCCTCCTCGTAGCTCTATGCCTTCTCTGCCTCTATGCGTCCTAAATCTCCAGAGTTCTGCAGGAATATCCAAAAACTGGCCGCTCTTCTCCTCACATGAAGAAGGTATTTCCAATTTGAATTCAGACACCTGAAGTGAAGAGGAAGACTGGAAGATTGCCTCTCTGTCCATCTCCTGTCCCTGATCTTTATGCTTGACTTCCTGCTGGAAGCTAACGCGGCTCCTGGCTAGTGTTGCTAATGATGATTAGGGCTCCTGCTCCGTGCAGCATGGAGATCCTATGTGTGAATTATTAATATAGGTCATAGTCACAGCATCCGGCTTGGCCCAGCCCAGTGCCGTCCCAGCACTATTGCAATACACGGCCCCTACCTACCCCTGCTTACCCGCAGTCTGCCCCATCTGTCAGCCAGATTAACCCAGCGGATCACCTACAACTGAGGTCTGCACCAGGTTAGGCTTTATAAAAGAACCCCACTTAAATGTTGCACACCTGCACCTTTATGTGAGAGATGCCTTGAGTGCAGAGATGCGTCCATAAATCCTGAAAAGTTACAACCTCTAATTTTTTAAATTGTCAAAAATCCTGTGCCTTTGGGATTGTAATAATGGTTCTTTCCATAAACACTTAGTCCCCTACCAGTTATGCAGCACCCTGCGCTACTCATTTACAGCAATTATATTTTCATGAGACAGGAATCTTAATGGGAAGAGTTTATGGCTCCTCGTAAGAAACCTGCTTTCTATGATGAATTGTATCTGTGGATGTGTGTGAGTGGGCGGGTGGGACTCCCATTTCAAAAGCCAAATTGCCTTCCCTCAGTTTGAGACTGCTGCAGCACTCAGTGTCTGCTTGTCTCGCTGAACGTCTAGGAGCTCAAACATGGCGTGAGTTAGCCTTACACAGAGACAGCCATGCCCTCTCAGCTGTTTTTTGTACGCCGATGCATACACACACACACACGCACGCACGCACGCACGCACGCAGTCATACAGTCATACAGTGTTGTGTTGAATGGCATCGGAGAAGCCTTAATGCATTATTGTATGACTCTGCTTTAAAAATCCTGCAGAGTAAACAGCAGATAGTAAAAACGCCTCACTCCAAAAGACGTCAAATGAATCGTTGCAGTGAGAACTCGGCGTGATCCTTACCTGACTCCTGCGCCGTAAAAAGAAAGAACCACTATCATCAGCACAAGAAGCACAGGGAAGGTTACTGAAAACACACAAAGGCTTTCTGTGGGTGGGTGTTTCTAAGTTGTTGATATCTCCGGTTACACTCGGTCTTTGTGTCACAAAAAAAAAGACCTTTACCTCAAGGAAGCAGGAGCTTCTTCTTTTAATTCCACAATATTCGCCGTGAGCTGAACTCCCCAAGTGGTGCCTCTACAGAGAGACGAGTGGAAAGGAGAGGGTGGTGTGGGTGGGGAAAAAAGGAGTCCGACAGAGAATCATGAAAGATAAGACAAGAGGGAAGAAGAAAAGAATCAGAGGAGGAAAAAAAGCAGAAAAGATGGAGGGCGATGTTGTGTGTTGCTACACTACTTGACTCTAAGAAGTGAATTTTCATGAAGATTTCATAACGCCTCATGTAGCCCTCAGGGGTTTATCAGCCAATGGAAAGCAATGATGTGAGACAGATGGGTTCTTCTGTACCTCTAGTTGGCTGTGCAGGAGGCTGATTGATAAATCTTTTCAACACACCGCAACATGAACACCATCGAGTGATAGTCAGGGCTGGATCAAGACTTTTTGACAAGGGACCTGACTCAGCATCAGTTCACCTTTCTTTCTCTTTGGACATCATAGTATCATACAGAAAATAAGACATATGTCTAAGAGCAAGCGGCAACCTCCAGTTGCGAGAATTGAAGCCCATGCGGAAGTGTTAAAACTGTAGTTCCTCGAGTGTCCACTTGAGGCTGGCTGCAGAAGTACCGAACCCCATACACACTCATTCAAAGAAGACGATCTTTACAGCAGAAATAAACATGTTCACAGCCTGCATGATGACTCAGGTACAGAAAGCACAATGAAGATGTGGTTGATGACGACCTTGTGGGAAGGCGTACAACATATCAAACAGCAGAAAGACAAATTTTACTCCTCCCAGCCACATGAGGAAGCTGCTCTTTTTCTTCTTTGAGGTTATAAAGACGCAGACAGTCTGCTTCAGGAGGCCGTTAAGGTGCATGGCGGGTACAGTCTAACACAGGACGTTGAACCAGGAAAACCTGAGGTTAACTGAGACCGTTTCATAACATTCCCCCGTCACTGTAAATGTGTTGCTTATAGTAGGTGATTATGCTCTTACTGGCCTACTGGTAGGTGTAGTTGGCCCTGACTAAGGTTCTGTAATGATGGTGATAACGAGAGATAACGGCCGGTTTAATGGTCTGATAATTTCCTAAGCGGATGCTTTCACCTCAGCTGGATTAATCCATTCTATCATCAGCAGAGCTGCACATCAGAACACAGCTACACACACTCTCACACACACAACGAAAGAACATTAGACTACATCAAAGAGTCATGAAGTTAATTTATCTCATTTCTCATTTTGGTCAGATTTGCAGTCTATTACAAATTCTAAAATTCTGAATGTTTATAAAATCTCTCTTTATTTAAGCAACAACATTTGATTTATTTTATCTCCCTCTCTTCAACTCGGTCTCAGCAGATGTGTGTCTAACATGAGTCTGGTCCTGCTGGAGGTTTCTGCCTGTTAAAAGAAGTTTGTCTTTACCACTGTAACTTGCTAAATGCTGCAAAGTGCTCTGCTCATGGTGGATTAAGATGAGATCAGACTGAGTCCTGTCTGTAAAATGGGACTGGATCTTATCCTGTCTTGATGTTGGGTCTTTGTTAATAATAGAACAAAGAGTACGGTCTAGACCTGCTCTGTTTGGTTCTGTTGAACGTCATGTAAGAGTTTATAGTCTTTCTCTAAAAAGACAGCAGCCTGAAGTTCAGGGATTTAATGCTAGAGCTTCTATAAACTGATGTTTCTTGAATGTGAACCCAAAGGCCAGTCCTTCTGGAAGTCTCTTATAGTGTTGATTTAAGTAATCCATGTATTTGGCCAACCAGGAACTGGATCCAGAATGGAATCAGGAACCTCAGTCGCAGTCTGAACCCACCCCTTAGTCTGCTTTTGCTTGGAGATCTTAGTCTCTGAGATATTACTGCCTTCTTCACCCCTGTGTAATAAAGGGAAAGTCTTCATGTTGCTAAAAGCTGCATCATTATTTTTTTAGGAATCAACAGTAGCATCCTCTTATTTAATCCACTGAGCAGCAGCAGTAGTTTCACTGCAAGCAAACTAGCTTTAAATCCTTGACCTGGCTGCCTCGCTGCCCGCTGAGAGCAGCAGACAGAACTGTTTCACTGCAGCGTCTGTGTCGGTCTGTAGCCCAGAGGACTGGAGTTTTACTTCTTTTTGGTGAGACACGAGCCTCTCTCCACATTTAACTATCCTTCCCTCTGTTTGAACCCCTTCAATCCTCCGTCTACCCCCGCTGCCCCGGGTCTATTTATACCTCCGTCCCTCCCTCAGCAAGCCTAAAACATCCTGGCCATCTCCAAACTAGCAGCAGCAGCAGCGTTACTTAGAGAATCCGTGCTCCCCCTGCACCTCGCTGCCTCCTTCTTCTTCTTCTTCTGCAGCTTCTTTTTCTTTTTTTCAGCTTCCTCTGTGTCGGCAGCTGTTGCTCAGCACCGCACCGAAGTTCAGCCTGCGGTCACGGCCAAGTGTTCAGCAGAAAAAAAGTTTTTTTGATAGGACTTTTTGTATTTTTTTCCCCTGCATATACTTCTCTTTACCTTGCATTTTTCTCCTCGTACACACACAACTTGTTTTCTCCCCCTTTGCACTGACATCGCTTTCCTCTCCGTCTCGGGCTTTTCTTATTTCCTGTCTCACGCTCACTGTCTTCATCTTTCTTTCTCATCTCTACCTCTTCCTTCCTCTCTTCTGTTTCTGTCTCTCTCTCCTGCTTAATCCTGCCTGCGAGGCATTGCTTCATGGTTGTTAAGCATCTCAACCCAAAGGGGTAAAAAAGAGCGAGGAAGGGGAGGAGGAAGGAGGCGCTAGTCATCTGGTGAAGCCTATTGAGCAACTTAAGCGTGGTTGTTTTGCTCTATTGGCTCGGCACAATGAGACCGCATGTGGAAGACATGTTTACACCCCTTCATCTGAGAGTCGGAGGGAGTGGGAGGGAAGGTAGGAGACAGAAAGGAGGTGGGATAGGAGAGGAAGTGATGACAAAAGTGCACATAGTGAAGTGAAAGAGAAGAGGTGGGATAGAGAGGAGGCTGAAAGGGAAGTCAGAGGAGTGCAATGAATTATGAGAGAAAAAGGATGGAAGGATTAAAGATTCTGCAGAAAGCGATGAATAAATACAGAGGGAGGAAGGGATTGAGAGGAGTGTGACAAAAAGAGTGGAAGAGAAAGACACAAATGAAACCGACTAAAATAGAGGGACAGTCCATCTCTGTGGAGAGACAGTGAGTCATAGCAGGGTGAAAAAAACGCCACACGAGCATATGCTGCTGTTGAGGAGCCATCTTTCTCCAAGATGGAAACCAGTTATGATTTGCGGTCAGAGATTAAAAAAAAAAAAAAGGCTGAGCAGATAAAACCGAGTTATTACAAACAGACGGGATGAAATTACACACCAGAGGAGGAGGCTGTTTGTCACACTGCTCTCTTTTTGCTCATTTGTTCATTATGCTTTTTAGTGTTTTAGTTTATTCTTTAAGAACTGTTGTTATCGGAGGAGGCTTCATCATTCGTGCAGGGACACTCTGAGTTTACCTGAGATCATTTAATCCAGCTCTGGAGGGACAGATCCAGAAACAAAGTCTGTTAGGAAGTCCTGGAGTTATTTATCTGTGGTCTGTTTGACTGGGATCTCTCTACATTATGAACTATATGATACCACACAATCATATATGTGGCTGTAGTGTGCTTAAATTAGGGCTGCAAATAATGCATGATGCTGGTGCGCATTGCATTTGTGTGATTGACAAATCAATGAATCAATCAAGCTTTATTTATGCAGCACCTTTCATACAATCAAATTCAATCCAAAGTGCTTTACAGTGATGAACAAGAAAAAAGCTGGAATAAAATAGTGGAAAAAAATGCTACATATTAAAAAAAATATGGATTTTAAAGAAGAGACTAATGCTCCAAAAACAATAATATATGGAATTAAAAATAAGGTAATAAGGCATCACAATAACTAAAAATATAAATAGTTAAAATAAATAAATAGTATAAAAGTTGAAGATAAAATAAATGCATTAAAATATCATAAAATTAAGTAGATGAATATTAAAATTTGTATTTTGAAGAGACTATTGCACTGAAAAAGCAATTAAATATATGCAATTAAAATAAGTTAAAGCATCAAATTACTAAGAATGCAAATAGTTAAAATAAATAAATATGATAAAAGTTGATAAAAAGCACTAAATATATAAATAAAATTGAGTAGATAAATATTGAAAAACAAATATTTAAAAATAGATAAAATAATAAAATAACATTAGAATCAATATAAATGTTAACATAATTAAATTAAGAAACCCTAAATAAAAGCAAACCAAAGATATATGTTGTAAAGTCTCAATGTCTCCAGCTCCTCTCAGATCCTTGTCTTGGAGCGTCGTGGCTGAAAGCAGCTTCTCTGAAAGTTTTTGTTCTGCTGTGAGGAACAGCTAACATAAAGGAGCAGGAGGATCTGAGAGTCCTTCCTGGTTCATAAACTAAATAAAAAGAGATGTAGTCAGGTTTTAGGCCACATGCGTGTATATTTGGGCCTCTACTTCCTGTTTTAACATCCATTCACTTTGACATGCCTGCCTATGTCTTCACATCATTTGATCATTTAACTTCCAGGCAGGAGTTCCTCTGAGTAGAATATGAAACCCTGATTTAAACACACTATCATGTTCATGTAGGAGGTGGGTGAAGCTGACATAACCAGTCTGAGCTCAGTATGTCTGTGTAACCTCAGCAGACCCAGCAGCTCCAGTCTGGATGTGTCACATGTCTCCCAGAGCTTCCTGTCTTCCACCCACAGAATCCCCGTCTGTCCCTGTTTGGTAGATCAGAGCAGCCGCAGAGAGTTAGCAGCACATATGCGGCACGCAGCCTACGTCTGGGAGGTGTCTGCTCCACCTACTGATGTTCAAAACCTACTTCAGAGTTTGGTGGTTGAGATCGCCTCTCCTGTGGGGGTGAGGCAGAGGGGGTGGGACAGGGTGAGGGGGCTGTTCTATCAAATGAAAATGTGCCAGGAAGCATGCAGAGAGGCAGACAGACAGACCCCCTCGTTTCTTTTTCCTCCTCCTCTCTCTCATCTTGTCTGTTTTGTTCTCTTTTCCGCCGCTCTGCTGTTTTTGTTGTTCGGTCTCAGAGATGAGACACGCTTTGTTGTTTGTCTGCCTTTAACATCTGTCTCCTTTACCACATTCTCCCCGCACCTCTATCTCTTCCTCTGCTGACTTTCCTCCCCGTCTGTCCTTCTCCCTGCTCTTATCTCGGTTTCTGCATCCAAACCTGGGCTTTAGTCTCTCTCTCTCTCTCTCTCTCTCTCTCTCTCTCTCTCTCTCTCTCTCTCTCTCTCTCTCTCTCTCTCTCTCTCTCTCTCCTCTCTGTCGTTCTATCCCTCTGTGCCACTCTGGCGGCGATGTCTGCTTATTTCTTTCTTCTCCATTTTCCCTCTTGTTCAGTTCAGCCAGACCTCAGCGTGATTGTACCTTTTCGCCCTTAGCAGTAGCCGACCTGTGAAGTTGGCCTGTAGAAAAATGAACACAGCGGAATAATTTTCATAACCCCCCTGCTAAGTTGACAAAGATCAATGTGTCTGGATGGCTGGCTGAGTTGTCTCTGGCTGATTGGAGTCAGCAGAGTCAGATGCTGTGTGTGCATTTGCAGTCTCCATTAATGACGGCTTCTTCTTCTTTATTTGCGTTTTGTTTTCTGTCTGTTTCATTTGAGAACTGGCATAAAAGTGTTACTATCCATGCTGAGGTCATATATTCAGTGTCTTATTGGTGGATATTTTATCTCCAACAACTTCCCCTAAGAATACCAAGTCAGGGCTGTCCTCAGAAGTGGTTCAGGTAATGAATTAAAATCCCTGAGCAAACTAGAGATTTGTTTTTCTTGCAACTTTCTCAGTTGAATGGTGAAGGAGAAAAACCTAAAAGTGACCCCTCACTGGAGATGGGAATCAGGGATCGAGGCCTGGCTCTAGAATTTTCAAAACCTGTAAATCAATAGTGTTGGAGCTTACAGAGTCTCATCAGTCCTACCCATAGACTGTATAATAAATAGTATCTGTAACGTCGAACATCTGTTTCTGAAGCCAGTCGTCGGCGGGTGCCATATTGGAAATCCTGAACTCAACCTAACTTTGTTCGAGCTAGTGTGAGGTAAAGCGGCGGGCCTTTAGCCTCCTCGCTAACAGCTACAGGGTTTCTGCCTGCCAATCAAGACAGCCATGCCCTTATTTGGGCAAAACTCTTAAGTTTAATATCTTCAAAAATAACGAGATATAAATAAATTCACCCCATACAGTGTGTGCTGATAGAGAAATGATATATTCAGACCTAAACTGCACTTAACTTGAACCAGGCTGTAAACATGTTTATTTCTGCTGTAAAGATCGTCTTCTTTGAATGGGTGTGTATATGGTTTCTGGTGTTTCTGCAGCCAGCCTCTAGTGGAGGCTCAATGAACTGCAGTTTTTCACACTTTTGCATGGGCTTCATATTTTAAGACCAGAGGTTGCCTTTATTTCTTGAGTTGAGCCATGCTATTTACTTAAGTAACTGTTGCACAAACATACATTGGCTGTCTGATAAGCTTAACGTGCAAAGAGACCTAAAGTTTGGCCAGATTTTACCAAAGCAAACGATGAGAAGAAAGCAAAATGCAATATTTGCTGCAGAATAGTTTCTTACAAAGGGAGAGAACACGACCTCCATGACTGAGAACATCAGCATTGTGCATCAAATTAAACCAGAGTGCAGCACCTTCCTCTGACAGAGCATGACAAACTGCAGGACCATCATCATCCTCGTCCCTGTGTGTGGTGTGTACAGTGTGTGTTCTTTGGGACAGTTTATGAAAAATGTGATGCATATAAAATCAGAACATTATATCGATATCTGAAACACGCATCTGCCCCCCTATTGGTCTTGGTGTGCCCTCTGGTTGTATGTATGCTTGTGTGTATCCTGCTGCCTTGCACCCCCCCCTCATGCTGTCACAACAGCCCACCACTGCGTGTCTTCCTCCTCTGACTGCCTGCGATGAAGATGACGATGACTCTGCTTATGTTTGCGATGAGGCTAACAAAGCTCATCGTTGCCAGTCACTGTCAAAGCACCGCTTCCAGGTTGAATCACATCACAGCACACCCCTCATAACCTCCTAATCTGCTTCAGGTTTTTACGGTCTGTCAGATGCAACACTGTCTGGTGCCCCCCCGTCGACCCCACACCCTCCCTCCCTGCAGAACTCGTCAGTGTCATCACGGTGTTTTACATCATTTATTGCCTTAATCCTTTTTTCTTCATGTGCGACTCGTAGAGCTCCTGTTTCCGTTCCTCAGTTCAGACTGATGGCATTCGCTTCTAGTTTTCCGCCGCTTGTTACGAGCACGCTCAGAAACAGCAGAACAGACTGTCCATTGTCCGTTAGAATAGTAGCTGTAATTATCCTCATCATCTAGCAGCCAGACAAGCAAAGCTCTCAAGTGGACGGCTACTACTTTTTCTCTCTACAGATCCTTCTGCTGAAGTGCTAAAGGATTCTTCATTTCCTTAAAGTACCAAAACACACACACACACACACACACACACACACACACACACACACACACACACACACACACACACACACACACACACGGACACGCACGCATCTAAATAGTCCATCATTTGGAATCAGAAATGAGAGGAGGTGCAGCTTGTCTGCTTTCTGAGTAACACACATGGGTCGGTCTTTTTGTGGAGGTAACATGCATGTGATGTTGCCTGCACAGTGTCTTAAGGCATGGGTAGCAGCAGCACAGGAAACAGCCACATAGACCAGCGAAATGAAGTATGAAGTAACATTTCGAGGGACCGTGGGGGTCGCGAGGCTTTGGCATCTATATTTTGGGGGTCGCAGAGTGATACGTTTGGGAAGCCCTGTCTTAAGGTTGCATGGATAAACCACAGACACACTGAAGCATCTTTTTCGTGCCTTTAAATCCCAATAGTCATCAGATTATCTTCACTCTCAGAATATCTGACATGATAAAGGCTGTGAAGACAGAATGAAGCACCTGTGTTGTGTTATTACAACGTCTGAACACAGTTCTTCACCGGCTTGTTGAGTCATTTAGTATGAGCTTTTCTTAAGCTAACGGTAGCAGCTTAAAAAAAGGAGGTCCCCTGACTGCGGTTCAGAGACAGGAAGTGAGAGGGATTATGTAATACTACATGTTGAAACAAATGAACAAACCTCTCCAGTTATTCCCACACACTCAGAAGCATTTCCACTTTTGCCGTTGTTGTTGCTGATGCATAATTTTCCAAGATCATCACAGTGGTTTTTATTTCTCAGGAATGTACACACACACACATATGCACACACACACACCCTGTTAATGTTTGCCCCACACCCACTCACACTGACTGTGGATGACACGCACAGACATGCACACACTTTAACCCTGACATTAGTCTGACCCTTCAGTCTGGCTTTATGGGGGAGGGGAGGGAGGTCTAGACACTATCCTGTCTGTCTGGCTCTGATAATGTACACACACCTGAGAGAGAGACTGTGTGTGTGTGTGTGTGTGTGTGTGTGTGTGTGTGTGTGTGTGTGCGTGTGCGTGCGTGTGCATGTGTGTAGTAATGTTGGGCCAGCCGTGCACCAGCCACCTCCCTGAATGAATACTTTAACGCTGCTGTACTGCTGTTCATGAATATTACAAACCTTGGAATATTGATAATATTAGATTTTATTGTAATATTCATGATATGTTATCACAGAGCCCCGCGTTGCTCCTATCTTTCTTCATGTTATATTCATGCAGATGGAGATGATATGGCTACACGAGTCCTTTTCAGGAGTCTAAGCGGGGATTTATCGGCCGCTCAGCATCAGATCTCATCATTACGGCCCACCTCGGCAATCATTAAACCTGCTCTTTGTGCAGAGAGAACGTGGGAAACACATCCAGAGGTGGCTCAGATGCACGTGCTTTAGAGTCAGAGGATAATGCATATGATCGACACATCTAGAGTGTGACGCTGGTCTGATTCCATAAAGTGTGTCAGTAGCAGCAGCAAGCGTGACTGTCACCGAACCCTGCGGCTGCAACAAATCACAAAACTCAAGGTTCAGATCTCATCGTCACAGATCACTTCTTTATTACATATCAGCGAAAAAGTGACAAATAAAACCTTCTGTGGCATAACGGAGTGAATCAATAGAGGCAGACTGAGTGATGTTCCCAACCTGCATGCCTCTTTTCCACTTTTATTGTGTTTTACAGGAAGCAAAGTGCACCTTTAATGTTTAGGGAGCATTTACAGCTAAATTCCACCAGATCTGTGTCCCTTCCGGATCTGAAAGATTTCTATTCTAGTCAATGTGTTAACTTCCACTGGATCCACTCCGTTGCGTTCCGGCTGCATCTCTGATCTGGCAGGTTGGAGCCCTCCAGATCAGATACACAAGACTTCTATTTTTGCCAGATGTCGGAGCACAACGCATCAGTCTCAACAGAGCAGATGGAGCGGGACAGGAAGTCAGGCACCAAAACAATGTTAAAACATCCGGTTAATTTTCAGAATAAAACACTCTGTGTTATCACCAGATCGTATTTCACTTAACTACAACAACAAACTGTCATGATGAGCGGAGCCAGGCCTGGAGTCAACAGGTCAGAGGTTTTAAGAGGACCAGAAAGACAACATGGATGAGGAGAGGAGGAGGAGGAGAATCCTTGATTCAGGGATTACCGCGTGAAAACCTCGGTCACATGACTCCAGCTGTCTGGCGATCCTGCTCTGTGCTGCGCTCTAAAAAAGCAACCGGTGGCTGTTGACAGATGAGAGAGCACTGATGTCACCGAAACCTGCGGCTGCAAGAAATCACAAAACTCAAGGTTCAGATATCATCGTCACACATCACTTCTTTTTTACATATCAGCAAAAAAGTGGCAAATAAAACCGTCTGTGGCATAACGGGGTGAATCAATAGAGAGAGAGACACTTAGTGATGTTTACAACATGCATGCCTCTTTTCCACTTTTATTGTGTTTTACAGGAAGCAAAGTCCACCTTTAAGGTTAAGAGAGGATTTATATGCCGCTCCAGCGTAACCTTGTTGAGCGGGGGGAGTCAGTCTGTACCGTACGACAGCTACCCTAACCTGCTGGTGCTTTGGATCTGAAGCTTAATTTCAGCCGTGATAGCAGCACGCTGATCAGCACTGCTAAGTGCAGCAGTCACAAGACTGTTAAAGCAGAGACTGATGAATGTCTTCAGGCTCTCATAAACGCTTCATGCTGACATTTTTATGACATGTAGTAAAGATATCACAGCTTTTGACATTGTTGTTAAGTCAGCAGACGATTACAAAGCTGTAGCTGCTGCTGGGCTGAGAGATTACACCCCATTAATAATCGAGTAAAGCCCCCCCCCCCTTCAAAACAGTATCATCAGTATCATTTCAGGATCTGCTTTGTTTACACTCACCATTGTCATATGCCAATTAGGTAGACATCACTCAGCTCCAAACAATAAAACTCAATTTCACAAAGTGGTTAAATTTATGAGTGCTCGGAAATGAAAGCTAGTGCATGATTTTGGCTGAGCTTACCTGCAAATAATCTAGATTTTATAACCTGGCATCACTTTGTCTCATCGTCCTACCAACCTGTGATTGGTTGGATCACACTCTGCACAAAAACACATCCTTCGTTTCTACATCATTTGTGTTTGCACTTCTGTTAAGCTGCGTCTTTCCCGTTACCGAGTGAAAATATCGTTAGGAAAACGCAGCAGAACATTTTCTGTCCCAGCGCTCGAGTTAGAAATAGCCGTGGTTGTAACAGTCCTGCTTTTTAATCCCATTTAGTCTCAGTGGTGAAGCACAGACAGGCTGTGTGATTCCCTGTGCTGTGAGAGAGAGAGAGGAGAAGAAGAAGGGATAGATGGAGAGAAAGAGAGAGCAGTGGGAGAGAGGAGGAAAGAGACAAAGCTGTAATTGTTTGTTCTCTTGTTGCCCTGAGTCCCTATAGCATGTCTGGCACCTTTCTCTCATTCTGTCAGTGTGTGTGCGTGTGTGTGTGCTTGTGTGTGTGAGTCTGTGCTTCTCTGACACACTCATTACATCCTCCATTCCTCCTCTTTCCTTTCGCTGTATGTCTGTTCTTCTCTTTCTTTTCCTCTCTGTCCCTCAGCTCTCTGTTTCCATCTCCTTCCTGACCCCAAGATACCTATCCTAAACATTCACACACACACACACACACACACACACACACACACACACACACACACACACACACACACACACACACACACACCGAACACACACACCGAACACACACACCGAACACACACACACACAGGACCCTCTCCTCAGGGTTAAGCAGCACTAAACTAGTTCATTTATTTCCATGGAGAGACTGAGTGTAGCAGAGGAGAGGAGGCTGTAACTAGGCTGATATCTACTACATGCTGTGTCACACTAACACGCACACACACAAACACACACACACGCACTCACACACACACGCACTCACACCCGCACACACTGTGGTTAAAAGAGACTGCTGCCAGGCTGATACCAGCCGTCTAGACGTTACAGTGCATTTCCCCCGGGGGAGGGGGAAGGCAGTGTGAGCCTGCATGTGTGTGTGGTTGTGCGTGTGTGTGCACCTCCGTTTCTCTCTCCCTCCATTTCCCCTAACTCTTTCTGTCCCTTTATTCCTGAACTCTCTTTCCTGTGCCAGTCAGTGTGTGTGAGTGTTTACGTACATTCACTCCTCTCCTCCCTTGTCTCCTTTTATCATTCTCTGCGGCACCGCTAGTGTGCGTGTGTGCGTGCGTGCTTGCGTGCGTGTGTGTGTGTGTTTGCTTGCCAGGCAGGTCGCTGCCATGGCGCCCCAGCAGCTCCGGGCCTTGTTGATCACGGCACCGTGCCCAAGGGTTACCATAGCAACGGCAGTGGCAGCAGACAGGGCTGTGTGCGTCCGTGTGTGTCGAAGGAGGACTATGTGTGTTTGGTGTGTGTGTGTTTGTGTGGGCCCCGGTGTGGTGGGCAGCAGGCTGTGAACTCAGCAGGCCTCTAGCTGGGCTGGAGCTCTCCGGGCTGACAGAGAGGGGCGAGGAAGTCGGAGCAAAGAAAGTGTCGGTCTCTCTTTTTACTTTAGGAGTCAGGAAACATGTTCAGAGTTTGTGGATCAACATGGCTGCAGGCGGCTGCAGCTTCTGCTTCAGATGTGGGGAAAAAAGTTCAATATGGGCCCATATTGTATAGCTGCATCCTGATATATCCAAAAAAGATAACTTTCATATCTTCTTATAACCGTGGCTGAAATATTTTAATAAGTTTTATTTACAGGTGCCTTTCTGGACACTCAAGGTCACAGTACAACATATCAACAGTAAAAAAACAACACTCAACTGTAAAGAAATACATACAACAGAATAACAATGCAATACTAGAAAAATGAAAGTGAAGTCATGATGAAAGTGAAAGTGAAGTGGTTCCAGTCCCATAAAGCAAAAAATGAAAGCGAGGAGGTACTGAGGAGCTCGGTTGTTGATGGCCTTGAAAGTGAGAAACAGAATCTTAAAGGTGATGCAGTATTTGATGGGAAGCCAGTGGAGTTGCTGCAGGACAGATGTGATGTGGCTTGTGGAGGGGCTTCTGGTGAGGATGCGGGCAGTGGAGTTTTGAACCAGCTGAAGTTTATGGATAGATTTGTCGGGTAAACCAAAAAGAAGGGAGTTGCAGTAGTCTGGGCTGGAGATGACCAGAGTGTGAACAAGAATGGATGACCTGTTGGGAGAGAGAGACAGACGCAGACGAGAGATGTTTCGAAGATGAAAGTATGCTGACATTATTGATGTGGGACTGGAATGACAGTGTACTGTCGAGGATTACACCCAGACTCTTAACATGGGGGAGGGGGAGACTGCGGAGTTGTCAAAGATACATTTTAGAGCCTTTTTACGTTCCAATGTTGATGATTTTGGCTTGTAGCTCTTAAAAATCAGAAATCCAGTACCTCAAACTTTTAGAATATTTCCTAACATCATTCAATTCCTGCATCAGTGTGGCATGGCATGGAGGCAATCGGTCTGTAGTACTCCTGAGGTGTCGATTTGATACCTGTCTTTAGCTTGTCTGTATTTTTTTAATCAGGTGTTTCTCATCTTCCTCTTGATGCAACCTCCCAGATTCTCTCTAGGGTTCAGGTCAAATGGACAAATCGAGCACGGTAGTATCAAGGTCAGCAAACCATTCGGTAGAAATGTTGCCGCTGTGGGCAGGTGCTGATTCCTGCATCGTTATGAAGTTTGTCCACAGATGGAGCATGAAGTCTTAAATCTCCAGGTAGACATTGTGTTGACTTTGGACTTGATGAAACACAGAGCAGGAGATGACATAGCAACCCAAACCATCACAGACTGCAGAAACTGGACTTCAGACCACTCTTTCTCCAGACTCTAGGACCTTAATTTACAAATGTAATCAATAAATCAATATTTATTTATACAACGCCAAATCCCAACAAATGTTATCTGAAGACTCTTTCCAAACAAACCTGCTGGACAGAGGCCCAAGTATAATTTTCATACTTTCACTTCTTTGTGATGCAGTCAGAGGAAGCTCAAGCTTGCTGATTAATTGAAGCCAATTTAGTGGTGAAAGAATCCTGCTTTTGGAGTTACTTTGGATTCAGGTGGGACACATCGCACACTGCATGTTTTTCTCATCACTCAGTCTCACCTAAAAAGCAAAGCTCTCTACTCTTGTCTCCTAAAATATGTGATTCCCTTCCTGCCTTGACCGTGTGAACGCAGCATTAACCACAAAGCGCTGCACGGACAGCGGCACAGACGATGATTGGTCCTGTTACACTTCTTTTGTAATCAGTCACACTGATGTTGGCACAAGTTTATTAACCTGAGGTACACGTTTCTCGCTGTGTCCCCTTCATGATAACAAGTGAGCCCACAGATTGAGTGCCTTGGACTCGGGGACCAGCACAATTATACAGCACTTGCAGTACTTCCTCCATCAGCCATGGTAGAAGTGCTGCATTTCAAAGTAAAGTACACTTTTGATTGCCAGGTGCGTCAGTGAGAAAGGTAATATTTCTTGCAGATGTAGCTCCTGAGTGCATCGGGAAACAGGAAATGACTGCAGAGGAAATAAGCCAGCTGGAGGTTTAGTTGAGCTTATCCCAGCCAGGTGAAATGAAAAAGCATCTTACCTGCTACTTCAGTGTTTTTGCAAAGCTTTTAATTTTTAGGAGAACATGCAAATCCCATTGAAGACTTTCTGTCATTCTGCTCCTGTCCTGTGGTCTCCCATAGCCCTCTTAGAGACAGGTCGTCTGCTGTAGCTGCTTTAGCTCTGAGGCTGTGTGCCGCCTGCCTGCAAGATAGGATTCATAACAAGCAGCTGAGTGTCTCAGTCAGTCTGAAAGAAAAGGAATTTTCCTTGCTGGTGGGAGTTGCTCTCCTTCTCTGAATTAGCAAGCAGCTAGCAAGCCGTTCCCCTCACGCTCAGCTTCTGCTGTCAGCAAACATCCACTTACAAACCTGAACCGTGGAATACATTCTCATGGTTCTGGACAAAAGACAGCTCCTTTGTGCAAACTAAACCAGCCAGTCCGTGTTTTCTCACGGAAGCTTCTAAGGTCATCCCAGCTCAAATGTTAAGTTTATTGAGCAATAACAATGTTAGAGGCCCCAGTTGAGTGTGTGCAGTCTCTATAGATAGCCATTAGCCTGATTTTCATTTCAGGGCCAAACAGGGTAAGCTTGTATGCTCTCATTAGTCACAGAAGTGAACTTCCTCCAGCTTTAACTGTTTCTTGTCACCAGTAGGAATGAGTTTGCAGTAGTTGTTACTGTGCGCCGATATGAACCCTCTTTACAAAACGGTATAAACCCTTACCTCTTTGTTTTGTCATCATGTCTGTCTGTGCAGGTTTTGTATAGAGGACTAGTCTTTTTAATTTTGTTTGGATAGCTTCCTGGCCCTGCCCCAGTAATGACTTGCATGAAATCTGGATTGCAGTGCTTGCTACGTTGGAAAATGGGATCCATTTCTTGTGAGTGTACTTGATTTTAGTGAGTTAGCTGTTAAGTTCAGCTTTAAAGGGACTCATTTGTTGCTACAAAAGGCGTTTTTCAACCAGAGGAACGGCGGGTGGACCCAGGGTCTAAATTTAGTTCAGGGGTAGATATTCTCCCCCCTAGAAAGCCCCTGCTTGGGGGGGTAGTACTTTTCAAATGTCCCAGGGTTTTCGGGGTCAGCGCCTGCAATGCTGAATGTTTCTGATTGGCAGATTAAACGTAGTGTTTTTATTGCACCCGCCCGTCCACAATAACATCACACACATCTGTGATTCACTTGATTTTTCTTTCTTTCATTTATTTTTATTTGTTCTGTCTTTATGTATGCTTGTGAACTTTTTAAAAGAAGAAGCTGTGATTAACTTGATTTAGCAGCTTGTAACAGTAGTCTTCTCTAAACCCACTGCCAATGCGTCTCTCTCGGTGTTACGGTTTTAAAAGTGACCCTGTAAACTGGAGACCTTCAGCTGAACGTGTCAGTGTTTGTGAAGTTTACACAGCTGTTGAAACACAGAGGGAGTCCTCGGGAATGCAAACTATTTTTTTTCCCAAATATCCTCATCAGTTGAGTAATAGATGATCATCTAAAGACGTTAAGGGTAAAGTGGGGGGGTTAAAAGACCCCGAAACTCTTGGTCGAAATGCACCTAAAGTTGATTCACTGAAAATTATTCTGACACCTAAAACCTGGAGAAAAAAAAGTGAACTGTCCCTTTTTAATATTTCCGTAATTAATGATCAATTACAGAGGGATGAAGCGGCATGTGTTACACATGTTTGAATATGACCTCAGACAGCGGTGTGTTCAGTTCATACCACGGCTGCTGCTGTCTGTCTGTTTGCTGTGAGTCTGACGGCTGCCTTTCACCCAGAGGTCAGCTGAACTGTCTGACCTCCCTTTGACCTCCCTCACACACACACACACACACTCACACACACACACACACACTCGCACACGCACGCACACGCACACACAGTGACCCAATGACAGCCCTTTGACCTGTGTGTGTGTGTGTGTGTGTGTGTGTGTGTGTGTGTGTGTGTGTGTGTGTGTGTGTGTGTGTGTGTACTCCATGCTGTTTACCCTCTCTTTTAGCATGTGGCTTTTTGAATGGATGTCGGGGACACGCTGTGACTGCTGTTTGTGTCTGATAGGGTTCAGTGTTCAACCTCAGTGAAAACAGACTGTGTGTGTGTTTATGTGTGTGTATGACTGTAATAATGAATGTATAAAACATGAATGCAGTCTAAGTGACATTCCTGAAGAGGTGTTGTAAAGCTCAAAGTTAGCGGCCATGTTTAGATTGAACCACCTTAGCTTTGCCTTGTAAAGGACTCTCTCCCGTAGTCATGATAATAACATTTAAACAGATATAAGTGGTTACTGTTATTTGTTTATCTGAAGAGAGAAAGTAGCCGGTTTAAAAGTAGCCTAACATTTTGAAGAAGAAGTTATTGTGAGCAGTCCAAACCACATTTCACAAATTGGCTGTGTGTTGATATAAAAGGTAGCCTGTTCGGACCGCTGCCTCGTAATTTGTGCGGATTTTCAATTTCAAACACTTCAAACTTTCCCTGTGAGCCACAGTGGATGAATAGGTCGGTGTTCCTGCGTCAGAACAGAGATGTTTGAAGTAGTTGCCGTGTAATGATCGTCTCTGAACGCTCCTTCTCATGTGATTTGAATAAACTTGATGACCTCTCTTTCGACGGGACAGCCGACTTGCAATGCAAATAATTTGGTGTGCTGAAGGAATAAGGGTGCTGCAGACGCCGGGCTGATATTGTTTTGACAAGTGGATTACTGTTGTAATAACATCAGACTGGTGCTGGTAATGCAGACTGCCAGCACACTCTGATCTCCGGCCTGAGCTGGAGTCGCTGCAGAACACTGTGTTCTGGGTGGATACTGTGGTACAGGATAGGCCTCCCTCTTTTCTCTCTTGTTCAATCTCTCCTCCTCCTCACACTTCCTTCCTCCCTGCTCAACTCCTCCTCTGGCTTCCTTCCTCTCTGATGTTCAGAGGAGAGGCTATTAACTGCGGCCGTTTCACTTTTTTTGCTTGAACTGTAAAAACATTCCCACCCGTACTTCAGAACGCAGCTTTGGGTCAGGCATGTGGTTTGTTTGGCAGCAGCAGGCAATGTGTGTGATATTTATCTGGCAGGCTTAAAGAAGGGCCTGGTTGACTTGGTTTCCCAGAAGGCTGTTCTCTAAAAGTAACCCTCCCTTGGTCCCCTCCCTGTGGCGGCTGTGGTGAGCACACAGGCCCGGGCTGGTAGTGGCTAAAGCTCCCAAATGAGACAGTCAGCTTAGCAACATAACATCTTTGCAATGCTTTCTCTGTGCTCACAGAGGGCGGCACTTCAATTCCATAAACAAATCTCTGAGGCCATATTATTATCAATAAGAGAGACAAAGAGAAAGACAGCTGTGTTTGTAGTTATTGACTTTACACTAAACACAACAGACTAAATAGTTTGAATTGTGTTTAGATGTTGAACATAAATCCTCAATGACTCTGTCGTCTGTTTAGTGACAGAACTCTGCAGCTTTACCTCTGTGAAGTCACCGCATGAACACTGCTGCTAAATGAATCAATCCTAGCATTCAGATATGGCATTTAGTCAGAGAGACTCTGAGTTTGATCATAAATCACTTCATTTCATACTTTTTACTTCTTTGGATGCCTTGAGATCTTTTTGAATGATCAAGCTCTCTGTGAAAACATTAATAAGGAACTCTGAAGGCTCATTTTGAGACTAGCTAGAGGTGCATTTTGACCAATAGCTCCAGGGTCTTTTAGCCCCCAGAACTACTTTCCCCGGTACTACAAGGTTCCTGTGCCCTCATTGTTGTCTGCATTTTCGACCGCGGGCTGAAGTCCCAGGAAGATTGTACGAATCAGGCCAGTGACATATGGAGAAAAAAAAAAGTAAATGCACTACACCACCAGACCATTAGAGGGCAGTAAAACAAAGACGAATGCTGTTCATCACAGATAACACCATAGAAGCAGACGAACAGGCATGTATCATTATGAGCAGCACAACAGTTAGCATGAAGAGACTCAGCTGGCGCTGTTTTAGATGGTGCTATATTTCATCACAGATGGATTCACTGAATCAACACGTGAGAGGAGATAAGCGCGAGTAGCAAAGACGTTTCAACACGGCTTTAAAATCCTTTTTAACTCAAAAAGCCGTGGCAGAGATCTGCCGGTGTTTTGGTTTAAACCGCAACTCTGTTAACTGCCAACTTTCAATCGTATACATCCCTCATAAACGTCTTTAGACGACATTTAATATCTGATGAGGATATTTTGAAATCTTTCTAAAAAGCTAAACTAGTTTGCATTCCCAGGAACTCCCTCTGTGTTTCAACAGCTGTGTAAACTCCACAAACACTGACACGTTCAGCTGAAGGTCTCCAGTTTACAGGGTCGCTTTTAGAACCGTAACACAGAGAGAGACGCATTTGCGGTGGGTTTAGAGAAGACTACTGTTACAAGCTGCTAAATCAAGTGAATCACAGCTTCTTCTGTTGAAAAGTACACACATACAAAAAAGATAGAACAACAAAAAACAAATGAAAGAAAGAAAAATCAAGTGAATCACAGATGTGTGTGATGTTATTGTGGACGGCGGGCGGAATAAAAACACTGCGGTTAAGCTACCAATCAGATACGTTCAGCATTGTAGGCGCTGCACCCCAAAAGTCCCAGGACCTTTGAAAAGTACTACCCCCAAGCAGAGTTTTTTCAAAGGGGGAGATTATCTACCCCTGAACTAAATTTAGACCCTGGTTCCTCCGGTCAAAACGCATGTAGTTCCGGGGTAAAGTTCCTCCGGTCGAAAAATGCCTTAGGAAACAAAACTGCAGCTCAGCTCAGGGTCTCCTCCTCTGGTCGTTCCATGCACAGCCTGGTAGCTCAGACGCTCTGTGTGTTATGATACAGGGAAATAAAAACTCAAGACAGCGTTTTCCTTTGATGCAAAAGTGAGACGCCCAGAGTGCCGGATGAGTCATCAACTTTTTTTGATGTTTTTCAGGGAATGACTAACTCTTAAATGTAACTAAAAATCCACTTTTTGTCACTGTTGTTCTTATTCTAGCTTTCAAGAAAAATGAGACTTAAAAATCCACTTCTGCATCACTTTTAAGAAGTTATGTTGCTTAAATGAAGTCTGACTGAAGTCCCTCGTGGCTTATTACACATCTTCTTTCTTCAAACATTCCTCTTCCTTCTTGCGTGCGGTTGATTATGTTACCAGACGGTCATTCATTGCAGTCATTGCTTCTTGATCGTCTCTCTCTGCTCTTTGTCCGTGTTGCTGACTCATTTTGTGATGAATCTCTTCAAAACTTTTAAGTGTGGTGTGAAGGATGGGTGGGGTTAAACACTTGTCCCCCCTGAGGTGATAAATGTTGGACTGGATGTGTCAGTCCATCCTTCTCTTGGGCAGTCCACCGCAGTGTTTTTATTCCTGTTGCTTTGTTTAGCTGATGAATTTATGAATGAGATGATTTGAGTCATTTCTTGGACTCTTCAACACCTCTCTCATCGTCGTCTTGCAGAGGAAAAGTTGTCGAGCTTATGTGTTGTCGTTTTCGAGCTATTTTTCTCCTCACTGTGGTTTCTGCCGGTGCTCCCTCTCAGTCTTACCCCACCCATCCCCTGTGGCTGCTGCGGTGGGGCAGAGGCAGGTTTGGGTGGGTTTACGTTTCAGCTGAGGCTCCACAGTCACCCACCCTAATGCAGAAAAACAATCCGGAGTGGATCCCTGAGGCTGGGGGACTGGGAATAGGTTGGGCTTTTACTGGACCTGCTGGTCTTTCCTTTATGTGGTTCTTGCTCGACTTTTTCATAAGAGCATGGATTTTCATAAAAGCCTGAAAGATATCCGTCGATATCATCAGCCGGATGCAAGCCCATCATGACGTGTTGGCTCCATGAGTGTCAGAGCTGTCGATACCTGGAGCCGGGCAGCTCTGCTGTTTGGGTGCTGGTGGTCACTGAGGGTCACGCAGCAGGTTCAAGCTGAAGTGAACCAAGAGTTTCAAAATAAAGTGATGTTTTTCAAGTGTTTGCTTAAGAAACCTTTATTTAAATGCTGGTTTTCACAGCAGAATGAAACATGTTTACAGCCTGCTGTTGGGTACAGAACACAAGTTTGGGTCTCTATAGCTTATTTCTTTTATTCGTAACAACTCTGCACGGGTCGATTTTGTAAATCATCTGTTATCTTTACATTAGAGGTAAGACTTGAAGGTATAATGAGACATAAAGCAGACGTGAGCACTACATACTTGTGCGTCTATGTGTTCTAGTAGCTCTGCAGTACTCCTCCGAAACACTTGGGGCAGTGTGGTCTCTCTGATAGTCAGGTTGCCTGTTTCTGGCCCTGCTACATTTTCTGTTTACTTTTTCACAGCAATTCCGAACGGATTATGTTCATTTAGAGCTGATACATGTTGCTGTTTATCATACAGCAATGATTACAGGGAAGAATAGAGAGGAGATGTAATGTACGGCCGATGGACAGCGATTCTAGAAGTGCTGTAAATGCAGGTAATACAATGCAAGGCGTGTGGACCAATCACAGGGCTTGCGGTTTGCGTTGATTTGATGCGTAGCTACATTTTGGAGGAGGTGTGCGCCGGCTACAGAAACACGTCTTAATCAGGGGCATGGCTGATTTGACTGACACGTGGGTGTGTTGTTGCTCTTTAGCCAGGCAGCTTGGTTAGGACCTCAACTCCACCTCTTTGGTAGAGTCTTCAGAAACCAGGGGCTGACATCTGAGAGCAGCCTGTGGGTAGTTCATGTAGCTTATCAGTAGAGCATATGTCATGAGATGAGGGCGCAATGAAAGGGGTTTGTACCCTTTTCATGGGAACACAAGTGTTTTGTGTTTGTTTAAAATTTGGATGTAGTGTTTGCTGATATATCTATCCAAATTAATGCTGATATTAAAGCTTTTTTCTTTTTTTTTTAAAACGGGCATTAAGACAAGATTAGGCATGGTGTCATGGTGGCATTCCTACTCCAATGTTTTACAAAACTCTGAAACTGATTGACAGTATGTATGAATGCATAATATTTTTCAAATAGCAGCCTTTGCGTTGCCATATTGGGGCACATTTTTGTGAAAATATGAGTTAAAGAAGATCAGATTCTAAAATATCATCCATCATATTGGTAGTGTTGCATTTTTTTCACTGTAAATTGGTTTTAGTCTCATGATGAACTCTTAATTCTGAAAGATTCTTCTATTTTTCCTCTTGTGTCAAAAACTGCCCAGCTGCATTGTGGGTAATATTTTCCAAAAATTGTACTGAGCTCTGTGGAGGAGTAGTCTGCCAGAATTGAGCTATTGTAGCTCAAATAGCTGTTCATTGTTCTTACAGAGCTGCACACACACACACTGGGACTCTCTCTCACACACACACACACACACACACACACACACACACACACACACACACACACACACACACACACACACACACACACACACACACACACACACACACACACACACACAAACACACACACACACACACACACACACACTCACACACACACATAAAGTGAGTTAGTGTCCAGCAGTGAGTAAGAGTGTGAGTCAGAGGTCAGACTGTGTGCCAGGACCAGACAAGGTCAAGACTTCTGCTCAGAACAAGCACAACAAAAGAGTCTCAGACTGCAGACGGAGAGAGGACGAGGAGAGGAGAGGAGAGCAGAGCAGAGAAGAGAGGAAGGATGGAAAGACGGAGTGAGAGAGAGAAACAAAGTGGGAGACAATGAAGAATACTGAGAGAGAGAAAGGTGGTGGGAGAGGGAGGAATGAAAGGCAGGAAGAGTTGGGAGAGAAAAGAAGACTTGTGGGAGAGAGAGAGAAGAACCAAACAATGAACAAGAGGCCAGACGTGACTGTAAGGCAGCGGTCATTGTGAGTCTCAGCGGTGACCTGATCTGGGAGGTCATCCCAGACCAGTTCTGATACTGGTGTGTGTGTGAGAGTGTGTGTCACTGAGGACAGAAACACCGCAGTTATTCAGCGTCTTTACAAAGCAGCCACTGTAAGCCGGGACAGACCGCACCGTCTCAACAATCACCTTTTCTGTGATTTGAAGCTTTTCTCCGGGCACTCACTCACACATGAGGATATACATGAACCCTCTGTGTGACAGAGTGAGCTGTGAGTCTGACCTCTGCTGCCCCCTGCTGGTCAACACGAGGCGTAACACCCAGGCAGGGTGGTGCTCAAACAGGGCATCTATGTATCAGTCTTTAAAATATTTAAGATGTGTTTTAAAGCTTTTTTTAAAAATCACAAAAAGTCTGTCCTCATGTGTGAATGTTTACGTTTCTCACTTTAGCCCTCGACTCTCTGAAATGGCACAGCCCCCTGAGATTAAAGCTTGTGTTTGACAGTAAAACATAAAGTTTATTTACATTTTAAATACCCAATACATCTCTGACTATACACACACAGTAATTCTTTAAATTTCCGCTGTAGCTTTTACTCCGTATTTCTCTGGCTCCTGAGAAATGCTCCTTTAAATGAGCATGTGGCAAAGTCTTATCTTGACTAGAAACACAGCGTCCTCAGTGCATTTCCACTTATTGTTATATCATCTCTTAGTGTCTCTGTAAATGTTTCATATTCCTTAATTATGTATAACCAAGAGATCATGCTGCTCTACCTATTATGACACACTAGAGGTCCTGGGAATCGTTTGCAGAGGCTTGAGTTTTATGCACTCACACAAAGATGACAACAAATGACCGATGATGATACAAAGAGCTGTTGAGGAGGACGGCGTTGATCTTTAACTTTTATTTTGGATGGATTCAGACCAGTTTCTGCAAACAAAGGGAAGGGAAGCTAGATATCAGGCATACTGTCAGCTTTTTACACTGAATTTCTGCATTTATAAGGCACACAGATCAGGAAAAATATACTTAAATTTCATTTATTACAGTTATTTTACATTATTTTCTTCTCACTCAGTGCAAATAATCCACAGGAAATGTCCCTCACGTTCCCTACATGTTGTTTCAAAGATCCAGTTAATAAAAGAGGTCTTGTTCCTCCTCCGTCTCCTGTAAACATGTGATGCTGACGTCCCTCTCTTCTCTTCTCTGTGTTTGTGCAGCTGAACTGGAGTTTGTTCAGATCGTCATCATCATCGTGGTGATGACAGTGATGGTGGTGGTGATCATCTGCCTGCTCAACCACTACAAGCTCTCCACCTGGTCCTTCATAACAAGGCAGAGCCAGGCCCGCCGGCACGACCATGCCCTGCAGCAGGTTAGTATCCGTGTGTGTGTGTATATATGTGTGTGTGTGGGTGTGTGAACAGGATAAAGAAGATACTGTTTGTTCTGGGTTGTATTAAGTTGCTCTTACGCTGCCGCTCTTTCCGTGTGATGCTCTGATAATGAGTGAAAAAGTGCGTGTGTTTGTCTGAATGTCCCTGCTTGCTCATTGTGACAGTGCGTTCCTTTATTTCTGAAGCAGGACAAACATAGCTACCAGTTTGTTCCGGGTAAAGCTGCGCTGAGCTAAATGAATCCTTTTATCCCGATCGGAGTCTATGTCCCAGTTTCACTGAGGTAGCAGCTTTGCTCCAGTCTGTTAGGTGAACTCGGCGAATTGGTTTCTTCAGAGCCAGACTCTGTCAGGCCTTGATGTTTAATTCACTACAGTGCTGTCTAGACAGCAGCGGCTCTGCCCCCATACTGACACGCTAACACTCTGGGACAAACACACACACACACACATTGGTGCAAACTCTCAAGATACACAAGCTTAATATGATCTGTAATGTGGAATTATGAATTCATCGATCTGTTCATCTTCTCATAATTAAAGCAGCTGTTTGCTTTGTTGTCTCATTAAAGATTAATCACCTCTCAACTTCTCTTCTTCATCTCTCCTCTTCTTCATCTCCGCACCTTCCAATCAAAACACAAATGATGCGAACAGAAGTGGACATAAATACAAAGTGTCATAAAAGCAACATCAGACAGCAGAGAGGAAACAAAGCCCTGCAGCAGACAGAGTGCAATTTGGAAGAAAAGCCGACGGCCTCTTTTTTCTTTTCTGGTTAAATAATGTTGACTGCTCTTCTGAGGAGAGATCCTGGAGTCAAATGTAGAAGAAGGGAGACAGCAGTGATGTGATAGGTGTGTGTCTTTCATCAGGTTTGTTTTTGAGACGGGAGCTGTCTGCCTTTTGTTGTCCTTGCTCCTTAACAGGGCTGGATATTTCAGTTTGAAGCCATCAAGCATTTCTCTGCGCTGTTTCATCTTCTGGGTCTTCATTAAATTTGTACTTTTGGGGCGTTTTTTTATTCTTGAAAATTTAAATCCTCCATCAATGGTCCCTCATCAAACACTGCCTCATAAAAAACTAAAGCAGAAGTAATAGTTGTTAATATGTGAAGCTGCATCAGCAACAGTTAATCTAAAATGAAGTGAACACTTTGTCAAATACACATGTAATGCTCAGAAAAATGAGTTGATGTTTCTGTCATCGATAAGAAACAAAGAAAAGTCTTCCAGCCAGCGGGGATCCTCAGCCTCATTCTGTCTTGTTTTTGTTTTGTCTGTCGATGTGTAGGATGGGTGTCTGTGGCCTTCAGACAGCGGCTCTCGACAAGGTGCCTCAGAGGTAAGACCTCCACCACACTGACACATATCAAACCCACAGGCAGGCCTTGATCACTGTGAGGAGGCAGAGCGAGCAGGACTCTGCTCGATATAAACATCGGTGGCTACTCTGAGGAGAGACGTGACAGCTGTGTGTTGTGTTAATTGCTCTGCTACCTTTGTCCACCTTTATATATGCCGTGCTAAGATTTCCAAATTAATTCATCCTTAAAGGCTGATTTATACTTCTGCGTCGCCCCTACGCAGCAGGGGCTGGCACAGACATGAGCACCACATACTTGTGCGTCGATGTGTCGAGCAGAAAGTCTCTGCTGAAACGCTTGAGGGCAGTGTGGTCTCTCTGATAGCCGGTTGCCTGCTTCCGGACCCGCTACGATCTCTGAATAATTCTGATTGATATGTAATATCTACTAACTAACTACAGCTGTAGGTAGGTGAACTACTCTAAGATTTGCAAGTCAGCTTTCTAAAAAGTAAAACTGCTAACAAGAGCTTGTCAGAGAAACTAGGTGGCTCCTTTTTAATGCAGAATGATGTTGACCAAAAACAGGTACAGCATGCCATCTTTAGGTGCTGATTTTTGAGCTTGCAGCGCCTATTTTCTATTCAAACCAGAAGTGATTCAACATTTTCAGTGGAAAGACTCCCTGAGAGTCAGCTGATTGTTGCTGCCGCGCTCATCACTGTCACTTTTAGTCCACCGAGCAATCAGAGTCAAGAAGGGGCGGGACTTCTGATTCAACTTAGGTTGTTTTTGAAGGTTGTTTTCTTCTTTTTTCTGTGTAAGACAGGAGCACTCAGTTTGTGCTGTGAAAATTATTCAGTTAGATATAAACCACTTTTAACTTTTGAATCTTAAGTGATGGTTAAGAAGCAGTTTCTCTATCAGCTTGGCCGTTGTTTACATCCACTTTCCTAAACAGGAAATCCAGCGACGCCTGACCCAGCATCCTGCAGACCAGATCCAACAGAACAGTCATACTACATACTACCTTCAAACACAGTATGCAGTATGCTGTACGTACAAGCGGCAACATTCGGTCTAAAAATATGAGTCAATGCGGAAGTGTTAAAAGCTGCACTTCATCGAGGATCCGCTTGAGGCTGGCTCTGGAAGTACCGGAAGTCACATACACATGAATGGGAAAAAGATGATCTTTACAGCAGAAATAAACATATTTACAGCCTGGTACAAAAGATGAGTGTAGTCTGAATAGCTCATTTCTCGATGTCCTCTCACTGTGAGGGGGATGAATTTTTTTCCAACATGGCAATTTTGAAGATATTGAGATTACTAGTCTTCCAATGAGAGGCACAGCTGCCAGCAGGAACACTGCAGCTGTTGGTGAGGAGGCTTAAAGCCCGTCTCTTTACGTCACACTGGCTCGACAGAAGCAATATGGCTGCTGCTGCCGATTGGCTTCAAAACAGCGTTCAGAAACAGATGGGTGACGTCACGGATACTACGTCCATATTTTATACAGTCTATGTGTACGTACTGCATACTACATTCGTAGGTAGTATGTTGCAGACGGTTTCAAAAACAGCCTTAGTCAACAACAATGGCCGAGGTCTGTACGGAGGAGAAAAGTTATCACACACAATAATTCTATGACACGATTTCTATTAATATATTTGTATAGTTTCTTGTTAAAATGCCATTGATGGAAAGCAAATGTGAAGCATACAGAGTGCCTTAAACACCCCTCAGTTTACTCGGGCCCTACCCTTTCATGTGATATTTACCCTTCAATATAATTAATCAATATTATAGCTTACTTCAAAGCCTAGTAATACTCTGTCTGCTTTCATTTTACCTACAAATACAGGAGACAGCTGTTCATGTGACGCATGAAATCCATGCTGTCTCATTGCTTTAGCCTGAAACTCAACCAGTTAGTGTTGGTGCCAAAACCTTATCATACTACAGCTGCAATAGATGAGGTTTGGGAAACAATCATAAAAAACATGAACAAAAACTGCCTCTGTGCTGTAAAGTAACGTAAAAATAAAGCGTCTACACAAGTGGAAGGACGTATATACTTGCATGTTAAACAGTGTTAGTCACTCAGAGCCAGTGCAGAGAATGAGTATTGGCTTTAAAGATGCTAACTGTGATAAATCAAAGACCTGAACATACTCATTTGATGCCTTTTGTCTGATCTACTTGCTTTATTTACTGTGTAACAAAAGAAATGTGCTCTTCTCAGCTCTTTGTCTCTTGGTTGGCTTGTTCTCACAGCGCTCGCCTTCGTATAATTCTTCTGTGGTTACAGGAATACTGTCACGGCAGAGAGATCCTGACATTTGCATTTTGGTTGCTTGTAAATATTTGATCATTCAGGAATTGAAGCTTGTAATTCGCGCTGGGTACGGCTGGCACTGTTCACCAAACAAAATCAAATTTGGCGTGTTCTCAAAGCCCCGAGAATACAGAACTGCAAACAAATGCCAGTATACTCAATGCGACTGGTGATCTGTTTGCTCAACGGCATCCATGCCAGATGGAAGAGCTTAGGAGCCGCGTTGGGAACACTAGAAACAAGAAGTTCAAAGAGCTCTGGAGAACACACACTGACATGATAGTGGTGATAACTTGTAGACAATAATATTTTGAGGCTGTGTGAAAGTTAGCGTAAACTTCATCGAGGTAGAAGGGCACGTTTGCACCAAATTTACTGCCAGCTCATGATACATGAAACTAGAGGAGATGGGGAAACAGACACAAAGGGATGGATAGAGAGAGGGAAAAGTGGACTGAAGGCCAAGGGAGTCAGAGAAGGAGAGGTACGGAGGGATGAAGGGAGGTGAAAACTGTGTCAACTTAAAGCACCCAGTGAGACGTGGAGAAAAGGAAAAGGCCACAGAGAGACGCACGCAGAGGGAGATGCAGCCAATGAGTGTGTGTGGCTGATAGATGCAGAGAAGGGGGCTGTGTGTGTGTGTGTGTGTGTGTGTGTGTGTGTGTGTGTGTGTGTGTGTGTGTGCGTGTGCGTGTGTGTGTGTGTGTGTGTGTGTGTGGCAGGGGGGGTGGATGGTTTTTGGTGCGTCATTAATCAGCAACACCTCCCCTGACACTGTCTAGACAGCCGTCTGAGAGCTGCCCTGCTCCGCTGCGCTCTGCTCCCTCTATCAGTGATACACCTTTCTCTCCCTCCCTCCCTCCCTCCCTCCCTCCCTCCCTCCCTCTCTCTCTCTGTCTGTCTGTCTCTCTATCTGTCTGGCTCTATACTTTTCTTTTTCCTCTTTATTCCATCTCTTTCTTCCTTTATCTTTCCACCTCCTTTACTCTCCTTCCTCTCTTTATCCTCACGGCTCTTTTCTTCCTCTCTCCTTTCTGCACTCTCTTATCTTGGTAGCCTTTATTTTTAATCCTTTCCGTTCCACTCTTTCTCTCTCTGTCTCTCCATTTCATTTGCCCTGATCCTCTATCCCCCCAGGTTTTTTTTTCTTCCAGTCTGTTGTTCTCTTCATCCAGACTGCCTTGTCAGTGGGGGTTGACTATTAGAGCCACAGTCACTAATTGAAATGGGCTCCCTCTGATAATGACTCACCACAGTACAAATGTGTTGAATTGGATTGAAATGAAGAAATGGATCATGCAGACTCAGTGTGAGGAGCTAATTGAGGGGAAGGAATGTGACAAAAGCCAGAGAAGGATGCAACGTGTTGTATGTCTTTGCATTTTTTCACCCTCTCTCTGTGTTTACACGGTTATATCTGCAATCACTCACCGGTCATGTGGTGGCTGAGGCTGTCGCTGCAGCAGGATCATCAGTCACTGGTTTCAAGTTATACTCTTTGAAGAGTTTACAGTAAATCAAGAGTTTAATATTCTCAGCACAGTCCACTGTACATAAAGTAATGGAGGCTGAACACAGACTCCTGCTCACTAAGAACCTCGAAACAGCTGGAGCTGATTCCTCGTGATAGTTTCTTTTCGGTAACATACGCTGAAGTTTTAGAGGCCTCGTCATATTTTTACAGGGGTCAAGTTTTTTCACTACATTTCTTGTGAATGTTCTTGCTGTTATAAGTATTATATTTGTCCTGACAACTCTTCTTTTCCTCTTCCTCCTCCTCTTTCCTCCCTCTCTACCTGGTACCCCCCTTCCTTTGTCTCTCTCTCTGTTTTCCTCTCAGGTGTTATACGCTCCCCAGGCCAGGGATCGCTTCACCGCTCCCTCCTTTATGCAGCGCGACCGCTTCAGCCGCTTCCAGCCCACCTACCCTTACCTGCAGCACCAGATCGACCTGCCACCCACAATCTCGCTGTCGGATGGCGAGGAGCCCCCACCGTACCAGGGTCCCTGTACCCTGCAGCTCCGCGACCCCGAGCAACAGATGGAACTCAACCGAGAGTCGGTGAGGGCACCGCCCAACCGGACCATCTATGACAGTGACTTGATCGACATGGGAGGAGGCGGGAGCCTGGGTGGGGTGGGGGGTGGAGGGGGAGGAATGGGAGGAGGCGGTCCAAGGCCGCCCAGCAGTAACTCTGGCATCAGTGTGGCCAACTCCAGCAGCCACGGGCGCATGGAGGGCCCCCCGCCAGCGTACAGCGAGGTGATGGGTCACTACCCTGGCTCAGCATTCTTTCTACACCAGCACAGCAATAACCAGAGGGTGGGGGGGCCGGGGGGCAGGACGATCCAGCAGCAGAGCCAATCAGAAAGCACAATAGTACCTGCCAAGGCCAAGGACGGCCAACCAGAGGACCTGGTGTGAAGAGAAGGGTAGGGTGCAGGTGGAGAACCCACCCGGACTAGAAACTGTCTCTCCTCCTCCTCCTCACCCCTGTAAGCAGTGGTCTCTCTATCGCTCTCTCTGTCTCTCTGTCTCTCTCATGTCCTCTTTCCTCACTCCCATGCACAAATATCAACCTTAGCAACAACAAAACAAGGAAAGAGAACCAACCGTTGATTTAATTTCACTTTCTTTCCAATGTTAGTAATTCAAAGCGCTAGCACAGCTGGGGCAGGATGTATGCACTGCTCTGAGAGCTGTTTTCTTTTTGTTCAACATGAGAAAGAAACATTCTGCGAGAACAGATTGAAACAATTTGCTTTTTCTTGCCCCCTCGGGTGACGGCTTTGTCCCTTGGAACTGAGAATGATATTTTTATTTTTGTTCTTTTTTTCTTTTTTTTCGGACCGGGATCTGTGCACAAAGCGATAACTGAGAATCAAGGACTTACAGAGAACACAACAAAACAAGAGACTCACAAAAATCCAATCTTAGTGCCAAGGTTCACGAGGAAGCAAAACAAAGGGGGAAACTGACTCATTCTACCGTTCAAAACATGAAAAGAAAAGTTATCTAAAAGTTGCACTATCTTTTTGTTGTAAAAGAGAAGAGGGAAATATGCTATGTAATGATGATGATGATGTGTTTTTTTTCTTTTGTCCTTTTCATGAATGGACTGACTGACTGAACTTTGGCTCCAAAGTTGTTTTAACAATTGGGAGCAAAAAAAAAAACAAGTATTATAAGCTTATGTCCTTCCTGTTTTTGAAATACTGCAAGAAATACTCTTACCCAGCCTACAACACCTCTGTCTGCTTACACACAGGCACCGTGAGACTCAGTAGGAGAAGAATCTTGTACTGCTCACGCTTGTGAACACTGCAGCCTCGTGGGGAAGAAATCTGACTGGTGACCGGTCACTGGGTGGACCAAACATTTCTCACTTCCTCTTGTATATTTTTACAAGACTTGGAGAGTCTTTTCTAAACTCTTAGAGAGATGAGAGCTGCTTGGCAAGACTCAACACGCTCCACGCTAACGTTTCTGGAGAATCTTGAATCTGGAAAAAAGATCATACCATCATGACATGAAAACATATCTGAACAGTCCACCCAGCAGTCTGGTAACAGCTGATTCTTCACTTTTTCAACTCTGTCCCGACCTCTGAGCACCTGACACTTCGTCTTTCCTATCTCCTGCATCAATGCCCCCTCTCCCCTCCTCTCCTCTCCTCTCACCGCTCATCTCGACATGCACAGTGCATTCTGCCAACAGCCACACTGAACACGAACCCCGCCGCCATGACTACGAAAAACACAAAACAAAAACAAAAAGAAGGCTCAGATCTCTGTCTTCACGTCTCTAAAGCCACAAAAGAAAAAAAAACCCAAGACTACACAAAGTGAAGATTCCTGTCTGCGTCCGCCAGCACAGCGATCAGGTTTTAAAGGAGAACTGTCTGTGGTCGAAGTCAAAGGGCTATGGGAGGGTCCTTTTTGTAAAAGAGAACTTTTTTTGAAAATTGAGCCTTTTTCTCTGCTCATCGTTGCCTTCTCCTCTGCTCTTGCGCTTTCTCTGTCTCTGTATCTTGTTGCGTTCAACGCAAGTGCTCTGATCCCCCCCACCCTAACCCTAACCCTGACCCCACCCCGTCCCGGCCTCCCTGCTTTTTAACAGAGTCTCTGGCAAACACTGTACATCAGCCCTCCTTCCATCCATGTGCAGAAAAAGTGCGTTCAAATGATGCAGAGTCCGCCAAGCCCTTTAAAGTGAAGACTGGAGTGGAGCCCTCGTTTGGCAGTGTGCTAGTGCAGTCCTTTCTTCCCCTGTGTGTGTGTCTGTGTCTGTGTCCATATATATATACATGTGTGTATTTGTTAGACCTTTTGACTACACTAAAAGCACTTAATGCTCCAGCAGGAGTGTTGTGTGTGTGTGTGTGTGTGTGTGTGTGTGTGTGTGTGTGTGTGCGTGTGCGTGTGCATGTGCGTGTGTGTGTGTGTTTGTGTTGTGTGTGTGTTGTGTGTGCGTGTGTGTGTGTTTGTGTGTCTTTGTGTTGTGTGTGTGTTGTGTGTGTGTGTGTGTGTGTGTGTGTGTGTGTGTGTGTGAGTGAGTGGTTAAACAGCTGACTGCTTGTCTGAGTTTAAAGATTCAAGGACATGTTACTTGTTTGTCCGTATTTACCCGTCATCATTGAAGTGTTCATTGATCCAGACGTATGTAGGGTCTGATGGTGTTGCAGAAGTGACCTCATTCAAGAAGCTCAAAGATCTCTCTCCTCTTGGGGTTTTGTCGTCGAGCTGTTATGTCGTTCCTGAGCATTCTGGCGCTGTGATCTGTCTTTTCAACACGTAGCCTTGATTATTTATTCCCTTTTTGTCAGTTCAGCTTCACAATAAACATTTCCAGCTGACTGCTTTCTAAACGTTTAAAGAGACGTTACTGTCGCTTTAAGTTCATCATAGGATTCCTGCAAACTGGAGATCTTAGAAAGCTGCAGCCTGGCTCTCAGCCTGAGGAGAAACACAAGTTTTTAACATGCGACTGCCTTATTCAGTGATTTTTTTAGCCGTTTAATTACAAGTTCTGTTTGTTTTGGAGAGGAGGAGATCTCAGTGGATAATTTGGTGCCTGGTAAAAAACCTCATGAATGAAAAGGAGAACTTAAAAAGCCTTCTGTGTTGTTGCTCCCACATTGCTCTGTGGAGAATGAAGCTGCAGACGCAAAGTCTGACTGCAAAACTCTGCATGAAATCAGGGTCTTCTCAATCGACATAGAGAAACATGATATACAGCAGAAAGGCAAACTGTGTCCCAGTCTGCTTCATGGATAATCATTGTGAGCTGGAGGATGTTATGTCACATGAAAGTGTGTTTGTGTGCACGATAAGAACAGAACATGTCACGTATCTGATGACTTAATCATTTTTTCAAATCTCTGAGACACTAGTTGCAATTTTTAGTCATATTATGAAATAGCAACAGGTCTTGCAAAGAAAAGGAAACCATGCACGATGACCATGACTAAACCGCACACCCTCCTCCCCGTGCATATCGTGGATTTGGGACGCAGTTGAGCTTTTTATGCTAACGTTATTCTGTGATTTTTGGCGACTAACGCCCTCCACGTTTCGCCGTCTCTCTGAAAACGTTTCCTCGTGCAGCTCACGTTTGACTCTCCGCCCCTCAGATGTCAGAAAACAATTGATGAAGAAAGCCTTCTGATTGGTTAGTATCGGTGTGTTTGAATGTATGCATGTGACCCCGTCTGATGTGACCCCGTCTGATGTGTGTCCAACTGTGTGTGTGTGTGTGTGTGTGTGTGTGTGTGTGTGTGTGTGTGTGTGTGTGTGTGTGTGTGTGTGTGTGTGTGTGTGTGTGTGTGTGTGTGTGTGTGTGTGTGTGTGTGTGTGTCTGTGTGTGTGCGTGTCTGTGTGTGTCTGTGTGTTACTACATTGCTGCTGCTATTGCTGTTGCTGCTGCTGCTACTGCTACTATTGTTGCTACTGCTGCTTCTCATGCCCCCCCCCACACACACCCCGCCCACCCCACACCAGTTCTCTGTCCTTCTGTCCCCTTAACTCATCCAAAACTAGAAGGAGAGAAATCCACCCCTCTGCAGTCAAAAGCGAGAGTACTGAGACGCACCGCGGTCCTGTTTTCTGCAGGACACTTCTTAAACCTTTTTGTTACACAGAAGCCTGAGCGAGTCAGTGAGGAGATTGTCCTGACTCTTTTGCCTTTGACTGCACGGACCTGCTTCAAACCTGCGTTTGTTTCCTTTCTTCCTCCTTCTCTCTGTTTTGATTTCTCGCCTTGTTCTGTCTACGCAGTCATAGCTTGTAAATTGAGGACATAAAGATGAATTTTATGTTTTCTACAAGGAGGTTTGCATGTTACTATTATGTGAGTAAATAAGGTGCCTAATGTTCATGTTTGAGCAGACCACACCTCAGTCAAACTGCTGCTTGCGATCCTTTCAGGTGCTTTACTCGGACTCAACCGCCTGTCTGGTTTGGATGGAACAGAAATACTCAAATAGGTTTCCTGCGATTGCCAAAAATGATCTTCTCTGTCTTGTTGTGAAGTCGTGGACGGTTGTGGCGTTCAGGAGTCAGGTTGTTACTCCTGTATGGTCACAGACTGAATCTGATCCGGCAGAGAAGTGAACGAAAGCCACGTTTCGATTCAAATATCCTACATGACGTTACATTCGGTGACCACGGGAGCAGCTGTGTAGCAAAACTCCAGCTGTCCCTCCAAACTGCAGTCGTCTTTTCCCTCTGCTTTGAGCGTGAACGAGCCGTGACTCTGATTGGCTCAAAGTCTGACCACGCCAGACAGGAGCGGCTGTTCTGTCGGAGCCTCTGAAGTAGTTTCAACCAGCAGTTTGACCAGCGTGTGGAGCAGACATAGGAACCCACTTGCACTCAAAAAGCTCCCACCTTCGTTGTGCCTCACTTCCAACGGTGCTTTTTTCAGTAGTCTGTCTTTCTTTATGTTTGTTTGTAAGGTGCTGTATATAACTTGAATATATTATGCACATATCCTACCCAATGGGTAGAAACCACAAAAAATGTTGTGAATAATGTAATATAATGTATAGACAATATAAGAATTTTAAGAAGGCAGCATCAAATTTGTAAATGCCTACAGTTAAAAACGTGCTTTGTCTTTTTTTTATCAGAAACATGGTTTGCAAAGTATGCTTAGAATATGGTTGCAACACAAATACAAATTACTACTTATAATATTTTGCTATAAATAATAGTCTGTTATGATAAGGACGAGATAACCTGTGGATTAAGGACATTGGTGAGTTATTGACTTGTTTATTGGATCATCTGAAAACAAGCTTTCACAGTGCGTGCCGTCATTCGGGGACTGGCGGGCGGATCATTTTCACCACATTCGACTGACAGATGTAACGTTCCATAACTCTGATCTTTTAGAGAACACACATCGGTTTGTGTTAAAGCCACGACGACAGCCGACCTCGGCTGCATCTCGACTCACTTTGTAGATCAAAAGTTAAAGCTGTGTAGTTTGGAAGAGGCGTCACATTGCCACCGCACACTAGAGCTGTCAGCATTTCCAAACACGGAAGGAAACGTGTTTGTACTCTTAGGATTTCAAATTTTAGTTCAGCTGTAATTTTGTATATCTGCCAAAGTATAACTCTGTGGAGCACACTCAGCACAGGGATAGATCTGTCTGGATGTTAGGCATTGGTTCAAGCATTTCAGCTCCGTTACAGGAGGAGCACCAACTTCTGCTCACGGCCACGTCGAGCAGTTTCAAACATTCAAGAAAAACAAAAAGGTCATTCCCTTTTTTTTTTTTGGTAAAGATTGGAAAGTTGCACCAGCGTGAAAGGAGTGGAAAATACTGTTAAACTGTCATTTAACTTTTCTCTTTTTGTTATGATTACTTTTTTATTTTCTACATTACAATGTTCTATGTGGCACAGTATATTGAAGCAAACGTCATTTTTAATCTGCAGTCATTTATTTACAGTATGTACTGAGAATAACTCCACTGTACAATAACCGCAGAGCATGTTCATTCTTATCTATAGACGATGTACATAGCAACACGCCATCTTCTCTTCAAAGCACCAAATAAGTGGCAGTTGTGTAGTTTTCATTTGGGAAAAGTCTCTGTTGTAACTTTGCTGGGGCGCCGCTCGGCTCTCCTTCTTAACGGACTTTTCTGTTTTCGTTTCCTGCACTAGCTTGAAGAACTAACTTGGGCTCAGACTGATTTTGATTTGATTTCTGCCCCCGCAGCGCGCTCCTTCTTTCCACTTATCAAAAGTCTGTACTCAACTGCTGACAAAAAGTAGCTGTTTTTATCGTTCCAGATTTTAATAATAATGATGATGATGATGATAATAACAATGATAACGTCTCAACAGTTTGGTATTCTCTCTGTCTTGACAGTTACCATAGGACTGCTTCCATCATGGGTTTTGTAACATCGATTTGCTTTATTTACAAATGACTCCTTCTCGTTCCCTCTCCCCCCTCTGTGCTAAAATCGAGATATATATGTGACTGTATTTAGTGAGCATACAGTATGTATATATATCCAAACACAGAGGTAAAATTGTTGTGTATTTTTGCCTCTTTTTATTTAAGCAATTGTGATGTAATAGGTTTTAGGCCTAAGGTCTGTTATTGCAATACTTTTACAGAAAAGAAGAAAAAAATCAAAAAATGTTGCTCTAAGTGCTGTTGTAGTCAAAGATTTTATGCTTGTACTTATGCTGTAGTCAAACTGCAGCGTAATGAATAAAACTTTAAAAGTGATTACTCTGGTCTTCTCCTGTTTTTGCTCCTTAGTGTTAGATGGATAATGAGGTTTTGTAATGTGATTACTGGAGTCAGTGCAGGCAGCGGTGCCACTCAGCTCTTTTATCTGTCCTCACTGATGCAGCCAAAGAACCTGAGCAGGATTTAAGAGACGGATCAGCAACTTCTCAGACTTGTTAACCTGGTTCCTGTGTTGCCTGGTGATGCAGGTTGAAGCCTGACGCACCAACATTCAGTCTGAGTGGCTTCATCAGCTTTCATGAAACTATTAACTCCAGCGGGCTGATTTATAAGCACGTTTAAACAGAGCTGAAACACCGGAGAGGAGTTTTTAATTAGATGTGAGATTAACACTGATGCCTCTTTGAGACCTGCAAAGACAAACAAGACCATCAGCAAGAGGGACAATCTCTACTCTGAAACTTTTAATGTCTGAGACCGCTGTGAGGGAGGACGGGGGTCTGACCAGATGACTGCGGCACGATGAAGAAACAGCCTCTCTGTACATTTTCTAATATTCACTATGAGACGTGACATATTTGACTGTTTAAAGAAAGCATAAAAAAAGATCATCACATGCAAAAGATCAGCAGAGTGATTAAGTTGCATCTTTGTCCACAGGAGGGCGCTAAAATCAACACAAACTGAAACTTCCTCACAGCAGCTTCCACACGAGTAAGTATTTTAAACACTGTAAAATAATAAAACCATAGATTCTCTTCTATAAACATGACACATCACAAGCTAAGCCAGTAATAAAACATGCTAAACAACACCTGTCTCACAGGTAAGTGTCTGCTGAGCCTGAGCTTTCAAACATGAATTCATTTCTATCAATCAAGCTTTATTTATAGAGCACCTTTCATACAAATCAAATGCAATTTAGAACGGCAAGCTCTCTGTGTGTTTTCAAAAATAAACTAAAAACGTACCTTTTTTATCTAGATTTTAATTTGCAGTAATATTTTCTTAGCTTCGGGCTGCATTATTATTATAATCAGTGCTTTAACATTTATTTATCTTTTTTAATTATTTATTTATCTATTTATTTCTTGTATTCATCTGATATTGTCAATGCTACCTTATTTTTAACTTTTCTGTCCACTCTTACTTATTTTATTAATTTCACTGTGTTGATTTATTTTATTTTTAAGTATTTTATTTATAATCATGCCTTTTATAATTGTATCAATTCCTGTTGTTTTCTGTCTCTCTGTTATTTTGTGAAGCACTTTGGGCTGCATGTTTATATGTATGAAAGGTACTATATAAATAAAGTTGAGTTGAATTGAATTTGAAGTACTTAAAGTGATTGAAAAAAATATAATACAATATAAAATATATAATGAATAAACACGAAGCAGAAATGGATTTAGAAGTAGAGACTAATGCACAACAATTGCAATAAAATTATATAAATAAAAGCAAAGGGTAATAGTTAAGAAATAAGCAAATAAAAAATAAAACATAAATAATTAAGACAATAAAAAAGGCAAATATAAGAGTCTAAGATAAATGAAATAACTTAAAATAGCAATAAAAATGTGTGAAAAAATTAGTTAAAATTAAAAAAATAATAGAATATTAAAATAGATGTAAAGTGACATTAAAATGAAAAAATATATGAAAGTCCTCCAAAATATTACACCTTTGCTTTATCAAATTGCCTTCAAATTCAAAATGATGTAGTCCTCAGTCGGTATAATTGTATTTAAGTATTTCTGTCAGTTTTTGCTTTAAATTCATGTTTTCATACGTAATCCCCTTTACATTTCTGTTTGTCTGCTCAGAAAGAGCTTTTGGATCACTGATGACTCAGCACCAACAGGAAGAAGAGATATTTGTGTTGCCAGTTCTTGTGAAAGAACTGATGTTTGCTTTGTCGGGTGCGAAGCTAAAAAGGTATGTGGCTTTAGAAAAATAAATGCAATATTTGATGTGGTGTCACTATGCAGAGGAAGCATTCATGACATGATTCACAATCTGGATCCTAAACCAGAGAGTGGTGAGACCCAGACAAAAACAGATCCACAAAATGTCTGTCTGCGTCATCTTCTTTCACGACAGTTGACTAAGAAGCTGCCATACCTGCGTGAATGTTTCCCTCCTTCACTAAGGTTTTATCTGTTTCATGTTCAGATATGACTGAAATCACAGTGGGTAGAAACAAGGAGGAGGACCGATTTGCAGTAGAAGATTTAACAATAAAGAACAAACAAAAACTAACTAAAAATATTTTGAAGAAACTAAATTACTAACCATAGACCTTTCTGGAGTCTCTGAGCTCCCTTGTCTCGTAGGTTCTTCTGGAGCTCTGCTGCTGTGGACATGCCAGACTCCAGCTGTTACTACTACTACTATCCGTCTCACCACTATCATCTCTCTCTCTCTCTCTCTCTCTCTCTCTCTCTCTCTCTCTCTCTCTCTCTCTCTCTCTCTCTCTCTCTCTCTCTTGATCTCCCTCTATCCCTCTCTCCAACTCGGTCTCAGCAGATGTGTGTCTAACATGAGTCTGGTCCTGCTGGAGGTTTCTGCCTGTTAAAGGAAGTTTGTCCTTGCCACTGTAACTTGCTAAATGTTGCAAAGGTCTCTGCTCATGGTGGATTAAGATGAGATCAGACTGAGTCCTGTCTGTAAGATGGGACTGGATCTTATCCTGTCTTGATGTTGGGTCTTTGTTAATAATAGAACATAGAGTTCGGTCTAGACCTGCTATGTTTGGAAAGAGTCCTCAGACAGAAACATAGAAACTAAATACACAGAGTAATCAACACAGGTATGGACACAGGACACAGGTGAAACTAATGAGGTCATCAAAAAGGAGGGAAACACACAAGGACAGGAAGTCAAACTAAACTGTACACACAGGGATCAAGAACTACAAACTGGAACAGGAAACACAGGGACAGGTTTAGACAAACATGATGACGTTTCTTTCTTTCAGGTTTATTTCTCTCACTGCTAATGAGTCTGTTTTTAATCAAACAGATTTAATGTGGAATTATGTCAAGTGCATCAGATTTCCATACAAGAAAGAAAAAAAAGTCCCCTCAGAGTGAGAAAACAGGAAGTGATCACTTCTGATGTGTGTTCATCCAGACACTGCCACAGCAGATGTGTGCAGAGATGACTGCACAAAACCCTTCAGTGCTTCCCTTCTTTCATTCGTCGGAGGAAGTTCAGTCTCTGGTGAGTCCCACATTAGGTTTTAACTTCCATCACCTAAATCTGCTCCGACTTTCCCATCGCTGAGGCAGCTCAGTAAAGGTCAAATTCAGGCCACTCTCAGAATCTGCCTCTGAGCCAGGAGCAAATGACTCACTCAGCCCCGTGAAGTAATGAACTGCATAAAACATAAGTTACTGTATATTTCAGCAGGAAAAAACGGTTTATTTATAGACAGACCCCATCTGGCAACTTGTCATAACATTCACAGGGGTGAAACAAAGCTAATGTTCAAAGCACTTAGCTTCACTTACAAGAGCAGGGGAGGGGAGGCCCCGGGGCCCCGCCTCCCGTCCTTTCTGTGAACCTCTGCAAAACTCTGCAAGGAGAAAAACCGTCCCGATATCGCTCACATCTTCCCCCTGACTCACTTTCTCAAGACTAAACACACACACACACACACACACACACACACACACACACACACACACACACACACACACACACACACACAAACACACACACACACACACACACATCTGAAGAGCTGGCAGACTGGTGGAGGCCACGTAGAGGCAGTCATGCATACATCTGCTGCAGTTTGTTCAGAGATGAGACATGATGTCGCTTCAGTCTGAACCTCTCCCTGGCTTCCCTTTAAATATTACAGGGTCTGGACTCAGACAGGAAACAGAGGAGGACGCTGCTTTCTAATACTCAGGGTTTTACCTACATATTTAATCAGGAACACAGAAAATGTTCTCTTTAGAAGAAATGTGTAATCAGACATAATAGATTTATATGAATTGGATTTTTGAAAGTCACTGACGTTACTTTTTAAAATTCTTGAACTTTTCTCTCCCGCTGAATCACTGAGCAACTCAGGATGTCAAAATAAACACTTTAATGTCAGAACGAAATCTACTTACACAGAAAAATAATTATAGGAGTGATTTCTTTCTTTTATTTTCAATTCTAGAATAAGTGAGGACAAAAGTTGAGCTCTTAAGAATAACTTATAAATTCAAGAAACTAGTCAGAAACTAGCCTCTTGGGATTAATTGGACCCTTCCACTTAAATTCTGAAATAGGAAATAATTTAAAGTTGAAGTAGTAGTTTTTGAAGTAGGGTTGTATGAGGTACATGAAGACTGTATCCAAACAGAGCAGGTCTAGACCGTACTCTATGCTCTATTATTAACAAAGACCCGAACACCAAGACAGGATCAGATCCAGTCCCATCTTACAGACAGGACTCAGTCTGATCTCATCTTAATCCACCATGAGCAGAGACCTTTGCAGCATTTAGCAAGTTACAGTGGCAAGGACAAACTTCCTTTAACAGGCAGAAACCTCCAGCAGGAGCAGACTCATGTTAGACACACATCTGCTGAATCTTCATCACATGATTAAGCTTATTTTGAGAAAGCGTGAAGAAAATGTTGGTCAGTGTAAGGGTACGCCATATTTAGAGTTTTGCCTGCACTTTACCTTGCCAACGTTCTTCTCCTACCACCACACTGATCAGCTGTTCAGGTCTGCAGCCTTGAAAAAGGGACCAAAATATGACCAAACTAGGACATGAGTGATTCTGACAGCAATAATGACATGCTGTGGACACAAGAGGTCACCTTTCTGTACCAAAGTTTTCAGAGGAAGAAAGAGAGGGGAGAAACTTCTGAGCTAACTCGGGAGCAGCAGAGATCCAGAGTTACCTGGTGGTGCAGGTGTGAGCTCCTGCTGTCAGGAGCGGGACTTGGTAACAACAGTACTTCTGGATCAGTTGATACTAGCAGCTCACATACAGCTGCAGTCTAGAGTTCCCTGCCTTATTGAATGTCACTGTTTTACCTGCTTTCTTCAATTTTCAGAAGTTAAATCAGCAAAACTGAACAGCCAAATTCAAATTTGCTTCCAAAGTAAGTTTTAGGCTCTCAAGGCTTTTTTATTGCATATTGACACAACCCATGATCCACACAACCTTATTAAGGCTTCAAGGTTTAGGCTTGCTTTGTATATATATCTATATCTATATAGATATAGATATATATATACATATATATATATATACAGTTGAGGTCAAAATGATTAGCCCCCCTTGTGAAATCAGATAAAACCCTTGATTTCTCCATGAAAATGACCATTAAAAACAAGTGTTTATAGTTTATGTGTTTCCAAAATAACAAAGTAAAAATGTTCACTGTGTTTGACTTGGATATTGTATTGATGCAATGAATTGAAACAAGAAAAGGTAAAAATGGCATGTCTAAAATTATTAGCCCCCTGGCCCAAAGTAGTCAATAGTGCACCCTTTCTGAGCCACACCTTACAACAACCTCTTCAAATAGTTCTTTACAAGGTTGGCACATGTCTCTGGAGGGATTCTGGCCCATTTTTCCATTGCAAATTGTTCCAGCTGGTCCTAAATACATGGTTTCTGAGCATGGACATTCACTTTGAGCACCTGCCACAGATTCTCAACAGGATTTAGATCTGGGCTCTGTACGGGCCATTCCAGGACCTTGGTTTTGGTATTGTTTAAGAACTGTTTGACCAATTTTGACATAAGCTTTGGATCATTGTCTTGTTCGAAGACCCAGCGCCAAGTTAAGCCTAGACTGATAGCAGAGTTCTTCACATTATCCCTCAAAATATCAACATAACTTTCTTTTTTCATGATGCCATGCACCCAAACAAGGCTGCCTGTGCCTGAGGCTGCAAAACAGCCCCACAGTACGATGCTCCCTCCACCATGTTTAATTCTGAGGACCGTGTTCTAAGGGTTGAAGGACTCTCCCTTTCTTGGCCAAACACGAACAACATCCATGTGCCCAAAAAGTTCCATCAGATCAAAGGATGGACTTCCAAAACTCATCTTTACCTTTCAAATGTTGATGGGCAAACCTCAGTTTGGCTCTGATGTGCTGCTCTTTGAGTAAAGGGGTTCTTCTAGGATGGTGGTCCTGAAGCCCATCACTATGAAGATCCCTCACAACTGTGTTCCTTCAAACATCAACTCCAATGCAGGCCAGGTCAGCAACAACCACCTTGGCAGATGTCTTGGGCTTCTTGTTGACATCTTTGACTACTTTCCTCTCCAAAGTTATTAAAATTTTGCGTTTTCTACCACGCCGAGGTTTGTTTCCAACAGAGTTTGTCTCCTTGTACTTTGCAATGATGCAACGTAAAACTGTTCTAGACACTGTAAAACGCCTGGACATGACAGTATAGCCGCCCCCTTATTATGAGCCTCAATTATCTTCTTTCTGAGCTCAAGACTGATTTCCTTCGTCTTTGGCATGGTTAGTAAGAGTAGTCTCTCTCAATAATGTGTTCAAGTGCCCTGTTTGGAGTCCCTTACGGAAATCTCAATGCTGTTTGAATGCTCAGGTGTTGTTAGGAAGCCAATTGACCTACAGGTGTTGTTAGGAAACCAGCTGACTGCACAGGTGTGTTTTAAAAGCAAAAATTCACATATATATATATATATATATATATATATATATATATATATATATATATATATATATATATATATATATATATATATATATATAATGGCTACAGAATGCATGTTGGATTCCCTGGTCAGTCAGCCTCCATACATTGCACTTATCCCACCCAAAGTCTATAAATAGAGCTCTACAGCTGAACTATTCAATGTGACCTGGACTGAAACTTTCTAATGTACACAAATCAGCTCACCTGACAGAGTCACCTTGAGGTATCCAGAGAAAATTTTAAAGAAGAGGAATTCACAGACAGTTTGGGTGTTTTTTCCTCCTGACCTGCGCTTGACCTCACGCTTCCTGGAGGCATCTTGACACTTGAGTCATGTTTAGCCACTGACTCACACCTGAGGAACACAGATTGTCTCAAGAAAAGGGTTTCAGGAGTCGCAGCGCCACTCTGTCCTTTGTGTCACGCTCCCTGTGGGAGAACAGACAGGTGTTTGTGTGCCGGGATGTGGACTGCATAAACAGTTGTTCATTAGTTTGGACAGCAGAGGTCATTGTATCTTACACACACTTCCCATCACCCAGCAATACGAATCATATTTACATATAGATAGCATTTATAATGAAGGAGGCCGGCTGGAGCACGTCCAGTATCTGACAGCAGTATGTTTGGATGTGTTCAGTGTTTCCGGACACTGACAGGTAAGAAGAACACAAAGTGTCATAACACGCAACTCTTCATCGAGCTGTAAGCACCCAGTGAGGCAGTGGAAGACTTCTCTTCGCTGTGTTTTACTGGAGGACAAACATCCAGGTCTGAGATTGAAAAGCTGTTCAGAGACTCTGAGAGCAGGTGTTTCTAAAACATCTGAATGTTGGTAAAGATGACTTTTACATGTGCAATACAAATAAAAGTGTCAGGCTTAACTTTCATCCAACATATGCACAGACAGACTCTAAAAAAATATGGTGCTAAATGTGCACTAAGTCCGATCTCCACCATGCTACTCCACACTAATGCTATGGTAAAGGAGCCGCAACCAAGTACTGTTTGTTAGGGTTAGGGTTAAGGTTATGATAAGGGTTATGAATAGGTTAGGGTAATGATTAGGGTAAGGGTTCTGATTAGGGTTATGGTTATGATTAGGGTTATGATTATGATTAGGGTTAGGGTTGTGACTATGATTATGATTAGGGTTATGATTATGATTATGGTTCAGATTAGGGTAAGGGTTATGATTAGGGTCAGGGTTAAGATTAGGGATAGGTTTAGGGTTCGGGTTATGATTAGGGTTAGGGTAAAAGTTATGATTAGGGTTAGGGTTATGATTAGGTTTATGATTAGGGTAAGTGTTATGATTAAGGTTAGGGTTAGGGATATGATTAGGGTTAGGGTTATGATTAGGGATAGGTTTAGGGATCGGGTTATGATTAGGGTTAGGGTTATGATTAGGGTTAGGGTTATGATTATGATTAGGGTTAGGGTAGGGTTAGGGTTATGATTATGATTAGGGTTAGCGTTATGATTAGGGTAAGGGTTAGGGTTAGGGTTATGATTATGATTAGGGTTAGGGTTATGATTAGGGTTAGAGTAAGGGTTATGATTATGATTAGGGTTAGGGTTATGATTAGGGTTAGGGTTATGATTAGGATAAGGGTTAGGGTTAGGGTTAGGGTTATGATTAGGGTTAGGGTTATGATTATGATTAGGGTTAGGGTTATGATTAGGATAAGGGTTAGGGTTAGGGTTATGATTAGGGTTAGGGTTATGATTATGATTAGGGTTAGGGTTATGATTAGGATAAGGGTTAGGGTTAGGATTATGATTAGGGTTAGGGTTATGATTATGATTAGGGTTAGGGTAAGGGTTATGATTATGATTAGGGTTAGGGTTATGATTAGGATAAGGGTTAGGGTTAGGATTATGATTAGGGTTAGGGTTATGATTAGGATAAGGGTTAGGGTTAGGATTATGATTAGGGTTAGGGTTAGGGTTATGATTATGATTAGGGTTAGGGTTATGATTAGGATAAGGGTTAGGGTTAGGATTATGATTAGGGTTAGGGTTATGATTAGGATAAGGGTTAGGGTTAGGATTATGATTAGGGTTAGGGTTATGATTAGGATAAGGGTTAGGGTTATGATTAGGGTTAGGGTTACGATTAGGGTTAGGGTTTTCTTTAGGGTTAGGTTATGTTTAGGTTTAGGGTTATGATTAGGTTTAGAGTTATGATTAGGGTTAGGGTTATGTTTAGGGTTAGGGTTATGTTTAGGGTTAGGGTTATGATTAGGTTTAGAGTTATGATTAGGGTTAGGGTTATGATTAGGGTTAGGGTGAGGGTTATGATTAGGTTTAGAGTTATGATTAGGGTTATGATTAGGGTTGTGATTATGATTATGGTTAGGGTTAGGGTTTTGATTAGGTTTAGGTTTAGAGTTATGATTAGGGTTAGGGTTATGATTAGGTTTAGAGTTATGATTAGGGTTAGGGTTATGATTAGGATAAGGGTTAGGGTTAGGATTATGATTAGGGTTAGGGTTATGATTATGATTAGGGTTAGGGTAAGGGTTATGATTATGATTAGGGTTAGGGTTATGATTAGGATAAGGGTTAGGGTTATGATTATGATTAGGGTTAGGGTTATGATTAGGATAAGGGTTAGGGTTAGGATTATGATTAGGGTTAGGGTTATGATTAGGATAAGGGTTAGGGTTATGATTATGATTAGGGTTAGGGTTACGATTAGGGTTAGGGTTTTCTTTAGGGTTAGGTTATGTTTAGGTTTAGGGTTATGATTAGGTTTAGAGTTATGATTAGGGTTAGGGTTATGTTTAGGGTTAGGGTTATGTTTAGGGTTAGGGTTATGATTAGGTTTAGAGTTATGATTAGGGTTAGGGTTATGATTAGGGTTAGGGTGAGGCTTATGATTAGGTTTAGAGTTATGATTAGGGTTATGATTAGGGTTGTGATTATGATTATGGTTAGGGTTAGGGTTTTGATTAGGTTTAGGTTTAGAGTTATGATTAGGGTTAGGGTTATGATTAGGTTTAGAGTTATGATTAGGGTTAGGGTTATGATTATGTTTAGAGTTATGATTAGGATTAGGGTTATCTTTAGGGTTAGGTTATGTTTAGGGTTAGGGTTATGATTAGGTTTAGAGTTATGATTAGGGTAAGGGTTAGAGATATAAGAGTTAGGGTTATGATTATGATTAGGGTTATGATAAGGGTCATGATTCCGGTTAGGGTTACGATTAGGGTTATGATTAGGGTTAGGTTTATGATTATGTTTAGGGTTAGGGTTATGAATATGATTATGGTTGGAGTTATGATAAGGGTAAGGGTTAAGATTAGGGTTAGGGTTATGATTACGGTTCGGGTTATGACTAGGGTTAGGGTTATGATTAGGGTTAGGGTTATGATTATGATTAGGGTTAGGGGTAGGGTTAGGGTTATGATTATGATTAGGGTTAGCGTTATGATTAGGGTAAGGGTTAGGGTTAGGGTTATGATTATGATTAGGGTTAGGGTTATGATTAGGGTTAGAGTAAGGGTTATGATTATGATTAGGGTTAGGGTTATGATTAGGGTTAGGGTTATGATTAGGATAAGGGTTAGGGTTAGGGTTAGGTATGATTAGGGTTAGGGTTATGATTATGATTAGGGTTAGGGTTATGATTAGGATAAGGGTTAGGGTTAGGGTTATGATTAGGGTTAGGGTTATGATTATGATTAGGGTTAGGGTTATGATTAGGATAAGGGTTAGGGTTAGGATTATGATTAGGGTTAGGGTTATGATTATGATTAGGGTTAGGGTAAGGGTTATGATTATGATTAGGGTTAGGGTTATGATTAGGATAAGGGTTAGGGTTAGGATTATGATTAGGGTTAGGGTTATGATTAGGATAAGGGTTAGGGTTAGGATTATGATTAGGGTTAGGGTTATGATTAGGATAAGGGTTAGGGTTATGATTATGATTAGGGTTAGGGTTACGATTAGGGTTAGGGTTTTCTTTAGGGTTAGGTTATGTTTAGGTTTAGGGTTATGATTAGGTTTAGAGTTATGATTAGGGTTAGGGTTATGTTTAGGGTTAGGGTTATGTTTAGGGTTAGGGTTATGATTAGGTTTAGAGTTATGATTAGGGTTAGGGTTATGATTAGGGTTAGGGTGAGGGTTATGATTAGGTTTAGAGTTATGATTAGGGTTATGATTAGGGTTGTGATTATGATTATGGTTAGGGTTAGGGTTTTGATTAGGTTTAGGTTTAGAGTTATGATTAGGGTTAGGGTTATGATTAGGTTTAGAGTTATGATTAGGGTTAGGGTTATGATTATGTTTAGAGTTATGATTAGGATTAGGGTTATCTTTAGGGTTAGGTTATGTTTAGGGTTAGGGTTATGATTAGGTTTAGGGTTATGATAAGGGTCATGATTCCGGTTAGGGTTACGATTAGGGTTATGATTAGGGTTAGGTTTATGATTATGTTTAGGGTTAGGGTTATGAATATGATTATGGTTGGAGTTATGATAAGGGTAAGGGTTAAGATTAGGGTTAGGGTTATGATTACGGTTCGGGTTATGACTAGGGTTAGGGTTATGATTAGGGTTAGGGTTATGATTATGATTAGGGTAAGGGTTATGATTAGGGTTATGATTAGAGTTAGGGTTAGGATTAGGGTTGTGATTAGGGTTAGGGTTATGATCAGGGTCAGGATTTTTATTACGGTAAAGGTTAGAGTTATAAGGGTTAGGGTTATGATTATAGTTAGTGATAGGGTTAGGGCTAGGTTTAGGGTTATGATCAGTGTTAGAGTTATGACTAGGGTTAGGGTTAGGGTTATGAATAGGATTAGGGTTAGGGTTATGATTATGTTTAGGGTTATGATTATGATTAGGGTTAGGGTTATGATTATGGTTCGGGTTATGATTAGGGTTAGGGTTATGATTAGGGTTATGTCTAGGGTTATGATTAGGGTTATGTCTAGGGTTATGATTAGGGTTAGGGTTATGATTAGGTTTAAGTTTAGGGTTATGATTAGGGTTAGGGTTAGGGTTATGATTATGGTTAGGGTAATGATTATGATCAGGGTTATGATTAGGGTTAGGGTTATGTCTAGGGTCATGATTAGGATTATTATTATGATTAGGGTTATGATTATGGTTAGGGTTATGATTAGGGTTATGATTAGGGCTAGGGTTATGATTAGGGTTATGATTAGGGCTAGGGTTATGATTAGGGTTATGATTAGGGCTAGGGTTATGATTAGGGTTATGATTAGGGTTAGGGTTATGATCAGTGTTAGAGTTATGACTAGGGTTAAATTTAGGGTTATGATAAGGGTTGGGGTTAGGGTTATGATCACTGTTAGAGTTATGACTAGGGTTAAAGTTAGGGTTATGATTAGGGTTAGGGTTAAGATTATGATTAGGGTTATGATTAGGGTTAGGGTTATGATTAGGGTTATGATTAGGGTTAGGGTTATGATTAGGGTTATGATTAGGTTTAGGGTTATGATTATTAATATGATTAGGGTTATTGTGGTTAGGGTTATGATTAGGGTTATGTCTAGGGTTATGATTAAGATTAGGGTTAGGATTATGTTAAGGGTTATGGTTTTGGTTATGGTTAGGGTTAGGGTTATGATTAGGTTTAGGGTTATTATTAGGGTTAGGGTTAGGGTTTTGATTAGGGTTAGGTCACAGTAGCGACACGAGAATTGACTGGCCTGTTCTGCCTGGAGTGCTGGAGTTGCATGTGTCCATTCAGAAGACATCTACAAGCCAGAGGAAGTTGTGGAGGAGTTTCACTCTTTTTGAGACATTGTATTCTTTGGTTCAGCCATGGATCCTAACACTGATGTTTAACTGATGTGTTTAACAGATTTTTGGCACCTACGTGTCATCTCCTGAGGTATTGTAGACTGCCTTTTAAATTGCGTTTAAACCGCTGTACCTATTTTATGTTTAAATATGCTTTACTGTGTTGTAGACCGCTGTGTCTTTTTTATGTTTATGTTATTCCTGAGAAAGACAGTACTGGACAATGCTCCTGCCTGTACCAGTCCATCGGCATCAGTGCTGAACAATTCATTAATCAGTGCACTAGAGTGCTGTGTGCTGTCCTCGGAGCAGCTGAAACATTTGAACTTGACAAGCAACCTGTTGCCTGTTATGGGCTGTCTTGAATAAATAAGTGAGAATTTGTGTTATTTTATTGATCAGTAGGGGAGAAAATATATCAGCTGTTTGGACTCTGAAAAGCAATTCAAGTTTAAGGATCAAACTTTGTTCCCTCTGATCCTCTTTGGATGATCGTGGACTGATAACATTATTTCTATTGTCTGGTGTTCTTCGTGTCTGTAAATAATGTGACATTTAACTAAAGAAAAAGCAATGCAACATCTTTTTCTGTCTACAAAGAGGGACTTACTCTCTGTTTATGGATGCAGACTCTTAGAATAATAATCTGAGCCTGCAGGGACAAAAAACAGAACTCTCTGTGGACATATGTTGCAGACTGCTTCATGAGAGTTGATTGCAGCAATCTACTGGAGCTTATTCGAGGTGTCACTGGGCAAGGGGCGGGGTTAACCCTAGAGAGGTCACCAGCTTATCACAAGTAGTGTATACTGTATAAGCTCAGGTCCCTACTAGAGCTGCTCATAGTAGCATAAAGTTATCCCTGGCCTGCATGTCTCCCCCTGGTGGCAGGGTTCTAGAACCCTTCCCTCCTCTCACAGGCCGTCATGCGCTCCTCTGTGTTCCCCAGCTCTGATAGGTCGTCCACAGCCTCTTCATCAAAAATGTGTCACTAAAAACTGCTAGAAATGAAATTATTCCCATTGGCCACCTAATAGTTACTACTCTTTAGTGTTTATCCCTTGAGTGAGATTTGACTTAAACTTAAAGCTACTGTGACGAACTTAAACACTCTTGCAGTAGGTCTTGTCTTTTTCCTGAAACTTGCAGTATCATTAAAAAAGAAAACAAAAAGAAACAACTTTCAAACGTCCTATCAGATTGTCAGAACTAGAACTGTTTTATTTTTTGTATTGTGGTGATGACAAGTTAATAGTTGATGATGATAATGGAAGGTCTTAAACTGTTTGGTTGCTTCATTGTAGATGTTCCTTATTTTTACTATAAAATAAATTAAATTAAATAAATAAAAATCCTTATTTACTTTTGTGCATTGCCTTTACACTGCTTGGAAGTACCTGCATCCAAATTGCCTTGGAGCACTTTGTTACTCTCACTGATCTTGATTCCTTGTCTAGATCTTTGCTTGTGTTGTTCTTGTTCTCGTATGTATGTCGCTTCGGATAAAAGCGTCTGCTAAATGACATTGTAACATTGTAAACAAAAGCGCTTCATCTATTCTTCATGCTGTAAATCTCACACTCACAGAAGGGCATTGAAAATATAAATATAGAAATGAGTCTTTTTCTAGAGTTATCTCTGCTTTTGGAATCAGTATAAATTTCAGTTTGTTTCACATCAATTAAGGTGCTTTAAAGAAGGTTTAAGAAAGTGTAACTCTTCTTTCACAAGTGGAATAAAGTTTGGTTAAAGTTGAGATCAAACTCGAGACTTTAGTCTAAATCATTGCACACATGCAGAGATTGGTGATGAGAAAAGGACAGATTTAGGCTTTTATCATGTTAGAAAAAAACAGGGTGTCATAACCCCACCTAAACTTTGACAATGTTTCTATCACAGCATAGCAAATTTCATAAAGTTAAAATGCTGCAAAAGTATTTAAGTAGAAGCATAAGATATACTAAGAGTTAATCCTCCACAAAACAAACACACAAACGTTCATGATTTGCATTTGACTTTATTTAGTTGTGGTTTTAACCAGACATCTGTTTGAATTTCTGAAGACAACATATTTCTATTTACCAAAGTACCCAAGATATTCAATCTGACACATCACCGTGATCCACAGCGTGTTCTCTGCTCCCACACTGAACTTGCTGCATGTTTACATGTATGACAGAGAACTCATCACATGTAAGCGGACATATACCTGCTCCAAGAACAGCTTTCATAAATCTGACTTTGTCACATCATACACAACTTTCAGTCAGCACATTAAGTGGTACAATAATGTCATATATTAGCTCAGGCTATCCGTTAAAAATACATTAGAAAAACTTAGATTCTTCCCCCTTCCATTAGAAAAGACACTAAGTGAAACCCAGCCTTCAGAAAGGCTTTGATGGACTCGCACACACATGTTACTATGAGCTTCAAGTTCAGAAGGATCAGACCTGCTCTGTCTCGTTCAGTCTTACATGGATGCTGTTTATACAGGCACATTGATTTTTTCAATTCCTTTGAAGCCCCGGCTCTTCTTCCTCTCATGCATGAATGTGAACACAGCCCCGTATTTAACAGCCCGCAAAGAGTTAAAGTCCAGATCACTTGAGCCAGCGTAAATCCAGTTTGAGATGACAGGCTTAGATCGTAGCATTGCTGGGAGTCTGCTAAGCTGCTCTCTAGTCTACACTTACAGTGCAAAGTGGTAAAGGTTGGACAGTAAGGGACTGATTTTTACACTTACGGTAAATAGACAACAGGTGATTACTCTGAGTGCAAGGTGAAATTTTAGGACAAGGATGGTACTCTGTCTTTCCAATCTTTCCTAGCGGCATCTCGGCGCCTCCTGTCACTCTGCTCACACTCACTGATTACATGTCTGGATCAAAATAGGATCATTCAGAGGCGCCACCAGGAAGAGAGAGCTTCTCTACTCGCCTTTCTTTCTAAAAAACGCTTTCCCATCAGTGACTCTTTCTTTGGTTTCTTGTATTTTCTCAGTGAGCTTGTCCCTAGTCTCCTCCATCTTTTCAGACAAACGTTCTTTCGTTTCCTCCATTTTCTCTGAAAACCTCTCTTTTGTCTCCTCCATCTTTTCCGACAGTTTCTCCTTCGTCTCCTCCATCTTGTCTTGGAAGTATTCTTTCACTGGTGGCGGTGTGGATAAGTAGCCGTGCTTGCGGAGATACTGAACAGACAGTGACGTGCCACCAAGAGTGACCGTGTATCTGGCGGGGGTTGCAATCTGGAGGAAACAAAGAAAAACACAGAGCCAAATGAAACCTGAATCCGTCACTCCATTCACAGAGAATCTACTTCATGAATGAACTCTGACCTGAGAGAATAATACATTTTTTAATCTTTGGTGATGAAGGCGTCAGGAATTTGAGGGTTCAGTGTTCACTCAAAAAGCAGAGAAAGAAATTACCTTGTACATGGCGTATGCAGTCAGAGCGTAGCCACTCGAGGAGTCTCTCAAAAGGCCAACAAGTGACTCTGGTAGACCAACCATCTCCAGGAATGGCACTACATTCACACCCCTGAGAAAGAAAGATCAATCAGAGGGGGAAATGTAAGTAGGTGCAAAAAAGAGAGCTGTAAATGTATTTATCAAAAGGGTTAAATCAATTTATGCTTCTGTTTATTTAAAAAGAGCCTTAAAGGAGATTTCAGAAATAGTGGTACCTGACCCTGACACAGAATGAGTCTGGTATTTACTGTGAGGTCACATGCAGAACTGTAAAGTCAGAGCAATGAGACTCACTTCATAGCAGCGTAATAGAAGGTTCCAAACCAGACGGTGGACGTCATGAGATGAACAGGGATCAACACTTTTCCATACTGTTTGAAGGTCCTCTTAAACCTCTGGACCAGACCGATGGACTTATCCTGCAGGGGGTCCACCTCCACATATTCAGGCCATGCTTCCTCTTTCTGGACTTCCTGTGTTGAAGGTGTAGAGGTGGATTGTGGATCCTCCTGAGGCGGCTGATGCTTTGGTTGATGTGCTGCCTTGCTGCTGGCTGAGGTTGAGAGCAGGCAGCGACCGGTGGGTGGTGGTATCGACAGGCGGAGGGCACAGCAGCAAAACGCTACCGGGGGCTCTGTGACGCTGACGCCGACCAGCAAGGGGCGGACTGCTGCGACACGGCGCAGCGTTCCATTACAAAGGATGCGCTGCATTATCATCGTCTGTGCTCCCTCTCCCTCCTCCTCTTCTCTGTGACGCTTAACCAGAGACTGTGGGAACAAGAACACACTGATATCACTCTGAGGGTTAGAGGGACAGAGTTACATAAATATTGTTGTTTAGTGTATCACCACTGTGTTTTGTTTTTTGGGCATTAAAACTATTTTCTTAATTATTTAATTAATTATTTGGTCTTTAAAATGTCAGAAGAAAATATTTAATGTCAATCACACATGTTGAGTTGAGTGTAACATCTTCATGCTGCTTGCTTTTACAACCTGGACATATTGAATTAATATCATTGATTTATTATATATTTATGTATTTATTTTGTATTATTATGATGATCATTTTAATATATATATATATATATATATATATATATATATATATATATATATATATATATAATTTTTTTTATTAGATTTGAAAAAATAATTAAAGTTAGTTATTTTTATATTTTCAGACATATTTTTATCAATAAATTTAACTGATTTTTGAAATGAAAACTGTGGCTAAAATTTCTATTTCTCTAATATTGACGTCAGGACATAGATGAACTTGATTCAACAACAAACTTTGATAATAAATAAAGTGTTCTGTTTTACTGCAAACTTTCCCCCTGGACATATTATCACTGTGTCAATAGTGAGAGCACTTTTATGACTACCTTAAAGGCCTGATTGCAACCCTTTGATCTGTGGTTAAAGTCTCAGATTAGTATTTATTTAATCTGGAGTGTAAACAAAAGAAAACAGAATCATCACAGACAAAAATATATTTTGATTTCACACTACCAGTACTCTAGGACATTCGTTCCCCCCTTCAGTTATGGAAGTTTCTAGTTAATAGGACTAATTAGACTCAAACATGTGTCCTGGTTTTCCTTCTTAATGAGCATTTAGCTTATATTTACAGTGAAGATCACTTCTGCACATGAAGGTAAATGGGATTTGTGAAGGGAACTAAGGTAACTCTAATCCTAAACAGCTCAATGAACAAACAAACCGTGACCTACTTTACGCCCTGAATAAGTGTCACTTTTTATTTCTTTAGATAACACAGGTTTATGATAGCTTCAAGGTCCTGAACATACCTTTGATTATGATTGCACAACCATAAATACAGCACCTGAGGGGAGAGGGAGAGAGAGAGAGAGAGAGAGAGAGAGAGAGAGAGAGAGAGAGAGAGAGAGAGAGAGAGAGAGAGAGGCTGAATAAACATGATGTCACAACAGGATGCCATATTATCATCAACCAAGTAAAGTATTTAGGTCACATGATCAGGACTTAAGAGATGATGATGAATGTGCACGCTTAATGCTGCAGGCTTTGTGCACAAGGAAATATACTGGCAAGAAAGTTTCATACGTGCACAGATGATTTAGAAACATGCTTTTAAGTTTACTCCACTTTGAGCTGTAACAAGCTTCAGATAGATTTTAATAATGTATTTTACTCAAGGTACCAAGGCGAACAAGCGCATGCAAGATAATGTTAAAATGTATGAAAAGATCATCTGATTTAAAAATGTGATACTGATGGCATAATGTCAATCAACCAATATAAATGTGTTTTTATGCTAATGCTAATATTATCACTGTGGTGTCAATATAGTTGTATTAAGTCTTGCTTAACCACATAACATACTGTATTCATATTAATTGTTAATTTAGTTTATTATGTGTTATTTTATTATTATGATCAAGTATTGTCTTTTTGTGTGTCAATTTAGTAACTTTTAATTAATTTGTGATAGTAGATCATTATTTGGATGGAGTTTTCTGCCTCTTTCTGCACTGTATTTTATTTATCTTTGTTCTTTTATCTTGTGAATTATTTTTTTTTAATTGTGCTAGTAAATAAACAAACAAAAAAAACAACACCAAGTGACAAAAGTTGCTGATTTAAGAGGAAACATTGGCTTGATGTGTTGAGTTGTGCATAACATCTTCATGCTGCTTGATTTTACAACCTGGACATACTGAATTAATATCATTGATTTATGTATTTATTTTGTAGTATTTATTATTATGATGATTTTAATAAATATAAATATTATTTTATTAGATTTGAAAAAATAAAAAAGGTAATTATTTTTATATTTTCAGACATTTTTTAATTATTTATAATTAATTTGTGATATTAGATCACTATTTGTGTGGAGTTTTTAATTGTGCAAATAAATAAACAAACATAAACAAACAACACCAAGTGACAAAAGTAGCTGAATGATGAGTAAACATTGTCTTCAAGCTTTAGGATCATGCAAATTGTACACAGCTCTCTCTGGAGCTCTGTTAACCTATAATGATTTTAATCCTTTTATATAAGTCCACTTTATTAGAGCTGTTATGTTTTGAAAATGGGTTTTAAAGTTGTACAAAGTCACAAAGTTAAGTGTTGCATAACTTCAGACACACCTGCTAGCATCAAGCTAACTAGAGCATGAGTTAGATGTACGATGCCAACACAATTAGGCTGGTAGTCTTTATGTTTACCTTCGAAATAAGAAATAATACATACAAAGACTGTATAAATAAGACAGTTTAGGCTTATTATAGAAGTTGTGACTGGATCCATGCCCTGGATTCATGCTAACTTTCCTCAGACGTCTATTTTAGGGTGACATCAGGTTGACATTGGCTAGTCCAGGTTGGAGGACGAGGAGTCCGCTTTCATTCCCTCTCTCCTGCAGGAGGAAAGGGAACGTCGAGGAGACATTTATCCTATTAAAGCGTCTGTCCTTTAAACACTGAGTGTCTGCGGGCCAGTTTGTTAAGGCCAGACTCTGAACAGCTGCCAACTTTACCTTCTGACGTTAGCTAGTTAGCTGCTAGCTAGCTGCGCGTCTTCCAAGCAGAGTCAGAAACACAAGCTGACGCCAACTAATGTGACTAAAACACACACGAGTACAAGACACGGTGCCGATAATACTTACGTTTTAAGTTTCGTGTTGAGGTCAAAATTAAATTGACCCTCTTTCTCCTTTCGGCCATACGAGTATGCTTGTGCTATGTAACGTTCAAGGACCACATTTACCACTGATGCAGCACACAGACTGCGTGCAGGGCAGCATGTAACCCCAACAGCGCAAAGAGTCATGGGAAATTGAGTTCACGTCCCCCTGGCGTCCCACTCGGCTGGGAACAACGTAGACGTGGAAGAAATCGTTTTCCCAGCATGCCTAGCGCGATGTCGACCTCTTCGTAAGATTTGAACTCACTCAGCCCGAAGTTCCTCGAAAACAGCTCCAAAATGTAAGCTAATGTGTCCCCTTCCTCCTGCGTGTTCTTCTTTATTATCTCTGGGTGCTATAAAAGTAGAATAAAGACTTACCTTTTTAATCTGGCTTTTAACTGGGAGCAATTATCTTTTAGACCCTATTATTACCATTATGACCATATCAGAATCATTTTTCATTATTTTATTTTTATTCTGTCTTCTTTTTTTTATAAATTTATTTTATTTTATTTAATTCCTCTGGTATTTATTTTATTTTATTTTTAAGTATTTCATATCACATTCCTCCATCTTGTTTTGGTCTAGTCTGTAGTTTATTCATCACATTTTGTCTTTGTATCACCTATTCACAGATGTTAAATCAAAGAAATAATAAAAAAACATAACCTGCAGTTTGATTAATTAAGTTTAGAGTTAAGACTTGAAATTACAAACTGTGAAGACACTAAAATACCCTTTTTATGTCAAACCTACATACGTTTCAGGGTGTCAGGGGCACACTAATTCAGAGAAAACAAAAATGCAAACATGAAATACAGACTGTGAAAAAAATGTAAAACCTCAGATGTGCGACCTTGCCACAAAAATCTCGTACAAACATGTTTACCAGTGCCTCTCTCAGTCAGACTAATGGTACTGTGATGTAGGCATGTCCTCTAACATGCACTGTAAGAGCTGAAGCAGCAGAGGGTGGTCTTCTCACATTGTTGGTGCTAGACTAACTGCGTCAATGCCTGTTTCTTTCTTTTGTATTTGCAATTTCTTTCGGATAATGCTGCCATACAGCTCTTGGGCTCTCTCTCTATCTTGTTTTAAGGGTTTTTGGCTTTTATGATATAATCTAAAGCAAACACTGATGCCTCTATATGACCCACATAAGCAAAAAAGAGAGAAAGGACGGCAATGTTGATCATTTAAGTAGTTTTTAATGCCTATCCTTTACAGTAGTGGTCGATCAATATCGGTTGTGCAGCAGCTGATACCATTAGCTAGATAGCACTTTAATGGCCGATATATAAAGACAATATCATGTTGTTGTTGTTTTTTTGCATTTGATAAAATACAACAATCTAATAATAGCAAATGAAAAAAAAAAGTATAATGCAGTTATTGCATGCACATTACAATTCAATACACATGTTATCTTAGTCTGTCTTTTCATTTTGTGATTTTATTTAATTTTAACTTTGATTTTATGGCTCTGTTTTATAAGTTTGTACACTTTTAATTGTTTTATTGCTGCATTTATGCTTTGCATTTATACTTGCTTTTATTGCGCATTGTGAAGCACTTTGTTACCTGTGTTAAAAAGTGCTATATATTTTAGATTAGTTTAGTTTTGCCCTGCCCGTATTGACCTACAAGACACTACAAAAACAAAACAAAATAGGAGCAATAACATAAGAAGAAAAGAAAAAGAAGAGAGCAGTTACAATAACGCACATGTCTAACAATGACTTAAAGTAATTGAAAAGCACAGTGGTACACTTCAGACATTTGACAGAGACAACAACTAAATCAGACAAAGTGTGCTCCAACGCCGCTGAACAGCATTTAACACAAACTGAGCAAACTGAAACACTTTATGTGTAAAGAGGTACGGAAGTCTATCTTCATCAGACATGGAAAACAAAACACGACAATTTTCTGACATTTTGTTGAAAAGAAGGCACCTGAGATTATGTTATGATGGACAGTAGAAAAAAAGGTGCATATAAATAAAGTATTATTATTATTATTACTATTATTATTATCATTATTGTAGGAAAAACATGTTATCATTTAGGTAAAACGATAGTGGCTGAGGAAATATACGTAAACATTTAAAGCACGCTGCATGAAAGTTATGGTAAAGGCATAAAGTGCTAAAAACTAGCTTATGGACCACCTTCCTAAAAACTGTCCTGAAGCATTTTTATATGTTTGTTTATGTTTGTTGGCAAACTCGGTTTCAAGCCACATAGCCAGACAAAGCAGCTGAACAATTATTTCAAAATGCCAATAATCGGACAGTTTAATCGGCCGGCCAACCTTTATCCATGTGGTTGTCAAAATATTTTAGACACAAACTGAAATTTTGTCACAGTGTTTACAAAAAGGCCACCCTCAAAATGATGTCTTATTTCCATCCAAATGACAATGCACTTTTCTGTTTAGGTTAATGTCAAAGTATGATAAAAAAAAACCTTCTACCTTGTTGCACATTACCCCCTAACTTCAATGTGAAATGTTACACAGATCATCCCTGACTATAATTAGTATTCAGGCTCATGTTGAAGTATACTCAGCACAGTTGATAGATAATTGCGTGTAGAGGGATTAAAACAGAGTCCTTCAGTTAAAGAAGAGTCTCTAACCACTGAGCCAAACTCTCTCAATGTTTGTTTTCATACATTTAAGTTTGACCTCCACACACACCTGGGACTCAGTAAACATCAGCCTTGCTTTAAGAGCTCACAGCTCTGTCCTGGTGTACGGACAGACAAATCCAACTTGAGGATGAATCATATTAATGTTATGTTAAAGATGTAAATTCAGTCTGTTATGATAGATGTTTGCTGTCTGATGAGAAGGCCAACAGGAGATCAGATACTCCTTTAACTTCTGTTACTGCATCACACGCTGAACAGCACACAAAATAAAGTATCTTACTTTATCTGAAGCTGCTCTCAAAATTATCAAAGCAATGTGAGAGTTTTGCTCATAAGGACAACTGGACATTGATGCAGAAGGTATATACGAAAAAACGTATCCACGCCTTAAAGCAGGGATTCCTAAAGTGTGGGTCGGGACCCCTGGGGGGTTGCGAGACACAAATGGGGGGTCACGAGATGTCTTCCAGAATGTTTTTTTTTTTTAATTATGCGTGCAGGGAGCACTTCTTAAAACCAGAGGGAGACACAAGTCCTTTCTTCCTGCTGCTGACTTTCATTTTTTTTTTTTTTTTCTCTTTTTGACTTTCATTTAAGGCTGCTCCAGTTGTCCTGTTAAGAAACACACACTACCAGTCAAAAGTTTGGACACACCTTCTCATGCAATGGTTTTTATTTATTTCAATTATTTTCAACATTGTAGATTAATACTGAAGACATCAAAACTATGAAATAATCTGGTTTTGCCATAATCTGGATTACAACAGTAGTCAAATAGGGCTATCCATTGCGTACTAACCCTACCTCTGAACAACACAACTGATGGTCTCAGACACATTAAGAAGGCAAGTCATTCTACAATTGAGCTCTTTACAAGGCTCATGTTAATAAGAAACCATTCCTTTTTTTTTTTTTTTTCTTTTTTTTTTTTTTTTTTTATTCTCTTGTTTGCATATTTCTGGTTTGTGTCATGTTTGTCACAAACTGTCAAATATTAATGCAATTTATTCTTGCAGCAAAATAAAAGAAAGAAAACCTTTTTCTTCTGTGCTTGTGACTGTGTGCATGCGACCATCACCATCCCTCTTAGAACTCTGGCCTATCATGTTCTGTAAAAGAGGGCGTGCACACCTAGGTGGACAAATAATAATAATAATAATAATAATTAAAAAAATAAAAGAAAGTAAAAGAAAGATTACATAAGGATATACAAAGGGACAGGGAAAGAGAAGAAGAGAGAGACCTAAGACACTTAGATGGAGAGGGACCATCTCACCATGATGCCAAAAACTCTATGCGGTGATCCTTTTTTTTTTTTTTTTTTTTTTTTCTTCTCTTTTTTTTCTATTCTTTTTTTTTATCTCTTGTCTGCATATATATTTCTGGTTTGTGTCATGTTTGTCACAAACTGTCAAATATTCATGCAATTTATTCTTGCAGCAAAAGAAAAGAAAGAAAAGGAAACCTTTTTCTTCTGTGATTGTGACTGTGTGCATGCAACCATCACCATCCCTCTTAGAACCACTTAGAAACCATTCCAGGAGACCACTTCATGAAGCAGACTGAGAGAATACCAAGAGTGTGCAAAGCTGTCATGAAGGAAAAAGGGGGCTACTTTAAAGAATCTAAAATATAAAACATATTCTGGTTTGTTCACACTTTTTTGTTCATTAAATAATTCCATATATGTCCTTTCATAGTTTTGATGTCTTTGGTATTAATCTACAGTGTTTCAAATAATTAAAATAAATGCAAACCCTTGAATGAGAAGGTGTTTCCAAACTTTTGACTGGTAGTGTACATTGACAGAAATAAACCTGCTCCTATCACTCGTTTGCAATATTGATTAAACTTTGCTTATGTGCAGCAATACTTACGATTTGTAATAACGTGCACAAACTTGTTCGTACACTGTGTGCCGATATTACTTTGCAATTTAACTTTCTATAATTATTCTGTGCTTGCTTTGCTTTAAATGTTTGCATGTGTGAGGTGATCAAAAACATGTCAGCAGTTTATCTAAATATGGCTTCTATGACAGTGTTGTGTTTGTTGTTAGCTTGCAACCTACATGAGACAAAAATAGTACATAGTAATGCAGGTCAAAGATTTAAGTTTATCACCTTTGAACTTCTGTGTCATGAAGCCACTGTGCCTTTATTACAGTATGTGCCTTAGTGTTGAGTACACAGAGCCAGGCCTGTTATTGATCACTCTATTTCTGTCCCTGTCTTGTCACACAATGTCATCCTGAGTATGATTCAAGTACGGTGCATTTGTGTGCTACTAGACATTTTTACATTATGTAAAAAGACAAACAGGAGAAGACAGACAAGTCTTTTGACTGCAGAGTATGTTCGCAGGCAGACCTTCAGGACACAAAGCCCATCGTACTTTATATGAACACGAAGATCTTTGACAGGCATTATGGCTATTAAAAACCCTGATCCCCTCGTGATATGAGAATGGTAGCCTTGTTTTGTTCATGATCAGACAGGGAACATTTAACAAGTCTCTCACGCTGACTCTACTGTAGATGGAATCGTTTCATCCTGATGAATTAACAGGGAACAAACAGTACTACAGACCAGACAAGAGACCGATACACTTCTCCTCCCTGCAGGAAAATATAGGCATGAGTCTGTTTCTTTACACAAGGAAGTAGCCTAAACACGCCCGGTTGTTCAGTTGAATCCAGTTTATTTACCCATCCATCCATCCATCAATCCATCCATTTTCTTCTGCTTATCCGGGGTCAGGTCGCGGAGGTAGCAGTCCAAGCAAATTGACCCAGACATCCCTCTCCCCAGCAACACTTTCCAGCTTCTCCTGAGGAATCCTGAGGCAATCCCAGAGCAGGCAGGATATATAATCCCTCCACCGAGTTCTGGGTCTTCTCCAGGGTACTCTACCAGTTGGATGTGTCCGGAACACCTCTAAAGGGAGGCATCCAGACCTCCAAGAATCGCCACCTTAACGCAGTGGAGGGGTTTCTGGGTCCCGATGAACCCGGGGGCATCAGCTCCTGGTAGGAACTCCCAAGGCAAATTGGTCCTGGTGGATGGGCCAGTCTAAGAGTGATTCAGAAAACCTTCATGACACTGTAACAAGGGACAAGAGCTGCCTTACCCGGTAGAGGGATACAGGGGCACCCCCTTGGAGCCAGACCCGGGGGGGAGCTGGATGGCAAGTGTCTGGTGGCTGGGCCCACCACTCGCAGGGGGTAGGCATCGGGGTTGAGTGAGTAGCAGGCTGGGTGGCAGTCTGGGTATAAGACCTGGGCATGCTGATCCCCGATAGCATAGTTTTATATACTTTGGATTAAAACATTGGGAGAACCTCATGTCTTTAAGTAATATAGATGGAATTGTCAGCTTTGCGCAGCACCTGAGGACTTTGCAGTTGTTTAGGCATGAGGTCCGTTCTGATCTGCTGGATGTTGCAGCATTTCTCCAGGATCAGTCCAGCAGATACGGCTTCATTAATATAAGATGGTACACCTGAAATGCATTCAAGCTGGCTACATGGTCAGATAATTGCTGAAAATACAGGATCCACAGATTGCAACTGAGGTGCTGGGTATCTCATTAATTCAGAAAAACAGAGCAGTTTTTTTCTCTCATGTAAATGCAACACGCCTCCATACACCTCTGATTACCAGTATTTTTTTTAAAGTCTGAGGAAGCTGCTGAAGCGGAAGACTTCAAGCGTAAAGATTTCTGACCTTTTTTATTTATGGAAAAAAGCCAGGAGCAATAACTTTCATGTTACATTGTTGTTGCCAAATAAAATGAGCTTTAGTATTATGTAGTCAGTGTTATGTGGGCTGCAGGGTTATAATCCAACTTATGACTGCAGGGTGGTCGGAGTGGATCCTTCGGTGGGAGTGATTTACGTATATGGGATGAAAGAGAGTTAAGGTGCTGAGTTAGCAGTCATAAAAGGAATGCTGGTCGGATCCCAACTTTTAATGCACAGTGTGTTGTAGTATGCAGAAATCTAGAGTAAAATATATAAAGATTTATAGTCAGTTGAAAGTTGCCAACCTACGGAGGAGTGTGATCATCAGGCTTAAGAAACACTGAGTGGAAAAAGAGCCGTTTGAGCATCCTGAGAGAAGAGCTGAATCAAATTTCAAAATCTTCATCGTCAACATTTGACATTTTTGATATTCTTTTTCACTCATCTTTGTCCTGATGAAGAGTGTGCTTTACAAACATCTGTTGTCTCTATGGTTGTTTTGAAATTATTCTCAGAAAGCGCTCCACTGAGCAGAGATTGTAGTTTTCCTCCTGACTGACTGTGAAGCAGCTCGAACACCAGCCTTGAGAGTGACATTCCTTCATTTGCTGTTTGCGATGTATGCGGTGTCACACTTGTCACGCCTGTAACATCGGCGCGATACCAAAGCTTTTTTTATTGTATAATATTTGTTTGGTGTGGAGGGGGGGCCACAGGGGGGTCCAGGTTCAGCATTGGCCCCTGTTGGCCCCTTCCCAGAACCGCCACTAGACAGGAGACAGTCTGAGCAGGAGTGGAGTAGTTTTGTTGAACATTTGTGCACGTGACTCAGTGTTTCATTTCTGATTGGTTGTATATATATTACATAATAAAAATCAGGTTAAACCAGCCCCCTTAAAACCCACTGTAAAAACGTGTTAAAAAACGTAAATGAACATATTTATGAAAATAGATCAAAGTTGAGTTCTAATATTTTTACATAGTTTTTAGTATTTACATATGGTCTGAAATATCATAGGTAGAAAGTTTTTGTTGATTTGGGTTCCCAGGGCCTTTGAGCCTGGTTTATACTGTTTATAACAGGGGGGACTGGAATCCTCGGGGATACAACCCCACTACAAAATAATAAATTATCCCTTGAAGTACAAAATATTTTTAAGCCCAGCGTTAATGAAAGTCATATTAACAAAACGTATAGAAATAAATATAACTATCATCCCATAACCTCAGTTATATTTATTTCTTCAGATCGTCGCTGAATGCCTCAGGGTTAACTTCGTACTGAGGCAAGAGTATCTTTTTTAGTCAATGAACAAAATGATTCAGGTTTTCAGAGGAAACAAATCCATTCCTCACAGTAGAGTTTGTTTTGTCCTCAGAAGGAGTCAAGATGACGATCATTCTTTGAAATCCATGTCCCAAAAAGTCCCAAACTTTGTGATTCCCTTCAGTTCCTGATCAGTATCTTTTTCCAGTAAAGAGCTCACTACAAAATGACCGACAAGGCACGCTTTACGAGATGAAAGAGAACTGGTTTGATGTCTTTAAATCGATAACATTGACTCATTTCAATGAACAGATGGATGACTGACATAGTTTACAGCAGGAGGGGCTTCTATTTGTGCTCTTTTCCATTCGTCCTTTTGAGAGTTTTGCTTGCATGTGCGAGGTAGCAGCAGCGTTTTCGAACAAACATTGGTTTAAAAGAAAGCTGCTGCAGCAGAGGTATGTTCCTGATGTTTTTGGAGTCATTTGATGCCAGATGAACTCACAGAACAGTATACACTCTCACAAAGCCCAGTCTCAGAACAAGCTTTACAGACTGCAGCAGCGTTTTGCAGATGTGATATCGTTGTTGAGGTTGTTCAGTCAGCAGCATGCACACAGCGATGCACGACACAATCCAAATGAGCGTGTGATGTGTGATGTGTGTGTGTCACACCGCGGCTTGCTCTGGAGTCTGTCACTCAGGTTTACAATTTGCTGTGAAGTGATTTCACTCAGCCGTCCAGATGGATTTTTTGTTGATAAGGACCTTGAGAATCGAAGTCTGTTTGTTGCGTTTTCTGCTGCACTAAACAGCGGTGCATGGAGAGAATGTTAAACCACCTCGTTTTGCTCAGTTTGCTTTGTTCCTGTCTGCCCCAGGCTTCTGCCTTCAGATATTTAATGGTTACTGTGTCTCACCAGCAAGATGTTCTGTGCTGCAGACAGAAAGAAGAGGCTGTAAATATTAAGCTGCAGAATCTCTCTTTTCTTTCAGTTCGCTCTGTTGGTGAGTTAAAAAGAACTGATTACAAATACAAACACGATCACTGTGTAATCTAATGCAAGCTGAACCATCATTTTTTGTTGACATGGGCAGAAAGGTGGTTGTTGTGCTTGATCATTGCCGTCATGGTGGGTGTTGTTGTGCTGCAGTGCATTATACTGAAAGGCCCTCCAGATGTTTTTCTCCTCATGTTTGTTAATGCAGTGGACACCTTTCAGTAGAATGCACTCCAGCTCACCACCGCCCACTGTGGCTTTAATAATAAACATAAAGTCAAAAGATCACCTTTCTGACCAAGTCAACAAAAACGGAAAGGTTGAAACTTCATATAAGAAAAACTTTCATAATAATGGCGTACACACCTTTCATGATATTTTCGGGGCCAAAGGCCTATGCTCATTGCAAGACATCCAAAAGCTGCTTAGTTTACCTGGAATTCCTTTTTTCTACTTACAGGTGCAAATAGCGATGCATAACTATGGCATACCTTGGATTAGCCACCTAAAAAGTGTACGTAGTATCTGTGACGTCATCCATCTGTTTCTGAGGCTGATAGTCGGCGGATGCCATGTTTGAAATGCTTAAAGCTTGGGTTGGTAGTCACGGAAAACTAGAATGAATTTGAATGTAGTATTTCCTCAGGACTCCCTCCAACCCCTCCCCCCCCCCCCTCGGCGCTCCTCCAAAAGGATGACCCCCATCACGTGCACGAGCAACGCTGATTTGCGACCATATGATGGTGACTGATTCAAAACCGGTCCTCAGCACGTCGTTTGTGTTTTGCACTACGTCAACTCATGTCTCAATCAGCGGTAAGAAAACACCAAAACATTATCATAGTGAAAGTTAAAAACACAAACAAACATGACATGTACGCGCAGGAGGCGGGCAGAACGGCAGGACGGGATATGATTGGTTTCATAATTTGGCTCCTGATGGCAGGGATTGGTTGGTGTTTTCCCAAGTTTACTCCGGCTGTAAATAGCAGCTTTTCTTTTTTAAGAACACATTATGTATCGATTGCCATCGGGACATAAAGATAATTTTAACCAGTATAACAAAAAGTGTATCTAAATCTGACTACCATACCAAGCTTTAACTCAACCTCCCCATCAGCTAGAGTGTTCCCGCCGGTCAATCAAGTCAGCTGTACCTCTCATTATAGAACTCTTCAAAAAAAAAAAAATTCACCCCCCATACAGTGTGTGCCAATAGAGAAATGAGCTTTTCAGACCTAAACTCATTTTTAAACCAGGCTGTAAAAATGTACATTTCTGCTGTAAAGATCAGCTTTTTCAATGGGTGTGTATGTGGTTTCCAGTACTTCCAGAGCCAGTCTGAAGTAGACACTTGAGGAACTGCAGTTTTATCACTTCCGTATTGGCTTCAATTCTCTCAGCCGGAGGTTGCACCAGACCGTTGAAAAGGGAGCTGTACTGGAAGGCAAAGCTTTCAATTTACCAGTCGGTCTAAGTTCCAAACCTCACGTATAGTCACAAGCTGTGGGCCTTGACTGAAAGAATGAGATCGCGGATGCAAGCCGCTGAAATGAGCGTCCAGTCTTAGAGAGAAGGTCAGGAGCTCGGAGTAGAGAAGTTGCTCCTTCACATCGAAAGGAGTCAGCTGAGGTGGTTCGGGCATTCGATGAGGATGCTTACCGGATGCTTACCTTTAGGGGTGTTCAGGGCACATCCAACTGGGAGAATTCCCCCGGGTAGACTCAGAACTCATTGGCGAAACTACATATCCTACCTGGCCTGGCAGTATCTCCAGATTCCCAAGGAGGAGCTATAAAGTGTTGCTGGAGAGAGAGGGATGCCTGGGTCAATCTGCTTGGACTGCTGCCTCTGTGACCCAACCCCGGATAAGCGGAAGAGATCGATGGATGGATGGGTGGGTTGTATTCACTTTCTTATCTTTGTCCTTTGTGCCATGGTGATGGATGGTGTGTATAATCATAACCAGTATAAAGAAACGAAAGCACAAACCAAAGGCCTCGTCACATGAGGGTGATGGCTGTGTTTTTTCAGGCCTGTATCTGGGATGAGCATCATGGGAGCATATTTTTCATTTCATGTTCATTAGTTTCTCATGTCAGCTGAACACAGAAGAGGAGTCTCACTGTGTAACATCATGTCCTGTGAATACACAGCTCAATGCCTCCTTTTTTCCACCCGAGCCACCATTTAGTCTCACCAGGAGCATCAGGCAGGATATGAAGCATCTTACTAATAAGCAAAATTACATGTGCTTCACATGCAGGTTATGAAACTGAAGATGTCAGCTCTTTCATATTTGTTGGCGTCTTTGTTACGTCTTTTTTACCAACCAACTAATTACAGCGGGAGCACAGCAGATAAAAGAGTCCTGCCTTTTTTTTAATCAGTGGAGTACTCAGACCTTTTCAGCACATTGTAGCCCTGCACACTTCACTTTCAAGAAGGATCACCAAGAAATAAACAATGAACCTGATTCACCAAAATGAATTCACCTGTCATGCTCTTGGTTCATGCTCTGTTATTATCTCAGGCGCAGGATGGACTTAAGGGTCAGCAGGAGCTCAGTCTTTGGGGAACTAGAGGTCGCCAGTTCAAGTACCGCCCAGGCTAAGTTGGGAAATTGGGTTGGTTACTGCAAAGGTGCTAGTTCACTTCCTGACCTGGAACCTCCATCCCTCCATTGGTGCATTTTCTCAGGGCCCTGTTTGTGCATGTTGGAGTGTGTTGTACAATGTTTTAACATGATGAAAACAATGAATCTCCCCTGTGACCTCAGTCTGTGGCTGCGACCTCCCTTTGGTTATTTGCAGAAATCAGATAAGTCCCTTCAGAGGGCGCTACGTCTGAGGTGTCAGGATTTAAAATAAACAAGTTGGATTCTTGATTAGTTTAATATATGGTTATTAATACATTTCATAGGTATCAAATCTGCCTCAGTACATTTTACAACCATGACAGAATCAGCAGCATCAAATCTTGGCCTATGTATGACACGTGTACTTGCAAAGAGGTCTTTATAACATGAAGATGAGGGTGTGCAGTAAAATTAAGGAGGCATTTCTTGAGATATTTATCAATCATTTTGCATCAATAAATCAAATACTCAGCTGGAAAAAAGCTGATTATCACAGATCAGCTCTTCAGCTCAACACATGAGCACAAGATGAGTCTTCAGCTATTCTCTGGATACAATGTGCATGCTTTGCAAATAGAGATCATGTGAATCATCAAAGATTAAATGTCAGTGTCAACTTACGCCTCGTTTTGCACATTTAGTATTTTCAGTGCTCAGAGCGCATAAACACGTGGAATAAGCTATTTTTTGTTGTTGTGCATGTGTTTCTGGAATGCTGCAGTGCCCATTAGTTTGACATTTCTATCGCAGATCCATCATTGGGGCGGGTCTTCATATTTCAGCTTTATCAACGGCAGAGGTCCGTACGTGTGGGTGAAACTAACCAAAAGTGTTTTCGAAGGTACCATTACCAGGTTTAGAGCTGATGATACAAAAGGATTTCGATCAATTGTTTTTACATCTTCTAAGCAAATATAGGGCAAAAAGATTATTTTAAAACAGACTTAAAGTTAGTTAGAGAAAGAGCAAGGACAACTTTTATATAGGCAACAATAACCAACAATAAACAAGCAAAGTTCTGAAATTGAGGGTGTAGGTTCAGCTTCTGCACAGAAAGCAACAGCCTCTGTCGGTATCAGCAGCAGCTGCAGAAGTTCTTCAAATAAATCCCCTGCCCCTATTCTATTAAAAAACTATAAACCTTCATGCAGCAGTCTTCCAGATTCACCGGTCCTGAAGCTGATCCAAGGAACTTTTGGAGAAGGCCGTCATGCTGAATTGGCCATCAGCTGCTCGTAAAACCAGATAAACTTAACCCATTGTGAAGCATAGGAAAGTTAGTCAAATGCTAAGTGACAGCTCTGTCTTGCAATCAAAGATGTGACTGTAGTTTTAGATCGGACCAAAAAAGCTGGATTGCATCCCAAGGAAAGGAAACACTACAAAACTTTGAGTTTGCTAATTAGCCTCCAGCCCTCCGTATTGTGACAACTCATTTACTCAGGAGAAACAAATGACTTCACTGACATAAAAGAATAATTCATGAACAATCACTCTGACTTATTTCTGAAGCCAGGCCTGAGGGTGAAACATTGCTTTAATTAGTGTGAGAAGAGCTGCAGTCTGTCGACACACCTAATTAATTTTTTGTTTCCCACACAGTCTGCCTGTCTTCTCTCTGCTTTAACTTTACAGCCAGATCTTTAAAAGGTGCAGCTGCTCAGGTTTCCTCATCTGTGGTGAAACTCACTGTGAATGGAAAGGTGACCTTAATGAGACTTTAACAGAGATAACTGATGGTTTATAAAGTGCTGAAAGGTTCAGAGCCATAATACATCAGAGATATTCAGATGCAGAAGGAACCATCCAAGGCTGAGACTAACATGTTCACAGCTGCCAAAGTATAATAAATATATTTGAATGACAATTTTAAATGTACAACACTACTGTAAATTCTGTTTTAGCTTTATTCGAGAGCTTGTCTTTTACTCTCTTGAAAACGCTCTTTGTCAGTTGCATAAACATAAACTAAATATCTATTCAGTCTGGCTTGAGGTTTTTTTTTTGTTTTTTTTATTGATTTTAAAGCTCTTTTTTTATTGATTTATTTATTTTTAACTACTTGTTTTTTTAATTATTTTTCTAATCAGTTTTATTGATATTTTAGTGCATTTATTTATATTCAACTTTTATCCTAACTCGATTTTCATTTTTTATTTAAATTTTTTTATTTTAATAAGGTTTTTCAAATTTGAAGTGCATAGACAGAAATAGAGTATTTACTTACTGTTAATATATCTAAAAAAAAGAAAAAAGAAAACTACTGTAAGAAAAAGGTTATGATGGAATAAATACAGAAAATAGATAATAAAAAAAATATAGAATTTGAAATTAAATGTATTTGATTTTAAACAAGAAATGTTACCAAACTAGACAACGAGAGACAAACATAGAAACATAAATGTATTTATATTATTATTGTTTTTTTTGATGCCTTAACTTAGCTAATTAGTCTTGCATTATTCTCTTATTCAAAATCCATTTTTCTTTTTTAATCTGTAGTTTGTTTCCCCCTTATTTTACTTCTACTGCTTTCTTGTTATTCAATCACTGTAAAACACTTTGAATTGCATTTGATTTGTATAACAGGTGCCTTATAATATAAAGCTTGATTGATTGATTGATTGATTGATTGATTGATTGATTGATTGATTGATTGATTGATTGATTGATTGATTGATTGATTGATTGATTGATTGATTGATCGATTGATAGATACTCAGGCTGCTTGAGTGGCAGGGGCCATAAATTAAAAGGTGCACCTCCTTTACAACCTCTGATACTCACAGTTTAGAGATAATTTAAACAAACTGAGGTAGAAGTAATAGGATTGAGGTTTGGTGTCCACCTTAATTTCCTGCTTTCTGGTGAATATTTATGCAACAATCCATGGTGGAAATTAAATTATGTGAAAGAAAAACACAAAAAGATTGACTCATAATTAAAATAAAATTCAATTGAACCTCCTGCATGAAGCTTCTAAGATTTAAAGATCTTTTATTTTTTCACGAGGTCATTTTGAAACTGAAAAGTTCAATAAAAATCTAATTATAGACTCTAAACTGATTGAACACTTAAATAACAAAAGATATATAATTGTTGATGTGCTATAGAATAAACTTGAGCTCCTTTGTCTTGTAGATTTTCTGGGCCATTAATGCAGACGACCTGCTGTTGTGAACCGGACTCCAGCTGCGACATCTGTTAGTGTGAGTCTCATCTTTATTACCATTGTTATTAGAATTACATTTATCAGTCTTTGCCAATTTATCAACATATTGGTTGTCCATATTAATATTAAACTGATCTGTGGATTATCAGACTTTGATATTCCTGCAAACCTCACACACACATTTATCATTATTTCTGCTATTGTGGCCATATATCACTTATATCTGTTGTTGTTTTTGTTGCTCTGTTTATTTGTCTCTATCCATCTACAGGGTGTCCGCATCTTCCTCTATCCCGCCTACTAACTATGGCACAGTCTTACAGATGGCCGTTCAAAATGAGTCTGGTGTTGCTCAACAAAAAGTGCAGTCTAGACACTCTTTCTGTAAAATGTCTGGAGTTAATGTTTGTTATGATTTAGAGCTAACACAAACTTTTACATCCTTGGACTTAAGCTCCACATGACTCAATAAGCTTTAGAATGCACAGAGGTGATAACAGAGCGGTGTGAAGTAGGGATGTACATTTTAAGTATTTTCCGTGATCGATTTTTGGAAATGTTAACGATCAATTATCGATTAATTGATAAAAAAAAAACCATTATTATTCTTACGTCAAAAACATGGCCAAATAGGTTGTTTTCCCCCTAAATTATATTTTCTACAGCAACAAAATGCATATAACTGACGGGATTGAATACTGGTACATGTTTGACACGCAGAATATCAACGATCAGGCTCATAGAAATATTCTCCGCGGACATAATCTTATAAAGTGAAGGCTCATAATACTAACAGAAAAGTACTTCAGACTCAGTGTCCAGTTTTCTGTCTCATGTCTGAAAGATGGGACTGGATCTTATCCGGCCTTGATGTTGGGACTTTGTTAGTAATAGAACATAGAGTACGGTCTAGACCTGCTCTGTTTGGAAAGAGTCTGAAGATAAGCTTTTTGTGAAGGACAAAGGCTACTAATCAGGCTGCTAATGAATGGAATGACTTCCCTCAGCAGCTCAGTTGGAATAAGGTCAGAAAGACAGCTTGACAGAAACTCTTAAAGTTGATTTAGGATGGTTAAATGTTGAAAAACATTCAAGGTAAGTATCAGGTTTTAGAGCTGCTTTCAGTGTTTCAGTGTTTGAAATGACATCCAAAGCTAGAGGTTACTATTTGTGTCTCCAATCTTTGGGTTGATCCGTTACAGAAGCTCTTGAGGTCACTGCTGCCGAGGGTTGCAGCATGACATGGCTCATTCAGAAGACATTTACCGGTCATTAGTTTTGTCATCATACATCATTTCTCTGGGTTTTTATGTCTTGCATTGTTTTACAAACTCTTACTGTTAACTTTAACCATCATATAATTTTTTATGGTTTGGAGCCGGAAGTGTAGAGCTGATATTTATTTCCATTTGATCACTGCTCTCAGCTGGTGAGGAAGGAGACGCGTAGGCTGCAACACTGGCTGGCACAAACTCTGCACATCAACACGGGTAGTGTTTGCTCAACAAAAGTTGCAGCATACAAATCATACACATTTTATTCAACCATAATCTTGTACCATTACAATTTTGTAGGATTTAAAAGGTTGCATGCCAGAATCTCATCTCATCTCTCCTCTCCTCTCCTCTCCTCTCCTCTCCTCTCCTCTCCTCTCCTCTCCTCTCCTCTCCTCTCCTCCCCTCCTCCCCTCCTCCCCTCCTCCTCCCCTCCTCTCCTCCTCTCCTCTCCTCTCCTCTCCTCTCCTCCTCTCCTCTCCTCTCCTCTCTCTCCTCTCCTCTCCTCTCCTCCTCTCCTCTCCTCTCCTCTGCATTTACAGAGAGATTCTTCAGTGTCAGACAAACAGCACTGCCTTCAGTCAAACTGAGAGTACAGACAGTGGTGGTTTTCATTATCAGACTGCAGCAGAGCCTCAATGAGAAATGAGTGCATGTTATAGAGATCTTCTGTTTGTGTTACAGCATGTATTTCCTGATCCACAGAACAGTTCTGAGGACGGCTTCTCTTTCTTCTGGCAGCGAGACCTCAGGTCAGTGTAGTCATTACAGCCAAACACTGAAGGAGTGTGTGCTTCTCTGAGTGGAGTCCTGCAGGCAACAGATGCAGAAGTCACCCCGCGTCCTCGCTGAAATGAGTGGTGAGATATGGGATCACAGGAATTCAAACTAAGCAATGTTTAGCCAAAAGAACAAAAGGTTAGAAACATCCGGAGCAGCCCGAGGCTCCCTGCCACAGACCGAGGTCGGGTCATTGTTTTGGCTCAGGTAAAAGATTTAAAATTTTCATGGAGTTGATTTTACTGTCCTCGAAGAAGAGCTGACCAACAGTCCTGTGAAGTGGATTCTGAAATGGCTTTTGAAGGATACGCTGTGACGCTTTAAAGCACCACTTTTTTGTGTACTTGATGACTTTGTAGTGGGCACAGACACGGCACCTACATCATTTGCGGCGGGAAAGTGTTGCACTTTCAGAGCAGACCACTTAACTTCCCCAGGTGTGAATAGACATTTTCAGCAGGTACAGATGAAAAAATATCTCCTGGTTTTTAGTAGATCTCAGCACGTTCATAGCAGAGAAACTTCTTTCTTAACGAACAATTCCACTAGATCTGTCTCCACTCCATCAAAGCACTGGATCTGATAGGTTTCTATTCTTATCAATGTGTTAACTTCCACTGGATCCACTCTGTTGCGTTTTCTTTTTATTTGTGCTTTTGTGTATTTGTGTTTATGTGTATGTGTGTTGGTTAGTGCATACTTTATGATGTACTATATCCCCTGCATAAGTCAGCCCCCCGGCCGGACCACCGCTGTCAAAAACAGTCTGGATCTCCTCCTGGCTGTTTCCTATCAGTGTTTGTCATTGAAAACCTTTAGCAGCAGCTGAGTTAGATGATCACAGAAGTCATAAAGACATATCCTCTGGGTATCATGACTTTTCTGAACTGCGTCCAAATCCATCCCCAAGTCGATGACATTCTTCAGCCTGATCCATCAGTTTCATCAGCCTCAGCTGAAGTCAGAGGCCGTCACCTCCACCACTACTCGCTGCTGTGAGGGAATTAAACTGGCTGCAGCTCAAAACAGATGCTCTTTCATTAAAAAGTCCTCCTGAAAAGTTGAAGCTCCAAAGACCTCCTGGCGGGACTTAATTACCACATCATCTGTTCCAACAAATAACTCCATTAGCTTCATTTAATTGTTTCCCCTGATTGAAATTTAGAATTAAACGATTGTTTGTATGTGCATGTTTATCAAACTGGGATCTCAGCTGTGCTGGTGACGTGGGGAGCTGTGGGCACATCTGTGTGCAGCTTGATCAGATTAAACGATTGTATGAAGAAAGACACACTTTGAAAACTAAAATGGGAATTATTTTTGAATTAAAAATTTAAATGTGGGCGTCCTGACTGAATAAATCTCAGCTTTATATTTACTGTGGGTGTATTTTCTGAATACAACAACATTAACAGGATGATACTCTTTGACATATGGGTGATTTCCTCAGTCTGACTTTCAGTTGCATTATTACCCGGCTCTCTTACTGATCATCCAGCTGTGTAAGATGCTTGATTCTGATTGGTCAAAACCCCTTGACATTGGTTATTAACTTTACCTAACACGAACAACACCAGATCTCAGAGAAGAAGGAGAGCTGAATGAGGACAGTTTCATGTTAAATTGACTGCAACAGGCAGATAAGAATCCACCTCTGTGGAATTACTGGGAACAGTTTTTACAAACTGTACATAAATAGTTTAAAATCAATAAAATAATCTTTAAATTCAAATATTTTGACAACTTGTATCTTAAGTAAGTTGCTGGGTAATTAGCTTCACGTCTGGGTCTTGTCTCACCCTGTCGAGATTCTATTTCCCATAACCTCCTCCATACATTATCCCTTACTTAATAAACAGTGCACATGAGCAACATCATGCCATGATTTAATCACCTTTACTCCGATACATTTGTACACCAAAGGGTTAATTACAGCCCATTTGTATAGAGACAAGACATGTGCATTCTAATGAGGCGTTTAATATGAAATGTAATGCAGAATGGGCTCCAGATGATTGCTTGTTATCTATGGTTTGTTTGAACCCAGAGGGCAGGAAAATGACAAATCATGAGAATGGCAGTCATTTGTTGAATTAAATGTTGTTCATGAGAACCGGAGCTGCAGGCATCGATCTAACTTCTAATTGTTTCATTTCAGTTTTATATCATAAAGCTGGAGCATCCAGCCACCAATTGAGCTCTAGCTACTTGGTGTAAATCCTGCATGGATCTTTCTCATCTGCATAATAAGGATACGCTGCTTTCTCTATAATCTGCGCTGTTGGCATTCTGTTGGTGGTAAACAGACGAGGCCTTGGAACCAACCCACTGGGGACTTATCATCATATATGACAGCTCAGCTGTAATTCCTGCTGCATGATATTATGAGTTTATGTTTAATAGGCTCTGCGGATGCATCTATATCAATGCATTTACACACTAAATGTCATTGCTTGTTTGTTTCCTCTGTGTTTTGGATCTTAGTTGTTATTTTGCTGAGCGTCTCATGTCTTGTGTGTATTTTTATCCATGTTTCAGCTGTTTAATTTTGTACTTCTGATTCTTCCTTACCTTGTGTTTCCCTCCGCTTTGATTGCACCCTGATTAGTTCCACCTGTGTCTCGTATCACACCTGAGTTGGATTACCCTCAGTGGATTTAGTCTGTGTCCTTCCTTCTTGGTCAGTTCATTAAGCATCTTCCCTGAGTTTCTTCCCCTAAGTTAACCCACGTTCCTAGATTCTTGGGCTTTTGTCTTTTGGATTTTTGTTGAATTTTAAATTGTGCCCTTGGACTTTAAAAAAAAGCACATATTTGTTTTTAGTCTGCATTTTTGGTTCCCTTTCTTTGTGTTTTGGCTTTATATCAGCACTACTAGTAAGCAAACATATCCACAGTATTAACTAATGAGTAAAAAAGAATAATGCAGACTTGAGTAAAAGACAGTCTAATTACCTTTTGTTTTATTTTCATCCTGCTACATGTCGGTTCACTGGTGTTCCATCAAATAATTCTTCGTTCCTACGCTAGCTTCCTGCTAAGCCTCTCTGTGCATGCATAGAGCCCAGAATCCTGGGCACTTGACACCACTGAGAGTATGATTTTATAGAGGACAACAGTCAATCAAAATACGCTTGAGCTGAAACCTCAATGGAGGATTACGAAATAGAGTATCAGAACATGCGCCCCTTACTCTGACGATGCAAATGGAGAGCGTAGTGTTGTGATATGAAGTGATTTAGTACTTGAGGCATTTTTTAAAAGGTGATATTTGTGTATTGAGATACACGTCTCCTGAAGTCTTACATAAAGTATTCATGTTCTCACAGCACACTTAACCCTGTTTGTGACAAGAGAAGCATCAATGAATGTCACTCTGCTGTTGATTTGCAGTACTGTAGCATTTTTTGAACGAGCAGCATCACTCAAGAGAACATCAGTCACATTTTATAAGGGACATCAGCCCCACCTGATGCTCACTGCGAATTTTCCTGAAGACTTCCTGTTGTGTGCTCTCCAAGTGACAACCGCCTGGTCAAGAGAAATGAATCTTTATAACACCAAATCACAACAACTGTTATCCTAAGACTCTTTCCAAACAGTGCCGGTCTAGACCGTACTCTATGTTCTATTATTAACAAAGACCCAACATCAAGACAGGATAAGATCCAGTCCCATCTTACAGACAGGACTCAGTCTGATCTCATCTTAATCCACCATGAGCAGAGCACTTTGCAGCATTTAGCAAGTTACAGCGGCAAGGACAAACTTCGTTTAACAGGCAGAAACCTTGAGCAGAACCAGACTCATGTTAGACACACATCTGCTGAGACCATGTTGGAGAGAGGGATAGAGGGAGATGAAGACAGAGAGAACATAGTGGTGAGACGGATAGTAGTAGTTGTAGCAGCTGGAGACTGGAATGTCCACGGCAGGACAGTCTATGGCAGAGATCCAGAGGAACCTACAAGACAAGGAAGCTCTTGGACTCCAGAAAGGTCTCTGGTTAGTAACTTTGTCATGGAGAGTTAAAGTAAGTGATGGGAGAGAGGGGGAGTCAGGACAGGCAGTCTAATGGCCCAATTCCAACAGATCTGTGCCCGGTCGGTCTCCAATCAGCACAGCACTGGATCTGATAGGTTTCTCTTCTAGTCAATGTGTTAACTTCCACTGAATCCACTCCCTTGCATTTCGGCTCCGTCTCTCGGCAGGTCGGGCCCTCGGGATCAGATACACACGACGCATCAATCTCAACAGAGCAGATGGAGCTGGACAGGAAGTCAGGCACCAACAAAAAAAAGTGATGAAAACATCTGGTTAATATTCAGAATTAAACACTCTGTGTTAATCGTATATCGTTTTTAACTTAACTACAACAACAAACCGTCATGATGAGCGGAGTCAGGCCTAGAATCAAAAGGTCAGAGGTTTTTAGAGGACCATAAAGACAACATGGATGAGGAGAGGAGAGGAGAATCCTTGATTCAGTTATTACCGCGGGAAAACCTCGGTCACATGACTCCAGCTGTCAGGCGGTCCTGCTCTGTGTAGCGTTCTGAAAACACAACCGGTGGGTGTTGACGGACGAGAGAGCATGAAGCCGGACCGCAGCGGATCGGAGATGGACCAGACACGCATCTGGTGGAAGTCTCATGTAAGCCTCTAGCAGCATAACTAAGAGCTTGTCCAAGCCTGACCCAGCTCCAACTGTAAGCTTTATCAAATTATTCTATATAAGGAACTCAAACTTATTCTTCAAAAGGGACAAATCTTAAGTCAATGCCAGAGGAAAATCATCTAAGGTGTACAATCGATACAGAGAATTGCACATTGAGTTTAAACCAGCAGGTACTTTGATAGATGAATTCAAAGTGAGGAGATTTAGTTACAGTATGTTTGTTCCAACTTTAATCAACTTTCAGTATTGAGTTTCATATCATCAGACTCTCTGCAGCCTGTTGCAAAGAAAGAGTGATTATAGACGAGAGCTTTTCAAAGTTTGTACTTGGTTTGACTTCCACTGCAGATAACGAATGCCTATGCCGTGTTGACTCTTTGGAAACACGTCTTATCATCATTAATGATTTGGTGTGTTCTTCGTCCTCTCTGAGCTTTTTTTTTATCTGTGTTCTCAATATTCCCCTGAAGACTCTGTGTTCTTCATGCTCGGGTTAACAGTCTGCTGTGCTGTTTCTTGATCCCTTCAGCCAGCTCCAGGGGTTCGTTATGAAGTTGTCCTGACTGTAAACTGCCGTCATTTCAAGGACATGCAATCAAGACATCCAAGCCGTCATGCTGCCCTAAGACACAATTTGTTCAAAGTGTTATTTCTTTGTGTGCCCTAGACACAGACAAGAAAAAAATAATTTATGCGTGTCCGCTCTGTAGATTCTCATCAGCTGACATGATTTGCATTTGCAGAGAATCTTTAGAATAACAGAGTATGGTTTAATAAGACATGCCTACTTTATTCAGTTAATGCTGTTATATTTAAGAAGAATGCCGTGCAAAATACCATAAAAGATTTCTACTTTTTAAAGTTGTAGCCGTCATTCTAAGCCTACACTCCTCCCCTCTCTTCTAAGCTTTCCCTGCAGAGCGTCATCTGTTGAGGCTTTTTCAATACAGCGAGTGCAGTGACAGTGAAGAGAACAATAATGAAGAAGTTACTCTCAGGGTGGATCAGAATGAGAGTGATCAGAAAGGAGGTGAGAGTGATCAGCTGAAATGACTCAGAGAGATCGGGAGGAAGGTAGTGGTCGGTTGAATACCCCAGTATTAAAGGTGTGGCTGATCTGGCTGATTGATCGGAGGTGGACAGCTCTAAGCACAGATGTTTACACCTGGCTGGATCGGCATCTCCAATGAATCTGCAGTAATCACTCGTGATGGTATCTTATTTTCAAGCTTCATGACCTTCATTAGTCTTTAACAATAATGAGAACTGACTGTGAATCACGTGCAGTGGGAGAACTAGGATCTAATTCAGACCAGGGTCTAAATTTAGCTCTGGGGTAGTTGATCTCTGCAATGCTGACTGTGTCTGACCGCAGTGTTTTTAATTCATCTGCTGTCCACAATAAAATTTCACACAACTGTGATTCACTTAGTTTAATAACTCCTGAGCATTTGTATCCTCTGAGCCTGACGGTGTGAATGCTTCTCTGTCAGCTCCCGGTGTTACAGTCTGAAGAGTGACCCTGTAAACTGGAGACCTTCAGCTGAATGTGTCAGTTTTTGTTGAAGGAGTCCTTGGGAATGCATCCAAGTTTAGTTTTTATTCAAATGTTAAAATATCCTCATTAGGTAAGTATTTAATGATCATCTTAAGACGTTTATGAGGGATGCATCCGGCTGAAAGTCTACAGTTAACAGGGTCGCTCTTTAAACTGAAACACTGGTTGTTCTCTACCATGGTTATAAAAAAATTGCAATTGTAAAAGCTGTGTTGAAATGGCTTTGCTACTCACAAATCAAAAACAGCACAAGAGGAATCTCCTCGATGCTAACAGGCTAATTGTTGTGTTGCACATTACTGCCCTCTACTGGCCAGGCAGTGTAGTGCAATTCCTTTTCTTTTTTCTGTACGTCACCGGCTTTATTTGCATAATCAATTTTGTGTCTGGATAAAGCACCTTAAGTGGTACCTTAATCCACCATTAGCATTGCACCCCGCAGTATTTAGAAAGTTACAGTGGCGAGGAAAAACTTCCTTTTAACAGAAACCTCGAGCAGAACCAGACTCATGTTAGACAGCCATCTGCCTTGACCGCGTTGGGTCTGGAAAGAGGGATAGAAAAGAATAAGAGAGAGAGGGAGTGGTGATAGTGATGAGACGAGTAGTAGTAGCTGTTGCTGCTGGAGTCTGGAACATCAACACCAGGAGGCCGTCAACGGCAGCTCAGAGGAACCTACGAGACAAGGGAGCTCAGGGACTCCAGAAAGGTCTATGGGTAGTAACTTTAATGGGAGAGGAAGAGTTAAAGTAAGTGATGAGGGGGTTGGGGGGAAGAGGGTGAGATAGGATCCCAGTGTGTCAATTATGATGATATTTAAAAGAAAGAAATCAATGTAGGAAACTGTCAGATTCACGTTATCAAACCTGTTTAATTACAGCCCGCTTGTCACATCACCTGCCTGTGTTATGAAAGCATGCAAGGACGTAGATGATGTATTACATCCGGTTATGCAGATGGGTCAGATTGTGTTGTTTATGCAGGAAGAAACAGTGCGTGAAAAAACAAACAGATCAGCTTTATCTCTACTCGTTGCATCTCTGATCTGCCCTGAGAGTGACTTCTTCATAAATGTCCTCTTCACTGATGCTGCGGTCGCTTCATTGAAAAAGGCTCAACAGACAACGCTCTGTAGAGAAAGTTTAGAGGAATCTGATTGTGATTTTCTGAGTTTACAAAACAGAACATCCTCTAAAGTTGTTTTAAACTCCTAGGGCCTGACCTACTAAGATCTCAAATAACGAGCGCAAACTAAAACATTGCACATGCTATTTCTGGGCGTGTTGCGGGTGATCTATTATGACTGCGTGCGCAAATGATAACAAGTGCAAAAGTGGTGCGGACCGCCCTAATTTAATGACGATTTTGCGTGTGCTATCGGCTGTCACCATGATGAGTAAGAGGGAGCAGAGTGGCTGCCAACGAAAAATGAAGTTTAAAGCCATGGAGTTGGAGGTCTTTGCGGAGGAGGCAAATAAACACATTGGTGAACTCCAGCAGAGTTGATCTGCCGATGCAATAAAATATTGGAAACATTTAATTAGTTCAAAATGAATTTGCTTTGTGCGTCTCGTTGAATATAGAATGGGAAAGAATTGTGATTTCATTATTTGAAAGTGGTTTAGTAAGTTGTCCGTCATGACCGTGCAGCAACAAAGAAATCAGACGGATGGGTTACAGGCCATTGATCAGGAGGTGAGAGCGGTTGCACACTCGGGCTATCGTCAGTGCTGTGTCTTGACTGACAATGGCCGTCAATGCCCAGACAACAGTCGGGAGGTCATTCAGTGGCAGTCCTTCAACTGGGCAGCCGGCGAAAGAAGAGGGAGGGGAGAGCACAGGAGATGAACGTTCATTACGCACAGGTGGACACTGGGAGACCCCGACACTAACTGCGATGGTGCGCTGGAATGATCCAGATGCAAGAAAATGCAGTGTTGCAAGGAGTTTCTCCATAGGAGACATGGCTCCTTTTTGTGACTGGCTCCAAATCAGCCCTTAGGTCATCCAGCAGCTTAAAAATGGCATATCTGGATAGACGATATGTCTCCACTATTTTTTATTTCTGACAGTCCAAATATGTTGACACGCGCACGGAAGATTCTCTCTCTCCGTCGTCTGTCATTGCACCCTTGCCTCCTTCTTGACAGAGTGACCACAGCCATTTGTGCGTCACACTGAGCCAGTTTGCACTGCCTTTCAAACGTGCTAAATGTACATGCAAAAACGCTGCCCGCTATCTGTTTCAGGTTTGATAAATCACATTGCATGTGCTTAATGATTACATTTGCATCTCCTCCTCCCAGTATTTTGCGCGTTCTGATAATCTGTATGTGTTCTGCATATTCATGAAGGCAAACATGGATAGCAAGTGCTATTTTGCTTATTTGACAGACGCAATCCTCTGTGCTCTCGATTAGTACATCAGCTTTGTGTGCGCTATCAAGTTTGCACGTGTATTTATACATGCAAACCTTTAGTAGATCGGGCCCTTAGTGAATACTACATAATCCGTTCCTTCTTGAAAGCAGAAGGGTAAGACATCCCAACAATAAGTGTCTGGTACTCACTTAGCATGCAAAGTATACTGCAGAGGTGATTCCTAACATTTCCTCTGTCTTCTCCTTGGAAGCTTGACATCACTCATTGTGACTGAAGTGCTTTAAAACCTCTCTTCTGATGTGTATTAAGAAGCGAGTACCCACTCTCACAGCCAGCTTTCACACTGAGCCCAGGGTTTTAGATGATTGAATAATGTTTTTTGTTGGATGTGACTTGAATAGGCTCTGATGTTAACAACAATGTTCAGTTTCTGTCCCTGCAATTAGATTAAAACCCTGTCCTGACTTTGTTTGATTGCACATTTATATTGTTTATGTGTAGAAGAGAGCAAAAGAAGGCATCTAAGGACAAAAGAGAGACATCAAGCTTTTAATCGCAGAGAAACTGCAACATGTGGCAAGTGTGCTGGTTGTTCTGATACACAATATAAAGCCAATTAGGTTTGTAATGATTCTCTCACTAAAAAGCAAGACTGAATAAAAAAATCATGACTGTATCTCCATCGTGTAATTGCTCAAGTTGTTGTTTGGAGTTTAAAGAACAAACAGATTAGAGAGAGCTCTGGCTGAAGATTGCACTCTAATCTCTGTGCCACCTGGGATGCTCACACATGGTTATTGTAGCCTCATATGAAACTTAATTAAATGCATGTGTTGGCTTATGAAAGGAGGGGGTGTACACTTTAGCCAATGCAGGAGCCGCATCATCTCATCTAGTGCTAACATACTGTTGCAAATGTAACACAGGACTTTCACCAGATCTATGTCCGGTCCATCTCTGATCCGCTGCAGTCCGGCTCCATGCTTCCTCATCCGTCAACACCCACCGGTTGCGTTTTCAGAAGAACGGAGCAGGACCGCCGGAAATCTGGGGTCATGTGACCGAGGTTTCCCTGCCGTAGTTACTGCAATAATTCATATCTGACTCATCTCCTCATCCATGTTGTCTTTCTGGTCCTCTGAAAACCTCTGACCTGTTGACTCCAGGCCTGGCTCCGCATATTGTGACGGTTTGTTGTTGTAGTTAAGTGAAATACGATCTGGTGATAACACAGAGGGCCCGATCTACTAAAGGTTTGCGTGTATAAAAACATGTGCAAACTTGATAGCGTGCGCAAAGCTGACATACTAACCGGGAGCACCGAGGATTGCGTCTGTTAAATGAGCAAAATAGCACTCGCAAATCATTTAGCGTGTTTGCCTTCATGAATATGCAGAATACATGTAGATCATCAGAATGCGCAAAATACTGGGAGGAGATGCAAATGTAATCATTGTGCACACGCAATGTGATCTATCAAACCTGAAGCAGATGTGCGCTGTTTTTGCGTCTATATTTAGCACATTTGAAAGGCAGGTGCAAACTGGCACATTGTTACGCACACTTGGCTGCGGTCACTGTAACACTCATCATCCCATCGCTTTACAACATGCCTGCAAAAGCGGTGCTTACAAGCATTACTAAATGTTTTAGTCAATCAAACCAAGATAACAAAATAATAATAATAAAACAACACAAATTCAAAGCAGTTCAGCACCACGGATAGTGACCGCATCATTCTGACACCCACTTTAACTTTTTCAACTAATGAGAGCACAGTAGGTCACTGTATCAACAGCTATAAAGATTAGTCAAATTGGCACAGCGGCCCACATGTTCACATATAAACAAAAAATCAATATGAAGTACTCGGCCTACTCACCACTGTTTGGACGAGCCTTTAGCTCCGCGGACTTGTCCACGATGCACTGTATGTCCATTTTCTTTGATCTGTCATTCTCAATAAATAACATGACATGTCCACTCAGTCTCTCCTGTCCCATCGTGCTCATCAAGGGGTTTTAGTTAGTTTTAACGTGAATGAGCGCTCACTGAGCTGCGCCAGGCAGCTCTGCGTAACTCCTCATCTCGTGCTTGCAGCAGTGTGTTGGGGCGAATTGAGTCAAACATGTTCCCAGTTCCATTTAAGCTTGTGAATCTTTGGGACAGTTGCTGGATGATGATATCAGGCATTGAAAACGTTCACCCGAAAGTTCCTCCCTGGGACAGTGAGGCGACGGTCTTCATCCGAGTGACGCCTAACTTTTCTAGAGCAAGAGTTGCAGACTAAGCCTCATCAAATTGCTCTCTAAACTCCATCAGAACACTGATTGCATTTTGGAGTAGAGTAGATGCGTTTATTTCATTGGCAGATCTTCTGTTTTTTCTCACAGCATTCACCTTTTCACAGATGGCCTCCCAAATCGCGTTTCTAACGCTTAGATGTCTCTGCTGGAGTTCACCGATGTGTTTATTTCCCTCCTCCACAAAAACCTCCAACTCCATGTCTTCAAACTTCATTTATCGCTTAAGACCACTCTGTTCTTTCAAACTCTCCATGGTGACAGCCGATAGCACACGCAAAATCCTCGTAAAATAGGGAGGTCTGCACCACTTTTGCACTCGTTATCATTTGCGCACGCAGTCTTAGTAGATCACCCGCAACACGCCCAGAAATAGCACGTGCATAATTATTATTTGCACACGCAAATTAGCGCTGGTTATTTGGGATCTTAGTAGATCAGGCCCAGAGTGTTTTATTCTGGAAATGAACCAGATGTTTTCATTTTGTTTAGTGCCTGACTTCCTGTCCCGCTCCATCTGCTCTGTTGAGATTGATGCTGGCAGGAATCGAAGTCTTGTGTATCTGATCTGTTGCAGATCCAGTGTGCAGGATCAGAGACGGAGCCAGAACGCAATGGAGTGAATCCAGTGGAAGTTAACACATTGACTAGAATAGAAACCTATCAGATCCGGTGGCGTGACGGATCAGAGACGGACCGGACATGGATCTGGTGGAATTTGGCCATAAGAGAGAATGAGAAAGATGTGAGTGGAGTTGTCGTTTCTCTAAAGATAACAGACCTTTCCCAAAGTAGACGGGGTGTTGAAGGTTTCAGACTCTGAGGACTCAAATTAGCATCATTTCTTTGAAGATTGAAGCAAATAAGGCTGAAAGAAAACATAGATTTACAGTGACTGAAAAGAGAACAAGAATGAATGACTGAACAAATCGTGTGCCTGTAGGAGAGAATCCATTCAGAAGAAAATCAATGTGTTGATATCAGGACAATTAATGTCATCTTCTATTGTCCTGAGTGTCCTCTTTACGTTGACAGGACACTCGTTCCTTGGCATTTCCCCACAATGTTACCTTTGTTAGTTTTAAAGAGGCTTATTGTTGAAGGAAAGACAATCACAGGATGAGCAATAAATGCTCGTGAAGACAGAGAATATTTTCATTCAAACAGGTCGATCTTGTGTTACTGCAAATATTTACTGCAGACCCAGACAACTACTGTGAGCACAAACATTAAAGAGGAACAGCAGTATAGGAGATATACTGAACCTCTGAAGGAACTCAGTGACCAGGACAGATAATGAACTAACAAACAGAACACACACAAACATTTCTTTGTCCGGGAAAATGTGCGCTTCATTGTGTTATTTAAAGAGAAACTGTGACTGTCTGGACTATCTGTCTGCTTTGCTTTCATTGAAGTCTCCTTCACTGCATGGAGATAAAACAGCCAATGCAGAGGGTGAAGAAGTCTAAGCCTCCAAGCAATTCTTTAACAGCCAGCTCACCTGTCTAGTAGTTCATCTTACAGAACACTGAGAAAGATGTTTATTTTATGGAGAGTATATGTCATGTTTGGTTTTACAGGCAGGAGGTACAGATGCATACAGGCAGTCACCTGGAATTAATCGTACGTTTGTTGCTTACAGGCAGTTGGTGTCGAGCAGACAGACAAACTGGATATAGGAAAGAGACTGGTCAGGGATTTAAATACAAAAACATCTCATTCCAAACCGTTTTGAACTTCTTTACTTATTTTTATTGTTATTTTTATTTAGTGTTTGTTTCTTATTGTATTCTTACTCTCTATTGATTTTGAAAAGCAAACTCAGGACCATAGACTGTATAAAATATGGACGTAGTATCCGTGACGTCACCCATCTGTTTCTGAAGCGCTGTTTTGAGGCCAATCGTCAGCGGGAGCCATATTGCTGCTGTTGAGCCAGTGTGACGTAAAGAGGCGGGCTTTGAGCCTCCTAGCCAACAGCTATAGTCTTCCCGCCTGTCAATCAAGTCAGCTGTGCCACTCATTGGAAAACTCGTAATTTCAATATCTTCGAAATTGCCACATTAGAAAAAAATTCACTTCCCTAACATTGTGTGCCGATCGAGAAATGAGCTATCCAGACTACATTAATCTTTTGTACCAGGCAGTAAACATGTTAATTTCTGCTGTAAAGATCAGCTTTTTTGAATTTGTGTGTATGTGGTTTCCGGTACTTCTGGAGCCAGCCTCAAGCGGATCCTCGATGAACTTCAGTTTTTAGCACTTCCGCATTGGCTTCATATTTTTAGACAGGAGGTTACCACTTGCCCTAGGACCTACTTTTTTAGTCTCTCTCTTTACTCTTACTCCATCTTAATTTTTTAATTTATTTATTTATTATCTAGTTCAAATTTAAGTAAATTCTTAAGTATATACTGTCTTATTTTAAATGATTATAGACACATATATACATCATTTATTCAGTTAATAACTTGTTTTAAGTTGTATTTATTTATTAATTTATTTGGTTTATTTCATTATTTATTTAGTTATTAATTCAATCTCATTCCAGTGATTTTTATGTATTACCTCTAATTATTTTAATATTTTATTCTGTTGTACTTTGCTGTATGTACTTTAATTGTAGCATGTTAGTTTCTTTTACTGGTTTCAGTTTTAGTGTTTTATTATCTTATCAATGTGTTGATATATTGGTGAGCTTAACCTACAGCGTTTCCTCAGTTCATCAGCAACTTTTTATTTTATTTTATTTTATTATTATTATTATTATTATTATTATTATTATTATTATTATTATTGTTATCAGGGTCTTCTTTTTTTCTATTTTATTACTCCTATTATTATTTGTTTGTACAGCATTTTGTGTTACAGTAACATTGTAAGAAAGGTGCTTACAAATAAAGTCTAATTGATTAATTAATACTCTGATATTCTTACTTTATTGTGGAGAACCAGCTGTAGTGATAGTATTTCCCCCGGGATAAGTGGTTCTGATTCTGGCTCATTAAACCACATCACTAGCCTTCTTACGCTGGCCTTCCTCTAGGTCCGTCTCCGTTGTGACAGCTGGAGTCATGAGACCAAGGATTTCCTGCAGTAATTAATGAATCAACAGATTTCTGTCTGCATGATAAGCATCTCCTCATCCATACTGTATTTGCTGGCCTCTGAAAACTCCATACCTTAGATTAAATCCTCTCCATGTAATTGAGTTAGAAGATGTGCTTCAGTGCTTATTTCATCCCAGCAAATCCCATGAATGCATGTATTCATGTCAGTTTCCTGTCCCCCTTTTATTAGGAATATTTTGCTAAAAGTCATCCCTGAAAATTTCGACAAAAATACCACACAAATTTCTTACCCCCTGTTTCCTGTTGCAATTTTTTAGACCCTGCACTCGTTTGGGAGGTAAGTGCTGAGATTTCTTGAGGTTATCCAAAAGCCACTTTTATTATCCTCCAGATTTTTAGTGTGACTCTGGTTTGTCCAACCATTTGAATTTATTTTAATGAGATGTCCAAGAAAGGCGGGGTGTCCCTAATTAGTGTTGCCCAAAAATAGCGCCTTAGATTTGGGACTTTGAGACCTCCATGTGGTTTGGATAACTGAAATGTTTGAGTCAGATTCTTGGTTGCCATTTCATTTTGAAATAAGCTTATGCAATTTATCAAACATGGATATGGGATTACAGATAGGTCACATCTGATATGGGTAGAGAAGCTTAGATTCATGCGTACACTTTCAATGTCAAGGGGATTTAACTGCAAAGATATTTGATGCCATCTTTCGGGCTTTTAACCCCACTGAACAGTTTGACTGGGAGATTTCCCCACCTTCATCCATCACCATGATTATGTCTGCACTCACTTTGTATCCGCAAAAGATCCAATGTTTAGAAAATAAGGTTTTAAGTGAAGGATTTGGGTTGCAGGTTAGTCTGGATACAAAAGAACATTATCTGCATACAATGATAGCTTTCCATTTAACTGTTTGTCCCTTTTTTTTATTGTTGTCTCTAGCGAGCTGTGCTATTGGTCCAATACAGACATTAAATCCTCTGGAAATGTAAATGGAATATTTAAAATTAACATAGAGTATCAAAATTAAATGTGTAATTAAGCTTCAACAAAAATCTGAGTGAAGATAAACATCCATAACTATGAAAAAACTCTGTTGAAAAACTGTTTACAGTTCAAAGCATTTCTCAGGACTGTGTAGGTGTGGCCTAACTCTTTGATTGACAGGTCAAGACAGAGTTCACAGCCTGCATGTTTGACTGACTGACTCTGAATATAAAGACATAAAAACTCCAGAATCTGAAAATTATTTATTGTAAATGGTCTCTGAGTGCTGGGTTACAAAATACTTCAGAATCAGGACTTATATACCAACCTATAATTTATTAGTTTCTGGTCTAATAACCGGTCCTGGGGAAAGTTAGCAAACCGGTCCTGGGGAAAGTTAGTGAACTGGTCCTGGGGAAAGTTAGTGAACTGATCCTGGGGAAAGTTAGTGAACTGGTCCTGGGGAAAGTTAGTGAACTGGTCCTGGGGAAAGTTAGTGAACTGATCCTGGGGAAAGTTAGTGAACCTGTCCTGGGGAAAGTTAGTGAACTGGTCCTGGGGAAAGTTAGTGAACTGATCCTGGGGAAAGTTAGCAAACCGGTCCTGGGGAAAGTTAGTGAACCCGTCCTGGGGAAAGTTAGTGAACCCGTCCTGGGGAAAGTTAGTGAACCGGTCATGAGGGAAATGAGCAGGGCATGTGCGGCACTGCTTTAGCCACTCGGCCGTGGCTCAACTCAATCGTGTCCTAAAGTTTCCCCAAATCCACCGCAGTTAGGAAAATAGAAGAATGACAACAAGCTGTCATCTTCAGCGGTGGATGTGCAGACAGAGACACACAAGCACAGCGGGGCAAAGAGCAAAGAGACAAATGGTCTCTGAGTGCTGGGTTAAAAAATACTTCAGAATCAGGACTTAAATACCAACCTTAAATTTATTAGTTTCATCACTCTGTAGTCTCAGGGCATTAGGATCATGGGACGCCGGGAGCAGCGGAGGCTGAAGTGTAGTATGTGCACACAGAGGAGCATGGCTGCGGGTGTCAGACTGAGCTGTTGTCTAAACTCTGAGCTGTTTGGGGAAAGTTAGTGAGCCGGTCCTGGGGAAAGTTAGTGAACTGATCCTGGAGAAAGTTAGTAAACTGGTCCTGAGGAAGTTTGTGAACCGGTCCTGGGGAAAGTTAGTGAACTGGTCCTGGGGAAAATTAGTGAACCCGTCCTGGGGAAAGTTAGTGAACTGGTCCTGAGGAAAGTTGGTGAACCGGTCCTGGGGAAAGTTAGTGAACCTGTCCTGGGGAAAGTTAGTGAACTGGTCCTGAGGAAAGTTGGTGAACTGGTCCTGGGGAAAGTTAGTGAACCTGTCCTGGGGAAAATTAGTGAACCTGTCCTGGGGAAAGTTAGTGACCTGGTCCTGGGTAAAGTTAGTGAACCTGTCCTGGGGAAAGTTAGTGAACCCGTCCTGGGGAAAGTTAGTGAACCGGTCCTGGGGAAAGTTAGTGAACCGGTCCTGGTGACAGTTAGTGAACTGGTCCTGGGGAAATTTAGTGAACTGGTCCTGGGGAAAGTTAGTGAACCCGTCCTGGGGAAAGTTAGTGAACCCGTCATGAGGGAAATGAGCAGAGCATGTGCAGCACTGCTTTAGCCACTCAGCCGTGGCTCAACTCAACCGTGTCCTAAAGTTTCCCCAAATTCACCACAGTTAGGAAAATAGAAGAATGACAACAAGCTGTCATCTTCAGCGGTGGATGTGCAGACAGGGACACATGAGCACAGCGGTGCAAAGAGCAAAGAGACAGCTATACAGACAGATTACAGGCAGTATGTGATTGGCAAAAAAGCTAACAACTAAGACAACACTGAGGGGAGCTTGCTGAGACGTCAGGAGACATTCTGAGCAGGAGCGGAGTAGTTTTGTTGAAAATGTGTACACGTGACTCAGTGTTTCATTTATAATTGATTGGATATTTATTACGTAATAAATATCAGGTTAAACCAGCCCCCTTAAAACCCAGTGTGAAAAAAGGACACATATTTCAAGGGTACTCTTTATTTATCAAAAGATGGTATCATAACTTCTCCCATCTTCCTTCTGTGAGTCATTATACCTGGACTTCTTATCAGCTGCCTGTACTCTTTCCTGTCCTCTGTGTGTTACACTTTCTCTTTACAATTCATAACAGCACCTAAAATACATTATGAGACACCACATGACGCTGCTGTTACATGACTCCCTTTTGTCTGTTTTCTCCTGTAGGTCTGATGACCTCTTTGTACCACAAATCAAAGCTCCTGTGTGTAGCTCATGGTTCTGATGGAAAACTGGTTAAGAGCATGGGGATGTAGAGATGCAGATAGTCTTTGTCTGGAGGACACAAAAATAGCTTTTGTTTGATAAATGTATGTTGAGAAAATCTTCCATTATCTCTTATTTGCTGTAAAGATGTAGAACATTTTACTCAGGATTTACTGATGCTGGCTGCAAGATTCACTCACCAGCAAGAATCAGAGGAGTATTTGTTTCCACTTAAAGCACTTCTCCTAAAGACGTGTTTTGTCTGCTGACTGTCTTTTTTCTGAAATACAAAAGATTTTATTTCTTCCTCTGAGCAGAATACATTATTTCCTCTTCTTCCCCCTCTTCCTCTTTATCTAATCTGTTTGCTTTTATCTGCTTGCTGCTAGCATTGTTTGAAAGTTCAGGATGATGTGCAGCAGTGATTTCAGACAAGCAGTCAAATTTCATAATAAAAGCCTGTCTTAATGTTGATCCGTGTTAAACTTTCCATCTATTTGATTGGATCATTGTGCAACCAATCATTGGATTGATCTATATTAGGGGTGGGAATCGCTGGGTGACTCAAGATACGTGATACTTGTCCCACGATAACGATAATGTCACGATACTGTCATTATCAATATATCCCAAAAGAATGATGTAATGATGTATCACGATATCCAATTCAATCAATCAGAAGAGTTTTCAGCGTGTCTGGCAGTCTGGTTCATATAAAGGAATTATGGCGGGATCATCTTGGGTGATATCCAGTCCTTGAATAGTATTGGCTCAACAGGTACACTGAACTAAATCAGTTTCGACAAACCATCCATCAGTTTTTTTCTTCACTACAGAAGACTTTTTACAGTTAAATCAACAGATTTGTCATAATTTCCCAGAGATTTGAAATCCTTTTTAGTCTGCACTCTGAAAAGTCCTCCGTGTGATGTGTCACATTTAAGTGCAGTGTTGTTTTTTACACCATGTTTGTTGTTGCCTGCAAAGTTAGAACAGAATTTGTTATGAGCCCCCTTCACACTGTCTCCCCAGACACATTAACAGTGCTCCTACAAAATAAAAGCATAAAAGAGATGTCATTTTTTTACTTAAACCTGCTTACTTTACCTGAAATCAATCAATATGACATGAAGAAAATAAATCAACCTGAAATAGCCAGACTCTTATTCCTTCAGCAAAGAAATATTCACCTGAAACAAATGAGTAAATCACAAATAAGAAGGCTGATTATTGATCACTGCTCAGTTGCTCCAGCTCCTCGCCCACACACCTCATCAGGCCCTGCTTCTTGCTGTTTCTTCCTCTGCAATGTCTGTACCTGTTGAATTTCTCTATCAATTGCAGAAGCTGTGAAGTTGAAGCTTGACTTAACAGGTATACAAACAGCTGGACTTCATAATGGTATAAAGTATCAATAAACAGGAGGTTAAAAAAACTCATTTACAGGAAGGGTGTTACTGTGCAGCACCTCATAATCCCGCGTCTCCTGAAGTGTTCTGTGCCTGATGTGGACTCTGATATCAACGCGTTAGGACGATTATCTTAACCTACATCCTGATGTTTTCCTGAACCCAGCATTTTCCTTTTGTACCCAAACAAAGGGTTTAAGTAAAGCTTATGTTTAGGGCTAGAATAGTGTGTCAGTGTTTGAGTTTGGATTTACAAGGAACACATCGGTCCCTCTGCTGAAAGAGGAACAGAAAACACACACCTACTTCAGGGGTTTAATGTGTTTTTAGTTAGTTCTAAAAAGACCGTCCACCAGCCATTTCCTCTGTGGAGGCGTCTGCAGATTCAGGACTGCAATCCTAATGGCCAAATTCCACCAGATCCATGTCCAATCCCTCTCTGATCCATCACGGCTCCAAATCTGATCAGCAGGTCGGATCCCTCCTGTTCAGATACAAAAGACTTCTATTTTTGCCGGATGCCGGCGCACGACGCATCAATCTTAGCAGAGCAGATGGATCGGGACAGGAAGTCAGGCACCAAAACAAAATAAAAACATCCGGTTAACTTTCAGAATAAAACTCTCTGTGTTATCACCAGATCATATTTACTTAACTGCAACAACAAACCGTCATGATGAGCGGAGCCAGGCCTGGAGTCAACAGATCAGAGGTTTTCAGAGGACCATGAAGACAACATGGATGAGGAGAGGAGGAGGAGAATCCTTGATTCAGTGATTACAGCAGGAAAACCTTGGTCACATGACTCCAGCTGTCCGGCAGTGATGCTTCTTGCTGCATTCTGAAAACACAACCAGTGGGTGATGACGGAAAAAGAGCACAGAGACGGACCGGACACGGATCTGGTGGAAGTCCCAGGTAAGCCGCTTGTTGTTTGTTATAGCACTACCTGATGCATTGGATTGCTTAGAACTGTATTTTTAGTGTCTGATCTAACTGTAGCTACAACACAAGGGTCCTTGAGATGTGGTTCCAGAATTGCAGCCGTGAAACTGCAGACATCAACAAATTTGATGAAAAGTGATGAACTAATAAATCATTGTTATAGTGGTTTAAATAAAAAGCATTCAAGGAGAGTAAAAAGGTTTTAAGATGAAGATGAGATCATATCAGAGAAAATAGAAAAGGTAGGATTAAGAAAATTAGAATAATAAATAAAAAAGGAAATAATGAAAAAAATAGTTAAATAAATAAATTGAAATTAATTATCTAAATAAATAACTACAAATACTTAAAATAAAGAGCAGTAGTTTTTTTTCTTCTAATCTACAGTAAAGAAATATTTAAGTCAATCTAGTTCCTCAGCTGATTACAAACAAACATCTCTTCTTCAAATCAGTCTCTGACTCGAGTAATTCAGCTGCCAAATAATCTACAGCATTGTGATATTGTTAGTCTGTGCTGCAGTATTCTACAGAGAGAAGGTTGTGTTAATGCATGCAATATTCAAGTCAGGTATTTGTTCCCCCTAACATTTTCTGTTATTTAAGTGTGATATTGATTTATTTCGGCGTGGAGCTACAACCAGCCAATGCTAAAAAAATATTTGCTCTAAGGTCAGATCATTAAATCCTCTCCTCCTCTCACTACTCATCACATCTGACTTTACTGCTAATCCAAATCAGCACAAAGTTTCATCTTAAAGCCTTTTTATTCTGGGATGGAGCTCCTCGCTGATAGACTCTTTTTATGAAGGAGGCTCTTTTTGGCTGCAGCTTCCGTCAGCCCACTGAAGGAGGGAGAGCTAAAATTTGCTTGCATGTCGGCATGTCAGATCTGAAAGGGGAGTCATCCCCCCCACGCTCCTCCTCTCTCTCTCTCTCTCTCTCTCTCTATCTCTCTTTCTCTCTCTTTCTCTCTTTCTCATTCTGTCTCACACATACACACACTCAGCATCTCCACTCTCACAATGCGTAAATCCACCGCTCTGATGCTGCACAGAGGCACCAGTCAGTCCATCTGAGGCGCCCGTGGGAAGGATTTGAGTCACAGCTCCTGCAAGAGGTGAGTCATTCTTATCTCTGTTTTAGACATGATTGATTTCTTTCACCAACTCAGAACAACATTTTACATTTATTTTAAAACTGACACTTAAGGAGAGCTGGTGTCAGACTGAAGGGTCTAAACTGTGCATGATTTGAAATTGGCATCATCGCACTTTATTATTTGTGTCCTCTGAGGTGTCAGAGTGTGATAGATGAGTCGAAACTTCACATTTGTTGATGCTCAGATACAGTTTGCTGGGTTACAAGCGTCTGCATGTTATTTACAGGGACATTTTGTGGGATTTGATGCTTCACCTTAAAAATACATCAAGATTAATGTCTGATAGCTTCAAATGAACTTTTGAATGTGATAAGAAATATGAGAATTCAATCTTACTGACTCTACATCTTAAGGGCAAACACTTTTAATTGGCTCATCTTAAACCTTACCTCATTAGCAGCTCTGCTCTGCCCCTGTCCAAACCTTCTTAATCAAAGCTTTGCAGCAGGTGCATTCAGAACAAAAAGCAATCCTAACACATGAAACTTTGCCCACAGCACAGTCCTCTTCAAAAATGTCCCAATATGCATTGTGCTTCTGATTTGTTTTGAATGTACAGGATTGATTCCTCTGCACGGATAGAGGTTCAATCTTTTAAAGGCTTCCTGTGAACTGCTTCCATACAGACGGGTCCAGATGCTGCATGGTCTTGTGGCGTTCTGCCAGATATGCATTTGCTGTAGCAGAAGTTACCAAAGCCCTGAATATGTCAGAATAAAACATCAGTCTCCCTGTTTGAGGTAGAGGAATACTGTAAGTTGGCTGTATTTTTAGCACTGAGTTGGTGGCAGTGAAAGCATATTTCATGTTAGCAGAGAGTGCCACACTGTGAGGCACAAAACTGAATAAAGGGCAAGTGAAAGCTGAGATTTCACTGCTTCATTATCATTAAGAAAACCTCAGAGATATCGTGTTTGTCATTAGAAGTGTTGCTATACTAAATATCTCTTTTTCTCAAAAATTACTCACTACTGTGGCAAATGAGCAGCAACGAGCATCCCTCAGTGTGACACGCAGATAACACATCTCCTGCTGGGGAAACAAAAACCCGCTTCCAAGTATCAGTTCATTAGACTTCTGTCATTTGCTCTACATAATGAAAAGTTCCTTCCAACTCCCCTGACTGATTCTCTCTGACATATGCAGAGGCAGAAATATGTGGCATTGCAAGCCGCTTCATCAAAGCTCATGTAAATAGTGACTCAACAGGTTCGGCTGGCTTTCACAAAACATAATTGGAAAACAGCTGCTCGGCCATACGTGCACGCAGCACACAGAGCGATACTGGTGCTCATGCTCTGGGAAGGAGAGCTGTCTCTTTTGTGGTTGTTTTTTGCCATCCTGAGATCGTTATTGTATTTCTATTAGCAGTGAATAGATGTGATGAAGAACCTCCATTTTTCTGGGATTTAATTTGGTGGATTTGGCAAAAAAAAAGAGTTTTGTGTTAACGAGATAACGAACCCAAAGAGTGCATGATCGGCCCCTGGTGCATCTGTTTGTTTTTTCTGGTGGAAGGTAATTTCACATTTGCTGTTGATGTTGCTTTTGAGATGCTTAACCTTGCAAATGTGGATACCACAGAATCAGATTTTCAACAGGAGACTTTAAAAGCTGAATTTAATGCCTCTATATTTCTGTCAAGCAGCATGCACCAGTGATTCAAAGAGAAAGAAGAGTTTTGTAGGAAGTCCTGTTACATTTGCATTAGACTCTATGTCTGCAGTCCAAGAGGGATTTGGCCATGATTTGTATGGTAATGATGGTGTTATTTTTTAGGATGTGGGAGAGGGGGAAAAGAGCCATTTAACTCAGTGTTTGTGATGGTGTTGCTATAACAACCTTTGAAGGAGCGCTCATGACCATGGTGTTTCCTATCGTTTGTGTTATTGTCATTAGAATCGGGGCCCATCTTGAGATCCGCCGCAGATTGAGATCGGATCAACGTGCTCTGTTAGCTGTAGATTGGCCTCCCTCTGTGAGTGAGTGGATGCTTAACAGGATCCGCTCTCCGCTTTACTTGCAGCGTTCAGATCCTGACTCATGAGAGGCGTGAAGCAAGGCAGCGTTTTAGAGCCTAAAGCTCTGAAACCACGAAAGTCTATGAAGAGGTTTCATGTGGAGCTACACAAAAATGGAAAGGTTGTCAGTCAATTTAAAGAAGATACAGATAATACATGAGTGTTAAATGAAGTAAAATGAACTCATCATTTGTGTGATCAAGGCCAACATCTGTACATCAAAGTTAATCATCATTTACTGCACTTACTTTTCACACCAGTACAAACTCAGTAACATGAGTTTAGAGAGAAATCATCAGTATCCCTCAGGCTCGTCATTATGATGTTTTAACACACTTCAACTGGATCCAGAAGAGGTTGAAAGGAGGTTTTATTGTCCAACGAGATTACAGGCTGTCTTGAGGTGGAAGGTGACGGAGGAGAGGCTGAAGAGGGGAAGCCAAGGTGAAGGCAAAGGTGGAATTGTGATGGATGCTTGTAGGATGGCAGAGAGGTGGCAGGAGGCACACATTTAAATCATCTGGCAGTGTGGATGAGCAGAATCAAAGTTCAAGTGCTGCAGCAGGTGATTAGTAGATGAGTACAAGGTGTGCATGCAGGGAGCTCAGGTGCCTGGAAGCCACACCCGGCCTCTGAAAGAAATATAAAAAACCAATAGTGCACAGAAAAAAACACTAAAAATAGATGAAGGATAACTGTCTGAAGCTTTCTTAGCACCGTAAACCTCTGTCCTTAGAGCATTATTATCCAATCTTTTTGTTTATGCCCTTAGAAACCCAGTTTTTTTAATAAAGAAAACAATTTTAATTGTAATAATGATTAAACAGTTCACTGTATATTAATAAGGAAACCTTGCCTCCATCTTCATCCTATTGTGAGATGTGAAGCCAAAATACTGCCTGGATAGTAGGGATGTAAATTTTAAGTATTCTCTGTGATCGATCTTTGGAAATCAATTATTGATAAATCAATAAAAAAAATTAAGTTTTCTTATCTAAAAATCAATGCTAAATATGTTGTTTAACACGCTGAATATCAACGATCAGGCTCATAAAAATATTCTCCGCAGACATAAAGTGAAGGCTCAAGCTACTAATTGTGGTATATCTGCAAAAAGAGGACTGGACAGAAAAGTACTTAAAACTCACAGTGTCCTACTCGTTCTTATTGAGAAAGATTAGCATGTGTACGTGGTCAGGTGTTAGCAGAACTGGCAGAAAAGCCCAGACTGCTCTGATGTTGCTGGTCTGCATATATAGTGTATTAACACTTCCCACCAGTCTATTGGTATTGTATCTAAAGGTGGAGAACTGTCCTGTTTAAAGTAGTCAGCCTTCATGTCCGTGTCGTTGTTGGCAGCAGTTGCGTATTGATCCTCTTTAAAAAGCGCACATGGAGACCTGACATGCAGCCGCCAGCTGAGCATCTTCACTGTGCGCAACACCTTAACTCCCTGATAGCTGAGGGTAATATGAGACCACATGATGTTTGTTCCACGTGAAGGAAAATTGACAACAAAATTGCATGTTTCAAGTAATTTCTTAACAATCAATGAATCGATATGCGGTTAATTGTTTACATTTCTACTCGATAGTGATCATATATCGCACTGGTGGAGTTAAGACATGCACAGAGAGATCTTGATGTAATTAAATTTCCTGCTTTGATCCATGCTCCATCTGTTGCGTTAGAGGAGGCTTGCCTCGTGATGTTTACTGCAGCCAGCCACTAGGGGGAGCTCTAACAGTTTTGGCTGTTGTTCTGTCTGTCCGTTGTTTGATACAGTTTATAGATAAAACAGGTGCATTTAATAGAGCAAGATTACAAGATAATATTTTCAAACAAAGTCCTTATTTTTTATGTTGTGTCTTTTTAAATTAAATAAATCTGATCACATGTGTAAATAACCTGGAGTCTGGTACAGAGCCAACCTTAACCAGTGACGTTCTCCCTAGCCTGGCTCCTCTCTGACACTGTGACCCTGCAGCAGTCGTAACCATTATCTGAAAACCAGCGTCATAACTCTTCCTCAGTTGTTGAATAACTTGGCCCAGTTTAAGGCCACTCTGTTCCAGACTATCAATGTGTCTCTTCATCCTCAGTGGTGGTGAAGGACAGGTTGCCTCAGTCATGAGTGGCACCATCCAATGTTATGAACAAATATTACCAAGCAAGATCATAACAAAACCCCACTTTTCTGGCGTATGTCTGGGTCAACAGAGGAGTGCATGAACTGGATTCAATTTTTAAAACCACTGTAACCTTATTAACCGAGGGACAAATATCACTGAGATTAAATTTTGATTTCAAGACAGTCCCAGCCAAAATCCTAGGCAGCAGCAGAGTTTAAAAAATGTCTGACAAAGAGCAGCCTTTCATAAAAATACAATAAATAGTGTCCGATGTCTATAAAACAGCAAATGTTTGCCTAGATGGAGAGCTATAAGCCTCTAAGCATTGGCAGTATGCTAATGGTTGTCAGCTACACCATAGGGCTCAGACGGTACCCACAAGGACTGAGGAAGGAAGAAGGAACAACAGCACATCAGGGAATCTCCGGCTACTCAAACCTGGCCTTCATCAAGACCTCCTAAAAGTCTCTGAGAAACTCACAAGGATTTTCAACTAACACAACTTCCTGGTTCATTTCAAGCCCTCCAACACACAGAGACAGAAACCTCAGCACAAACAGAGCATTGTAGTTGGTGCAACGAAGACTGCAGGGAACTGTACATTGGTGTAACTAAGCAACCTCTCCACAGACGTGAGAGCCAGCTCCTCAGGCCAGGACTCTACATTTCAGGCACAACAGACACTCCTCTAAGGACAGCAAGGTTCAGCTTTTGACTGTTGGTTTGAAGGAGGTGTCAAGGAAGTTATCTATGTGACAGCTCTTAGCATACTGATGACTCTTAGAGGCTTATATTTTCTAGCTATGATCAGAAGCCTTTTGGGGGGAGGTGAAACATCTTCATAAACTCTACCATGCCCAGTTGCCTTTGCCTGATCAAGCTTTAAATCACAACGACCTGGGTGACTGAGAACCCTGCCTCCAAATTGTTTGGCATTTTATTAAAACCACCAAGTGAGACCCGTTCCTTTCGCTTCATCTCTTTTTTGTAATTCGTTCTAAGTAAATTTAATCGCCTGACCTTTGGGACAGACTGTAAGAATAAGTCCTGGGATGGAAGAGTTCAAGTTCCTGTACTCTCCTCCATAAGTGGGTGACATTGTAAAAACACGGTGAAATTATGAATTCAATCTCTATCTAAATTATAAGAGTGTAGACAAATAATCTCGTGTTTGCTACATTTCTGTTTCACTGAAGAACCGAGTGCCTCTATATTAAATGCTAGGAGGCACTTATAAAGGCTGCTGTGTAAAATGAAGCACAAATTTTCATGTGTTAATATCTGTTGGTGGATTGCACTGACTTTATTCACCTCTGTATCTGTAAGAGGCATTGGCCGGTGGATAGCCTCTCAGATTGTCTGCCGCATTGATGTTGCAGGGTTTTAATAAACTGTGGCTTGGTTTATATAAGAGAGAGAGGGAGAGCCCTTTTAAAAAGCTTGGCTGGACATTTTGGCTGCACGGTGTGGGCCCTTTAGGAAATTCGCCAAATCTCCCTGAGGTGATGCAGACGTGGGAGGAAGTCGTGGTGAGCCTTTCCTCGTCTCCTGGCATCACTCGAACGTCTGCACAAAGCCAGGAGCCATTTAATGATGTCAGAAGACGGAGGAGACGAAACGCTTGCTATCTCTTGGCCCTGTGTTGAAATATTTAAAAAAGCATCTTTGTATCAGCAGCTGACGTCTACCTAAGGGCTGAGAGCGCAGCTATGCATCTCTGCATAACAAGTTTCTATCTGACTGGTGCAATGAAGCTGCTTTTAAATTATTTAAACAACAAACAGACTTCAAACAAGGGTCTTGTTGATCAGCCGGTGCACAAGATCACACGACTTAATTTTGATTTATTTTACAAGATTTAGAACAAGATGTTGAGGCCGACTGCAGGATAGCATATAACTCCTCATGGAGCCTATAGACACTGGCTTTGGTGGTGGTGTAGGAAAGCTGTAGGGTGTGATGAAAGGTGGACATCTGAAGAACTGAACCTGGACACTGATGATAGGAGCGATTTAAAGTTTAGCAGCAGCATGATGATTGGTTGAGGGAGGATAACAGTCGAGGGGAGACAGAAAAGGCAAAAGAGAAATACGGAGTGATAGCCTCTTTCTGGCCCAGCGGCAACCTCGAGTCTTAAATTATTAAGCCCACGCGGAAGTGCTAAAAGCTGCAGGTCATGGAGCATCCACTAGAGGCTGGCTTCAGAAACACAGGAAACCACATACACACCCATTCAAAGAGATGATCTTTACAGCAGAAAAAACATGTATACAGCCTGGTTCAAAAAACTGTTTAGGTCTGAAGAGCTAATTTCTCTATCAAGACACACTGTGCAGGGGGATTTTTTAATAACTCTTTTTATATTAAAATTACGAGTTTTACCAAAATAAGGGCATGCCTAACTTGATTGACAGGCAGGCTGTTAGCTGTTAGCGAAAAGGCTAAAGGCCCGCCTCTTTACCTCACACTACCTTGGACGAAGTTAGGTTGAGTACAGCATTTCCAATATGGCACCCACTGACGATCAGCTTCAAAACAATGCTTCAGGAACAGATGGGACACGGATACTACGTCCATTTATTATACAGTCTATGGTTCTGTTTTTCGTTTACAAAAGAGAAAACAGTGAAGAGGCGAGCGCAAACAGCTTTTGTTGTCCCTGAAACATGATAACTTCCCACTGTGTTCTGGTGCTGTTATCTTTTGGCACAGCTGTGACTTTTCCTCACAACAAAAAGAACACTTGTGAGAAAATTTCAAAGACTTACTGAAATAACAAAGTGCATCGTGGAGGAATGGACCTTCAAGCAAAGGGATTTGAACAAGCTTTTGGGTGGGTGTGTCCTTCAACATTGTCCTTATAGGATGAAAGAGCCTCACGTCAGGTTCAGGCCAAGTCTTGTGAAGTTATTGCAATAAGTCGGTCAGGGATCATTCCAACATCAGTGCATCTCATTAATGTGATACTTTACCGGCCAAATATATCTCCTTTATAAGAAGTTTAAATACATGTGTTTGATCAAATACTAGGTGGTAAAGGAAGGTACACAAAGCCAACAATATCTGATCCTGCAGTTAGTTTTTGAGTGACGTTATGCAGAGAAAATCAAACTGATAAGGACTGATCAAATTGTTATCCAAAACAAAAATGCACAACCATTCTTCTGCAGGTGGATGTCTAATGCTTTTATCAATAATTGATACTCATTGATCTAACATCTGTAGTTTAAATCCGCTCATGCAGCTGTCAGGATGTCATCTGATAACTGTGTAAAGACTACAATCTTTCATTATGGCTGTTTTGCAATATCTCCACTGAGTGAGTTCTTCTACAGAACTCTGCAAAGTTTTACTCAACATTTAAGCATCTCACTGATGTGATGCCTCTCTGTCCTTATGTGAAGAGATGTTATGACTTCTTACTGAGATTCTGTCGCTGATTCCGAGTAAACGCTTGAAACACAAGACAGTTTGATCAACACTGACGAGAACATACTAACTCCTTTGTGGAAGTCAGAATATCTCATTTCAAGTACTCCTCTTTTTCCTCTCCACACATATTAAGAGCAGAAATTAGGCAGCTCGACGGCGTTCATGAATACTGAAGACGTACACTCACTTTTCATGTCCAGGAAAACCTTCTAGGTGAACTCTTGTACAACTCTGTCACATTAGAAACAATGCACAAACTCATATTATCATTCACAAAACAAAAGATTAATTAAAACAGACACAATTTGAGACACTGTGGTCAGAGATCAAGGTCTTAAACTCTGCAAAAGAAGGAACAGAAATCATCTTTAGAGTCCATTTAGTCCGAAATAGGTTTAGCAATGAAATGTTACTGCTTGAGATTACCTCTCTTTTAACATTGGCTGTATATTATTATGGACAGCATGGATCCATCCCCTCCCATTATGAAAGTGAAGCCAAAATATGTCATCAGTGGGAGCTGACATATTGGGCTGGTAGAGCCGAGGCATGGGCAGAAGCTACCTGGATGGTAGAGCTCTCGGACTGACATATAACTCACGGATATAACGTCAAAGACCCCCAAGGGTCAATGGTCAACAGAGCTGTCAATCAATAATGTGTTTAACATCAGGTAACTCATTAAAACTAAACTTATCTGAAAAATGCACACATGGACATGAATCAACATGAGAATAAGTACTGTCAGCCATCCGCAAACTGAAAGGAATCTATGTTGCCCCCGTCTCCTCCTGCTGCTGTATCAAATCATGATCCATCCATCCTCCTGTACTGTTCCACCTGCTTCTACAATATCTGTTGAAAACAAGGCCAAACTCTAATCTCCCCATACCAAACCTCACAGATTTAAGCAACCAGGCCATTAAATGCACTGCAACACCTATCTCATCCCACTCCCCTCAGGACACCGAGGTGTAGAAGGGCCCGCCTTGGGAAAAACCTGATCCCTGCTGCTACAGCGGCCCTGAACCAAAGGCCTCACTGAACAATCCAGAGTGAAGACTTTATTTGTTTGAATGTTGATGTTGTTTTAGTTTCCTGTGGCCTGTTGCACCAGCTCTGCAGAAGTTGAGTCCATAGACTGTATAAATAATGGACATAGTACCCGTGACGTCATTCATCTGTTTTTGAAGCGCTGTTTTGAGGCCATTCATCAGCGAAACGAGTTAGTTTGTAACTGATGTTGTTTCATTGTTTGGTTTCACCTCGGAGACATAAGGTTCGTCTTGACTACTGGACCGTAACGTCCAAATTAATCAAAATATTGTTGCAGATAGCGGCTTGGCCAATCAGTGAACAGCTTTTTTGGATGGGGTGCTAACTCCTGTTAGCCTCACTGCCTCTAACAGCTAATCATAACTCTCATAATTCCCTTTAATCGACAAACAGCAGCATACAGGTTAGTTAAATATGACAAATCATGTTGATATGTTGATAATTAATCTAAAGTGTGAAATAACAACAGTGACATCTAGTGGTGTTATTGTCAACTACAAAATACGGTACATTAGTATAACAGTACTATATATATAATATTGTGCAGATATCAGTAGTTATCTCCGCTCGTGGGAAACGAGGTGTGAGCTTGTTGTCACCACATTACAGCTGGTTGAACCCTCTTCTCCTCCTCATCCTACAAATGATCCCATCTTTGAAAACAGTGCACTTCGACAAGCGGTCTGTCACTAAGGACTTTACACCAACTCTAGGTGTCAAATTTAAGATGTAACTTACACAAACGTTGGAATTATCTCAGCTGGTGCAACGCCCAAAACATTAGTAGAATGTAAACTTAATCCTAAATTAGAAATTACATTCAAACTAGGTTATGTTTGAACTTATGTGCAGCTGGTGAACTCAATACTGGTCTTGTCATGTGTGTTCTGTGGAACAAAGAAGGTACCATGGTGAAGAATTTCCCCAAGGGGATAATAAAGTCTAAAGTCTAGAAGTAACCTCTACGAAAGAAACAATGTCTGAGAAAAATGATTTGACATTTATTTTATTTTTCTTGTATGACTCAAGTTTCACCCTTTTAAAGAGTCTCAAGGCCATCTTAATTCTTCCAGACGTACACTTCATTATAGCACAACTGATTTATGTCTTGAAGGGTACACTGTCTTATTCAAATGATTAAAATATTTTCTGCAAATTTCAGAATATTTGCCACCTACTGAGAAGAATCTTTGATCTTTTCTTTGTTCCTGAAAAATGTGCTCTTTTAGTTTTCTGTAGGGCTCTCTGAGAAAAGGTATTTAGTCTTGTGTATATTCTTCTTGGCAGTGACATTTCTTGTTCTGCCAGTGAAAGATGAATATTTAAAGAAGCATTTGTGGTGTTATTGAGCTAGCTCTTTGCACACTTTATTTATTTATTTTTAAATATTTGAAATGTAACAGACGTAATCAAAGGAGAATACAGACAAATAAAAGAAAATATAGATATTAATTATAATGTTACAATAAGTAGTCCCGGTGGCTGCAGGTCACTCTCTCAGCAGCTGAAGGGTTTTAAACGTGTATTATAAAGCGTATTGGAGTATTTATGCAAATATCTCAGTCTCACAGGTTGTTGTTTTGGTGTGATTAGTATTTCAAAGTGATAAGAGTTGATTACATCTGTTGCTTTGTGCATAAATAGCAAGGTCCCACTCGGTGCATGAATAATGTAAAACTCAGTGGTTCAAACAAAAGGAAAGAACTTCAGTTTAAACCAAAGCTTTTTATGTCGTTGTTGTTGTTCTGATTTCAAATGACCATTGAATTATATTTAAAACCTGAAACATGCGTATAATTTATATGTGTGGGTTTATTAGCGCCTACATCAAAATAAGCTTAACTGGCTCTTAAATTTCAACAGTACAGGACTATAAATCACGTCTGCAGAGCTCTTTAAATCGTAGGATCATCAGCTTCCAGTTCATAAGCATCCAGATGTCTCTCCTGATTCTTTGATGAAGGCAGTGGTCTAGCTGTTGTCTGTTTTGTAACAGTGGCAGCAGATCCCCATCAATAACCAAACCTCCTGAGACTGCCAGCACAGAGTGGAGATTTAGAGAGCCTGAGGACACAGAGAGACAGGTGGATGGACGGGGAGTGGAGGATCACACAGGCTAAATTCACAGGAGTGGTGTTATTACAGCAGGCAGTGGAACACATATTCAGTCTCAGAAATGACACATTGAAACACAGATTTGTGAATGAGTGGGATGATGAGCAGCAGAGTGCAGGGTGGTAAGGTACGTAATTGACTGAGATCACAATTCATACATCTTTGTAGCCGAACATCACGTGCTGCACGTGCCTCCGTCTCTGACATCACACCTTCAAACAGCATCGTAAGCCCGTTCATCTGCATGTAACCACACACAGCAGAGAGTGCAGGTGGCGGCACTGTGCACATTAATCCAGTGTTGAAGCATTTGTCATAATGTGGTTGTGTTTATCAAACACACACACAGCTCCTGCAGGCCTTATCTGCGCTATTAATGAGCCACTCTTGTTTTGTTGGTGATGACTCTGCAGCTAATAGAGATGAATTTGCTGTCCCTGTTAAAGCTTAGATTCTTTTCTTCTGCCACATTCTGAAAATCCAACATTATTTCTCGAAGAGGTTTTCATTCCAAACCATTGGAGGAAGATTTGAGAATAGACAGGTGTTTTAAAGTCCTGCCAGCTGTGTTTGTTCAGTCACATGAAAGCTGAAACTGTACTTGCTGTTGATTTGTAGATTTATGGCAGCGTGAAGCTCTCTAATAAAACAAACAGACCTCATCTGTCTTATTTATAGCTGACATCCTGTAAATTGTAATAGTTTAACTCAAAGTCTGGGCCTGATTGTGTCCTTTATTGCATCTACTGCATCTGCAGTATTTGCATTCAATCATCCCAGCATGTGTAAATCATGAGACATCGTGCTCCTGGGTGTAGACCAATCTGTCGGACTACAGGAAGTTAATAAGTCACCAATGCTGTGTTGGTGTCTCTGCGGGTTTGAATGCCAGCTGTTCTCAGAAGGGATCAGTTTTCTATCTTTACATTTACCTTCTGTGTAACTTTACCTTTCATTACAACATTGACGACATCAGGAGCTTTCAGCTGCTCTAACAGTCAGGACAAACAAAATACTGTGAGAGCGAACACTTTACATAGATTGACTGGCTGCACAGAGGACTGAGATATTCCTCAGAAGTGGATCAAGAATATTAAAAATCTCTGAGTGACCTGTAGATTGCATCTTGTTGCTCATCACCAGATGACCAATTTAATGATATTGTAGACAACATTTTTCTCTGGCTACTGATGTAATCAAGAAGCTGCATGCCATCATTACACTCCATTTGCAGTAGCAATAAATAATTGATTAATATTGCTTTACACTTCATCATAGTGGCAGATAGAGTCACATCTTTTCTCTCCACATGTAATCAGGCAGGTATTTTAATAGATGTCTCATATGATAACTCTACATAAAGATTATCTGATTTTTAATCCAGCTACACATACTGCTGTCACAAGCAGCAGACACTGAGTTACCACACAGCAAAAATGGTCATAACTCAAATTAACTCACCTCATTTATATCTATATAGCACCTTTCATATATTCAAGCATACAGCCAAAAGTGCTTCACAAAAAAACAGAGACAGAAAACAACAGCAATAGGTAAAATGATACAAGACAGAGGAAAGTAATGTGAAATAATAGCAAATACAAATAAAATAATTACAATAAAATCAATCAAATGAACACAGATAAATACCAGAGAATGTAATTAAAATAATTACAATAAAATAAATATCAGAAAAAATAATAATGATGATAATAATAATAATAATAAAGTAAGATAGAATAAAATAAAAAATAAAAATGATGCTAAAACACTGGTACTAATGGTAATAATGCAGTCAAGGGCTAATAAGAAATTACTCCAGCCAAATTAAAAAGGTAATTCTTAAAAAAACAGATGTTAAGTTTAAGGAACTGACTTTCAATATCAGAAGGAGGCATAAATAGAAGTTTATAAGACAAGTTTAAATATTTTTTAATTGTAAGCAGGTCCAGACTGTAGTCTTTGGAGTTAGAGTTGTGGGGATTCTATCGAATCAACTACATGACAGCACTTACTCACTTTGAAGAACATCCCTCTTTACTATTTTTAATGTTCCTTATGTTTATTTAAGCTTGAACAGCAATGTCAATTCATAATTTGAGTTATTTTATGTATTTAAGTTAAGGTTAAAATATGTTTACATTATTTATACAGAGAACAATTTACATACCAGTTTACAAAACGTTTTATTTGTGTATTTATGATGTTCTGAATTATATCTACTGCATCTTGTAGTTGTGACCAACACATGTTGAAAGTACTTCTGTGGTTCTAGTTACCTTTACCTGAATCTTGGTCATCCTAGCCTCTGATTGGTTGGTTATGTGTCATGTGATTGAGTGACAAGGAAGTGTTGATGTTATGCTCTTGAGAAAGTTATGCAACTTCATCCAAACATCGAACCCTCACGTTAGACCTTTATATTTACTTTTTTTGTCTGAAATTTGATCATTTTGTTTCACCTCTGAACTGAAATTGAAGAATTAAATCAACAAAACTTTAAGGGTCACTCTAATCCATTAGACAAAATTACATTCTGCTGCAAATTCAATAATGCTGACGTCAATTCAATTTCTGACTCTAACTATATGTTAAGCATCAGGTAATCATTTCCTGCTGCAGTTTTTAAAGGAACTATGAGGAGTTTTTCGCCAGCTGAGAAACAGACTGAAACCGACACTGATGCCTCTTTTTGACCTTCAAAAGCAAACAAAACCATAAACAACAACACTGGTACCTTCTCTGTTGTCATTTTTAATGCCTTAAACCACTCAGAGGGGGTAGGTGTCAGACCACAAGATTGACATTTGGCTTTAGAAACACCCTTTTTCATCTGTTTTCATGGCAAATATCACATTGAGTGATACTTCTGGCAGTTAAAAGACAGCAGGGTGAGGTCTTGTTGAAAACACTACTTTTGCATGTACAGAACAAGAGATAAGAGGTATCACTTTGTCCACAATGGGGCACCAAAATTGATATAAATCGAAAGTTCCTCAGCAGCTTTAACTTCAACATCACAAAAAGAAGTTTCAGTTTCTGCCTTGACATTTCTCTGCTCACGTGGATGTCTCTGAATATCACCTCGTCTTTAATTATTTCACATCAGAAAACAAAACACAGACAGAGACGTGTAAGAATGACAGAAATAACTGTGTATGCACGTGTGTGTCTGTGTGAGTGTAACGCAGTGAACAGAAGCATAATGTCTCATTTTGGCACCTCTTGAAACCTGAAGCTTCTCTGCTTGTTGCATAAAATATTAAATGTAGATCATCTTGCATATAATTCTTCAGTGTGTGTATTTTTGACACATGATCATTAATCTTCTCTCCTGCTTTCTCAGAGGATCTAATGAAGGAAACATCAACAAGCAGGATAATAAATACAGACATCGTTTCAGTCTCTTAATCAGGTTACAGAGGTCTCATGAGGAATGTTGTATGATATTGATATTAATAGATAATAAACTTAGGTTAGCTAATGCGAACTGTTACTGTGCTCTGCAGAGACTCACCATATGAAGTGAATTAATAAATGGAATTGCTTCTGTCAGTGACAGTTTGAAGGATGTTCGCACTTCAAGAGGTTAAAAGCAATGAAATGGCAAAATAAATTATGCTTTTCAGTCACTGTAATTGCTTTCCCTCTTTGAAAAGCTTAAGATGACCGCTGTATTGATTAACACATGGAAAAATGTATTCCAATTATGTTCATGTCATTTTTATTTCCTGCAATTATTTTGTTCAAAGTGCAAACATCACAGCGGTAAACTGTGTTGATTCAAACCTGGCTTTCTCATTCTTCCTCACAGCGAAGGCTAATTATGGTGTCTGCTCGTGGAGTCGCTTTATATTGGGGTAATCTCATTCTGCCGGGATGAGACAGAGCCCCGTCCAAAGAGGGGCGGTGGAGGGGAAAATGGAGAATAAAGTTTAGGGCTGAGGCTTGCATGAATGGTTTTATTTGTCATCAGCGTGTCGGCTTCTCTCTGTTCTTTGATTCAGCCTGGATGTTTTCTTAACAACTTTCTGATGCAGCCTCATCCTCCAAATGCCTCATTTACCCCAGGATCCTGAGGATTTCATCAGACAGAGTGAGGAGGTTTACAATGCATAAGCAACTGAGATCGTGTCATTTGACAAAGCCCCAGGGTCTGTTTGTCAGGTCATGAGTTAAGAAGAAGTTGCCTGCAGCAGAAGTTAAAGTTGCAGTCAAATACCATCAGATGAGTCCAGGGACTTAACACTGTGTCCCATTCAGCGTCTGTACATGCTTAACATCAGGGCCTCTTATTCATTGTCTTCAGAACCAAAGCAGAATGCTCAAAACACATTTATGACCATATTTGAAGCTGGCACATCTCTCTTAATGATGCACATGTGGTGTTATTTGCTTGGAAATTTTATTGCATGCATAATTAATAATGTAATTTCCCAAGAATTCTCTTAGTGAACAACAGATTACTGATAACAGAACTCATCTGACTTGAGTAGTGTACACGGCTGTTGCAGTTGATTATTTGTACAGCGTGAAATGACAGGAGGAACATGTATTATGCAGGGTCAGTCAGGAGTGGAATGGGTTGGGTGTTTTTCAGATTTCCAAAGCATCAGAATTACACAAAGAAGCAAAGCAGACACACTGATCAGGTTTCTTCCATAACTCACAGTTAACCATTTTGTCTGACGCCTTCCCTGCATAAGCATTTTTAGACTTTTACAATGACTAGAAACCGCTTCTGCCCAAATTAGATTGACTCACCATGCACCATAAAGACCAGGAGAGAAGATGTCTGTGAAGGTTCTCAGTCATCCAGGTCATGGTAATTCAAAGCTTGATCCGTAAGGCAACTGGACTGGTAAAAAATCTTGAAGACGTTTCACCTCTCCTCCGAAAGGCTTCTTCAGTTCTGACCAGACTGGGGAAGAGCTAGAAAACATATCCCTCTAACAGTCGTGGGTGTGTTCAGGCCTTCATCAAGACCTCCACAGTTCCAACAGAGAGGAGAACAGCAACAAACGACGAAGCATTGTTATCCCATACCTATCTGGGGTTTCTGAGAAACTCAGGAGGATCTTCAATAAGCACAACATCACGGTTCATTTCAAGCCCTCCAACACACAGAGACAGAAACTGTTTCATCCCAAGGACAAAACACAACAGCACAAAAGGAGTAATGTAGTGTATGCCATACAGTGTAACAAAGACTGCAGGGAACATAGGGGAATCAAAAGTTGTACATCTGAACCTCAAGGGCAAGGGACACTCCTTTGAAGACAGCAACAATCAGATCTTGGACGGAGAAGAGCGCTGGTATGAAAGAGGGGTCAAGGATGTTAAACCTGAACACCCTACTCTTAACAGAGGTGGTGGTCTAAGACATCATTAGTCTCCAACATACAACGCTGTCTTGAATTCTCTCTCAAAACAAGTAAGGCCACACTCTCACCAGAGAGCATGTGACTCTAAAGATCCACAGCCGACCCATCACCCTAACGACTGCCGGAAACTAGGTTAATGACCCTACTTAGGACCCTTTGTGACTACCTAAACACACCCACGACTGTTAGAGGCTTATATTTTCTAGCTCTTCCCCAGTCTGGTCAACTTCAAAATGATGGTTTCTTATGAACCGTGTTTTGACCTGCTGGGGAATACGGATGAAAATTAACCTTATGGCTAGCTCTGGCATATTTGCATGGATGTGACGCTGAAATGTTCATTAATATGCACTGCCACTTTAGATAAATGAATCAATAAATCAATGAATCTATAAATAAAAAGACATCCACCCACTGAACCCCACTAACCTCTGCCTGTTCACTGCTGCCTGAATGAAACACATACATTAACAAACACACACTTTTTTACTCTTTTTATGTCACTATTTTATTTTATTTTATTTTATTTTATTTTATTTTATTTTATTTTATTTTATTTTATTTTATTTCATTTTATTTCATTTTACTTATTTCTTCTTTGCTTAGTCCTTTGCCTCCCTCCACCTCCTTCCACGACAGCTGAGATCCTTCTATGGAAAGAAAAAGGTGAACAAACCCTGAACTATAGGTCAGAAGTGAAGAAGCCTTTCGTGGGAGAGGTGAAACGTCTTCAAGAATTTTTAGTCCAGCTGCCTTAGGGATCAAGCTTTGGACTGGAAGAGAAGTTTGCCTAAAGTTAGCAAAATCTGCCCACCAGAAGCTTTGAGGCAAAATAATTTACAGGTTACATGAATAGTTATTGTCCTGTCATCACTGTGAGGTTTCCAGGAAACCAGCAAAGCTTTAACCAGGCAAATACCCCCTCACCTTATGTGATTCGAGCCTTGTTGAAGTTTTTAAGGAGGGGAACATTGATTTTTGTAATGCAGATTATATCCCTCTTCTGTTTCCTCTGCAGCCTGCTTCAACGATGTCACCCAGGAAAGAGCATTAGTGATCCGGACCAGAGCCACAGCAGGCATGAACGCGTCTGATCCATTCGCCTATGAAGAGGAGGCGATGCAGGATAACTCCACCTGGGATCACTCCTACTACCACCAGAACTACACCCTGTCTCCTCCGCTGCTGTCAGACAGGACCAGCACATCCAAACCAGCAGCATGCGAGCAGGTCCACATTGCCGTGGAGGTAAGAACAGTTCGTGTTTCATTTGTGTTGTTTTTGACACAAATTTGAATATATTAAATATGAGTCAGCCTTTCAATGCTGTTTGTGCACTCTGGTTTGTTTACCTGCACAAAACCTGCTCAATGTTACCAGTTTATTACTCTTCAGAGTCGTATTACTCATGTCCGGCTGAGGTAAAAATACAGGTTGTCACTTCAGGTGATCAAACGTAGACACTTAGCAACAAACACACTCTTCTTCATCACATTTAGATGTGAGAGTACCTCATACTCTGGGCTTGACACTGAATGCTTACCCACCAAACGCAGGTGGATTTCAGCAGGGGCGTGGAACAAAGTCAATTTGGATTACTTTTTTTTGCCTTTTATGGACTCAAAGATTTAACTATGAATGTTATCAGCGGGTCAATCAAAAGTTAAACTAGCTATTATTAGTTGCAGTCTTTTGCCTCTGTAAACAAAGAATGTAAAATAACCTGTTACCCCCTTATCCTGCTCCCCTCAGGTCTTTCTGATCCTCGGTATCATCTCCCTGCTAGAGAACATCCTGGTCATCACGGCCATCGTGAAGAACAAGAACCTCCACTCACCCATGTACTTCTTCGTCTGCAGGTAAATGTTGAAACTAGAATATGATACAGAAGAACTGATGAGGCCTGAAGTTTAGTTTTAGATGGGCTTCTCTCTGCAGGGTTAGAACAAAGAGTAGTTTTGTTAAATTTTAAAATGCCACCTGTTTGTGTCATGTCGGACCAAATGTGAACATGCAAACATGCAAACATGCTTACAAAGACAAAGATCTACAAGTGCCCAAGTTCAGTCTTACATACCTGCAAGCATGGGCATTGTTAGACCCTCTTTAGGGATCAGACACACACTACAGAGAGACAGACATAGAGCAACAGGGAGCAGAGGGTTTCAGAAGCATTCAGCTGATATTTACAGATAGTGCTCAGGCATGTGTGCATCTTATGACAGTGTGTGAGAAGGTGGACAGTTCTACTACTGAAATATCAGGTAACAGGAGCTAAATACTAAATTCTGAATGGCTTGTTTATATAGGGGGAAAATTATCCTCTTATAAAAATTTCAGAGGTTTAAAAACTGCTAAAGGTTTTAGGTTATTTTAGGAGATAAAACAGATTCAGATTCAGAATACTTTATTAGTCCCAGAAGGACAATTCAGTTTTACAGTCAACTCGTCCATAGTACAAAATATGTATATATGATACAGTAAAGGAAATAAATAATACATCGTGACATCACAACAACCACAACCAGTAACCGTACAGCAGAACGGGATGCGGAGTGATTCTCGGTTTATTCTGCATTTTGTGCATTTAGCAGCCTTATGGCAGAAGGAATAAAATTATTTGCATAGCGGTTTGTTTTCAGCACCGGCACATAATACCGCTGACCTGAGAGCAGGATTGCAAATTCACAAGTATGTGATCAGGTTGGGTTAAAATTCAGTTTGCTTTCTGGACCACCCGCATTGTCCAAAGGGAGCAGAGGTCCTTAAGCTGGACTCCAGTGATTTTAGAGCACAATCCAAGTATGCCATTCAGACACTTATTGTCTTTCACAGGAAAACAACCAAACCAGCATATACAAGAATAAGTGAAGATACTCTCAATAACATGTATGATTTTTAAAGTGGTGAGAAAAGGACCTAAAAAATAAACCATCTTAGATTTATTTCAATTATTTTGTGGAGCAAAACACACGTTCATTTGTGTTATTTTTGTGAATAGAGATCTCATATGTGGAAATATAATTGTTAGAAAAAAGAAACTCTTCATTTCACAGTCTCTGTTCAGGCTGAGCCTCCTCAAAAATCTGATCCTGAAATTGCCCCTGCCTGCAAGTATAGCTGATTTCAGGGACATATAACAAGTCAAAACCCCTGAGTGTGTTTTGCTAATTCTTGAAACTTGAATTGAACACTAAAAAATGACTTAAATTATGTAATAGAATAGAATGAGTGAAATGCCACTTTGAGCCTGGGGTTGGAGAAGAGTTTCCCTCATTTCATCTGATAAGCTTGTGCACCCTGCTTTGGGGTTATACATAATTGTGGCTAATACCAAATTGTGGTTGACCTGTTTTCTCTAAATGATGTCCCTGACCTAGAGACATGTCACTTTATAACATGGACTGGATTTCAGGTCGTGTTTTTTGATGACTCAACTTGAAAGAACCTGTGTTTTGACATTTAAAGTAATGAGCTGTGACTGTTTGGATCAGGGCCATGTGCGTTAAAACAGTCAGTCCCCTCAAGACAAAAGGAAAAGATGCTCAGTTGACGCCATCAGCCTGTTTCGGAGACAGAGCAGACATTCAGGTCACTGCGAACGCTTTGATGCTGCTGTGAATGATTTCTCTGAGACGTTCAAGTCTCTGCTGACAGTGACAGAGACATGGGAAGGGTTACTGCAGGATAAGAGCATCGCAGTCTTTTATCTGAAAACACAACTGGCTCAGGGGAAATAGATTTCCTCTCTGCTTTCTGTAACATTCAGCTTTGTATTAAGTTGGATACAATTACACTCAAGTGCTTCAAGATCAAGTCGAATGAGGACGTTTGCTAAGTCGTCATGACAGAAATGAGATGAGAACAAGTAAAGGAAACAAATGAAGCCTCAGTGTCTCCTAATACAACACTCACTGTTACTCTATGTTTAGCTCTTTTTATACTGCCAGGATATTTAATACTCTGTTACCTTCAATGTGACTGACTCAGAGGCGTAATGGTGAGACAGAGGCGAGACAGATGTTACAGAGGCGAGCTGTTGGAGCAGGCAGTGTAGAACAACGCTATGGATGTGTTGAGCTCCTGCCGTGTTTCCTCTCTGGGACACCAATATTTCTCTCTTGCAGGATCAGTATGAAAGTACAAAGGTGTGATGACGGCAGAATTGCAATCTGAAAGGGCTTTTGTTTGAGTCTAGGTGTGACATTTCATGAGGAGTGAATAAATGTCATACCACAACAATTTATGGTAACCACCACTGAATGAATATTAATATGGACGGCATATATCAATGATACTCCCATCGTGAGATGTGAAGCACAAATACCATCATGATTGAAGCCAGGGCATGTGCAGAAGCAGGCTGGTGGAGCCAAAGCACCCTTTCTGCAAACCAGAACTCACATCACAGCAGCAGTCTATTTGAAGTTCAGTGACTCGTGCATTAGCGCTCTACTACTCTGATACAGAACTCTGCAGGAGCCTCATTTGTTAACATCTGTTAATCAATCTCCTTTTTATCATCAAATAACTAATTCAAACTAATCTTCTAATAAAAATGAACATAAGAGTGCATGATGAGAAGCAACAATAATGACAGAAACCATGTTTGGAAAAAATCTCATTATAATTAAATTTTATAGATTGACCTATGTTATCATATCATATCACATCATATCATATCATATCATATATTATTTTATATTATATTATTTTATATTATGTTATACTCTCTTTTATTATATTATGTCATACTATATTATATATTATATAAAAACTGATTGTGTTATAATTATATAGAACTTTTTACTTTTCTCTCTCTTTCTGTCTCTCTCTCTCTCTCTCTCTCTCTCTCTCTGTCTCTCTCTGTCTCTCTCTCTCTCTCTCTCACTCTCTCACTCTCTCTCTCTCTCTCTCTCTCTCTCTCTCTCTCTCTCTCTCTCTGTATACGGACATACAGTATCTGTCTATATATCCATATATATTTATTACATTGCATATTGCACCTATACTGTCTCACAGTGCACCCTTAATTTTTGTCTTTTAATATCACCCTGGAATGAATCTTTATTCTTATTTTATTGATGTATTCTTTTATTTTTATTTTTATTTTTATTTTTACTCTAAACCTTTTGGGTTCACAGTCTGTGAGCACTTGTGGCATTGATTCTGATATAGTGTATGGTCAGAAGAGTGCCTGTGTAAATATTGATGTGGATTGTTAAATGTGTTAAAGGGATAGTTCGTTTTTTTTAGGGTTGGGTTTTATGAAGTACTTGTCAATAGTAAGTGTGTTAGCAACAGGTGATAATGTGACAACAACGTCATACAGGCCTGCTTCATTATATTTTCTGTGAACTACTAAAAGGGTCTCTGGATTCACTGAGTGCAGTCATTTCAACAGACACATAAATATTGACGAACATGGATGTGTGAAGTTAAACCTGCCTGCTTTGGTTGTTGCAGTCTCGCCGTAGCGGACATGCTGGTGAGTGTGTCCAACGCCTGGGAGACCATCATTATTTACCTCCTCAACAACCGGCAGTTGGTGGTGGAGGACCACTTCATCCGGCAGATGGATAACGTGTTCGACTCCATGATCTGCATCTCAGTGGTGGCATCGATGTGTAGCCTGCTCGCCATCGCTGTAGACAGGTATTGATGGAGGGGGAGAGGGGGGATGTGTGCAGACAGATAGATAGACACACACACACACACACACACTAACACAATGAAGTCAACTTACGAAATGTCCTCTCATGAGATCCAGAGCTTATAATCACATGGCTCCATGACACACAAGCACTCTTTTATACAATGACTTACATAATGTCATCTAACAGCACAGGCTGTGTGACATAACTCACAACGGACTTACATTTATTTAGTTCCAATGACTCCAAACACAGAGGGAATATTCAGGCGGCGTCCTTTGAAGGAAGATCAATAATTGATTGCAGATTGATTATTCCTGCATTAAAGATTTTAGGACGAATTTTACATCCATTCGTCCTAAAACATAAAGCCTCTCTCTTATATCTGTTCACTTTCATGACATCTCCTGTTTCATTTCTGCTGCTAATAAAGAACATAGCCTGGAGCAGAAGAGGACACACACCAATTACCATTACAGCCATTACTTATCCAATAAAGGTGGAGACACATTGGTAGCATGACTGTATTACACAGCAAGTCTGTGTCATGTTTATTTCATGCAAGTAAACACAAAATTAAGTAAATGTCACCGGTTCACTTCTGCGTTGTGTTGTGTGAGTAGAAAGCTGTGACACCAGGATTCCGCAGCTCCGTTTATTCCTGGCACAATATACAAACAGACCTCCACGTAAATTTGCAGCCTGCACCAGCTCCTACACAAACAAAATCACAGCATCACATCCTTTGCACTTAACTTAGCAAAGCCTGCCGTGCACGTTAGCTAGCTCTAAAAACATTACAAGAAAATAAAAGTCTATACATGACATTAGAATTAACTCCGGTTACCTACACACAGTAAACCACATTATAAAATATTTGGGAACATAAGTACACACAAAACAATTAGATTAATAATAATAATAATAATAAAATTACGATGATAACTTAGGCTAAACAATAGACACCCACCTCTCCCGCAGGGAAACCATACAAAGGGGAGAGGGAAGGCGGGAAAACAAATATAAAGAAATAGCCACAGAAGAAGAAATTCACAGGAAGGAGGGGCTGCACATCAACACACACATCAACAAAGTCCGAGGTCATACAAGTTATTAAACATCAGGTATTTATTGTGTAATTATAAAAGAATCGAACTGAAATATACAGGGACATAACTGGCCCTGTTACATAAATACACATCATTTGTGCGCCAGTATGAGTACAAGTTCTGACCTCAAGCGAGAAATTAAAAGACTCTGGGGTTTGGCAATCAGACGTCCTGATCCTGCATCAGAAATGACTGATCATAACTTCATCAAATTATGTTTTGGTTTGGTTTCATGACAGGACAGACCTGACAGAGCATGATGATCTATTATTTTGGTGTCACTTCAAACAGTTTCTGACATGCAAAATCTGTTCATTTCCGATTCCCTCACCGCCGTCAGTCAGCTTTCAGCAGATGTGAGACTCGCAAATGCAGTAAATTAAACTGCCACAGGAGATGGATGAAGATGCACTTTGCAGTAGAAACATTTGTTGAAGTCCCTCCAAGAAATCCTGGCACTGATCACAGCCGAGCCTCATCTAGCTAACAGGTTATCAAAGCTGGCGCTGGTGAACCGCAAATGGCTGCAAGCGGCAGTGACATTAATCAGGACACAGTCCCAGGCGAAGCTGGTGGGTGATGTTGTGATCACAGTGTTTGAGTTGGAGCATATTTTTAAGGGCAGCTATTCACAGGTTGTGTTAAATGAAACCATTTAACACCAGAGAGGAAAACATTTGATTTGGCTTTGGTCTGAAAACAGCTTGAGACCTCCAGTCAAGATGAAATCTAAAATATAAACCCTTTAATATAACTGCTTTTAAATTCACACACAGGGTTCATTCTTTGCACATTACCTTAGGACATTGTTTCTGCAGCTTTGTAGAAAACTGTTGAGCACTGGAGGAGGATGAAATGAGACAGAAACACATAAATAAACATAAATTAGCATAAATAAAAAAGCAAATCCTGAAGCTGTGTAATTTCCACAGGGATGTATTTCCACTTCTTTAGACGTCCTCTGCCAATCACTCATTTGTGCAAATCCTTAAATGCAAGTATAGGCGGCTAGAAAATCACAAGCTACATGAGAAGTCAAGCCTTTCCTTTGCCTCTGCAGGTACGTCACTATCTTCTACGCTCTGAGGTATCACAACATCATGACAGTGAGGAGAGCCGGCTGCATCATTGGAGGAATCTGGACCTTCTGCACAGGCTGCGGGATCGTCTTCATCATCTATTCAGACACCACCCCCGTCATCATCTGCCTGGTCTCCATGTTCTTTGCCATGCTGCTCATCATGGCGTCCCTCTACAGCCACATGTTCATGCTGGCTCGTTCGCACGTGAAGCGCATTGCCGCCTTGCCCGGATACAACTCCATCCACCAGCGCGCCAGCATGAAGGGAGCCATCACACTCACCATCCTGCTGGGGATCTTCATCGTCTGCTGGGCCCCCTTCTTCCTCCACCTCATCCTGATGATCTCGTGTCCACGGAACCTCTACTGCGTGTGCTTCATGTCCCACTTTAACATGTACCTCATCCTCATCATGTGCAACTCAGTGATCGACCCTCTGATCTACGCCTTCAGGAGTCAGGAGATGAGGAAGACTTTTAAGGAGATCATCTGCTGTTACAGCCTGAGGAACGCCTGCACCAACATCTGTGCTCTCACGGGTAAGTACTGAGAGACGCAGGGGAGTGTCAGGATGAACAGACTGCCTCCTAAACAGGAGAGACACCATAGAAGAACACTGTTTGAGAACTGGTTCACTGCACCCGTCTGCCAGTACAGCATACAGTCAAGCACATTTTGTTCTACTGCCCAGCGCAGACTGAAAAGAAGACACTCGCAGGATGTAGGAAAGTTAAACTACTGTATCTGGCATGTACACAGGGTGGTTGGCTTATAAGGTACATTATGTGAACACAGCCGGGACAATTTCAAATCAGGATTCATGCGCAACTGGGTCAGATAAGAATCTTTCATTGTTGCTCACAAGTCTTTATCCTCCTTTTTTATCCTCCTGCTTTGGCCTTGTGTTTTATATGAAAAGGCTTTTATTATCCCTCATTCCCTCCGTCATTACGTATTTAGTCGTTTCGTAAGAATACTTCTGTACTGAAATCATGAAGACCAGGGTCTTTAAGTTATGTAATATCTGTGAAACCCTCATCTTATACTCACTGAGTGAATGAATGTTCATAACCAAGCTGTGGTTTGTCTTGTCAGAGAGTGTAAGACCAAGAAGGGATCTTTATTCCCCCGGTTGCTGTTGAGTTATGTCAGAAAAAAGGAAAAGAAAGAGTTTATATGACCCAAGTGATGAAAAATGAAGCTAATGAGGAAGACTAGTTCCTTTAAGGCCCACTTGAGGCTGTCTGCAAAAGAACAATCCCCATCCTGTCTCATGCTGCCATTTTTACTGCAAAATGAAACATGTTTACAGCTGAACTAAAAAAAACAGCATGAGGTGTGTGTCTCAGATATAAAGGCTTTGCATCATTAGGGGCACAGCTGAGTTCATGAACAGGTGAGAGTGTTTTAGCTGTTTACAAGGAAGCTTACATCAAACTTCCACCAAATCCATGCCCGGTCTGACTCCGTGCTCTCTCGTCCATCAACACTCATCGGTTGTGTTTTCAGAATGCAGACAGAGCAGGTGTTGGAATATGGTGGTAAGCGTGTTAGTAGTATTGTAGAAGAATGACAGAAACCAGGTTGGCAACAGGTAAACTGTGATAATTATTAAACAACATGAGATTACAGAAAATATCTACTCTTGTGCGATCTCCCTCTCATGCCTCTATCTGTCAGCCCCTCTCTAAGAACAATCCCAAGCCTGTTGTAACCATAGACTGTGTATAGAATGGACGTCATCTCGCTCTGCATCTGGCCAAAAAGTCTAGTGTATCTGATCCGGAGGGCTCCAACCTACCGGCTCAGAGACACAGCCGAAACGAACGGAGCGGATCCAGTGGAAGTTAACAGAAGTCAGAAGTTGACTAGAATAGATACCTATGAGATCTGGTGCCGTGACTGATCAGACTTTGGTTGAGCAAGCATCCCCAATATGTTGCCTGCTATTGTTGGGCTCTAAAATGTCCCTTCAAACACCAATGGGTGACGTCCATTTTTCTACAATCTGTGCCATAACCAAAAGCAGAAAGGACAGAAGGATTCAAAAGATGACTCATCGAAATCAGGGACAAATCCATAGAAAAGGAAACAGTGTTCAGAAAATGCCTAAATCTTCAGTTTTGAGACACCAAGTTTGAAAGAAATAAGGGGCCACACCTGAAGGGGTTTTGAGGCTTGGTAGTTGACTGATCAGGGATTTTAATTTTTATTGCAGAATGTGCAAATTTGAGAGGTAGTCTTAAGGCCCATTTTCCCCTAAAATCTTTTTAGGAGCTTCAAACATTTGCAGGGTGTGCAGTTCCTGATGTTACCTTTGATTGTTGCTTTTATAGTCATGCAATTGTGCACGAAAAGTACGGCAAGTGATGTCAACATGCAAAATTACTAAAGGGAGATTTTAGGCGAAAGATGGTTAAGCTCTGATGAGCCCTAGTGTTCTCCTTCAGCCTGATAACAGCACTGTGTGAAAAAAGATGATCCCAAATCAAACCAGCAAATCTGACAACATGTAAACGATTTTTGTCCAAGTTTTACGTCGCTGACAGACGCCCTGCTAATCTGAGCAACGGATAAAACTCTGCTCTTACATGTCACGCAAAATGTGCTGAATGCATCAAACTCATCTGCAAAAACTCACATTGTTGAAAGGAAAGTCAGCCCTCTTCTTAAACTGGATTCTCAAAGACAATCTTGTGTTGACATCAAAGAGGAAAGGAAGCACAAAACCAAGCCAACCCTCAGTCAGAGGTTCATCTTTGAGGCGTTCACGTTCCTCCTGATGAACCTGACAGAGTCTCTGCTTTCTTGTTTGCACCTCCAGCAACCTGAGACAGCTGCAACACACACTCCTCGTGGAGATCTTCAGACATGTGTAATCTTGTTTGTCATGCGTCGGTGGGAAAAGGAAGCTGCTATTGAACTTTTGGATTACATCAACTACAGAAAGACAATTTCCTGCGGCTGCTGTATGCCTGCATCCCCCTGCTGTGTGACAATTACCGAGCACTTTCCTCAAATCTGACAATGCTCAGCCGCATTATAATATCTGCTCTGCTCCGACTTCAATGCAGTCTTATTTCTGTCCCGTCCATCTTCTATCTTATAATCATAGCTGTTCTATTCTTCCTGTACCCCCGCTGATCTCTGCATACCGCCTCCCTGCCGACAGCCTGTTTTTAACTCCTGTATGTAAAGATGACACAAGGTTACACTTGAACTATAGGAAAATGAATGTACAAACAGCTTTATTGTGCTCTTTGTTTGAGTGTTAGCGCTGCCTACCTCCCGAGAAGCTCAACAGAAGCTTCATCACAAAGTGCAACCATCTGCTGAAAGTGTTTCCTAATGAAATTTGATGCATCATTCTTCTGTGGTTCTTACTTAACATTTGATCTCCTGTGTTAAATATTATTTATTGCAAAAAAGAGTACACCTTTGTATTATTTCATCTACAAACTGACCCTTTGGACTTTTATGCATTAGCCAAAAGATTTACAAACAGGTTCATCTCTGTGTTGTGTTGTGATCACCTTGCTGTATCTTCTACTGATGTTTATTGTGAGTTCTTTGCTGTTGTGCGATCAAAAGAAGAGCATAAGAACATAAAACTCCTGCATGGTAAAGTGATTTTGATAAAACGCAGTGAGATGTGTATTTCTCCCTCTAAAGGTTTGTATATCAGGAAAGAGATGGATCCATTATGCTCACTGTAAATTAGCCTCCATCCTGAAATGTCAGCGGCATCACACCCATGACTCATTGTTATTGTTGATTGTAAAGTAGTTTGTTTATGTTCCCACAGAAATACAAGCGAAAGCACTGACACTGGACAGAGGTAAACACCACCCGCTCATTACCTGCTGCGCTTCTGTACAGTGAGACAATAGAAACATCTGTGGGGACTGTTGTTATGTTTGTTAAAAGCAGAGTGATGGCATGCAAAAGTACAAATGTGAGCTTCCGTTACCTGTGTTGCTTTAAATGCTTATTCCTGTGTGCCTGAATAAAAGCAAACAATCAAACAGAGGGTGTTCTCATTTTATTGTTTGCATCAGAAGCACAGACACGCCGTCTCCTTATCCATTCATAAAAATATGACATTTCGCTGCAGTATAAAAGGCTCTGGGAGTTATGTGTCCATCTGATTGTGCTGCATATGGCCAATTTCCAACTGGATTTCAAAGGATTGACACTGTAAGTGAAATGAGATTGCATCAAAATCCTGAGAGATAAAGAAGTGCGAGGAAGGCGTGGATATTTAAGATAACCAGCGAGGCACAGAGAAGACTGACAGGAGGCTATCTCCTAATAAATAAACATACTCAGAGAAATTCAGTTTGACAGACACCCACGTGTTTGTTCAGTTCGAAGGAAACTAAATATCGTGCTGGCAGCAGCCTTGATGAGCCCAGAATTGCACACCAGGTGCAAAGTGTACCTGAAGTAATTATCCAACCACAGGATGGCCATGACAGCTGTTCCACAAGCAGCACAGGTTCATGTCGACCAAATCTCAAGCCCAATTTGTCAAATAGCAGCAGCTTGGTCGGTGGCCGTGGAGCTGGAAGAATAAAGTTAAGGTTACCAATCAAGCCTCAGTCTGGCACCGGCAGGGCTCGACTGTCGAGGTCGAATGAGAGTGCAGTATGTGGTTAAAGTTTACAAGTCGAAAAGTCAAGCTGGCCATGAAAATACAACAACAACAATAACAGCCAGTTACATTTTCAAAATGAAACTAATGTCCTGACATTCGGCTGTGCAACCATTTAATGATGCTCATATTTCAGCACTAAACTTTTTGCTTAGATTTAGAAAAAACATTGTGTACTAGGTTAAAAGACAACTGACATTTCTGCCCTATGGGTACATACATTGTTGTGTGAATTGTAGTGGTGGACAAAGTAAACGTCTTTATTACTTAAGTCAAAGTATAGATCCTCTTGGTCAAACATTACTCCAATACAACAAGTGAAAGTAGTCAGATGATGACTTGAGTGCAGTAAAGAAAGCATGGGTGTACATTCTGCTACATTCTGTTTATCTAGAAAACATGATTTCATATCTAAAAAGTATACCATGAAATATAAACTAAGTTACTACAAGCACAGACAAGTTTCAAATGTTCATCTGGAATAAAACAAGTGTGTTAGCTACAGACCTCCAAATGCTTTCTCAGGTTAGATGGTGATGTTTTGTAGGATGTGATGAAGTTTGTGTGGTAAACAGATCAGATATTTACAACAATACCAATCATTCTTTATTTCAAAAACCTTGGTTTAAAATATGTCTGCTCAGGTATGAATCATCATCCTTCTTGCTCATAGCCATCATTACCAGGACTAAATGAACGGACAGATCTGAAGAACGTTTGATCTGCATTTGATCTACGCTCAACCGAGGTACGGCTACACCATTGAGACAAATCAAACACAAGTACACAAACAGTTTACGGTCTTTGGGATCTGATTTCAGAAAAGAAAATTCATCAGCTGACTTCAAAGCTAAAGTAGTCAGTATCTAGAGCCCTGATGAAATGTAGAGGAGTCAAAAGTATGATATTTGTCTTTCAAATGTAGTGGAGTAAAAGTTATAAGTTCACCCAAAAATAATACTCAAGTAAATTTACTCTATTACTGTCCACCACTGATGAGTTGTAACCAAGCGGCAACCTCTGGTCTTAAAATATGTAGACCATTCAGAAGTGCTAAAAACTGCAGTTCATGGCGCGTCCGCTTGAGGCTGGCAGCAGAAACACCAAATAGCTTCCTAAAACCTAGAATTTGTTTCAGTCAGGATTTGAAAGTGCTTCTCAGTCTCCCGCTATTGAACTGTGCCCTCTTTCTGTTTTGGGTCCTAGAATTGCAAAACCTGACAACATGGTCCATTTTAACATGCAGTCAATGCTTAAAACTGAGGAGGAGGCACTTACAGTTAGTGTTGACTTTGGTGGCTATAAGCAGGACCGCTTGTATCTTTGCTAATTTCACCCTGTGCATGTGCAAGTTGTGACTTTTAGCAAGACATCTCAACCTGTTGTCTTTTCACAAACAAATGTGTCTCTCATTGAGATTCTTTACCTCAAAAAAGGCGTCCCTGGCTGAATGAAGGCAAACATGTCTTCCGACACCTACCCCTCGCCAATGGTTTAAGATATTATTACAGAACTTTATTGAAGTCGTCTTTATGCTGATGTTCTTGTTTGCTGTTTTAGGTCAAATGGAAGCATTGATAATATTTCCGTTTGTTTCTTAACCAGCTAAAAACTCCTCACAGGGCTTTAATTGAAAGTTAGCTTCTTAAACATCAGTCTCGCTCTGTATTTGTCCTTGGTTTGTTTGTCCAATCCGTTGCTTCAAACCACCATCTCATGCTGGATTCTTCTTTAAGGATGGGTCATGATTTTTGAGTATTTGAACAGTCATTACTTTAAAAAAATTCAGAAAGTTGCCTGGTTATAAAGATCTTTCTTTAGGAGCACTGTCTCCACTCTGAACAGAACAGCATCTTCCTGAAGGTGTGTCTGAGCTCGATGCTGCGGAAGGCGTAGATGGCCGGATCGATGAGGGCGTGGCTCATCATCAGCACCACATGCAGCTGAAACAGCGACCGGTAACACTCACAGTACGGGTTCAGAGGACAAACCATGATGATGGTGAGGTGAAGGAAGAATGGAGCCCAACACACCACGAACGTCCCGAACAGGATGGTGAGCGTCAGCGCCCCTCTCATGCTGCCCCTCCACCACTGACGACGGCACTTCCTCACCTCGCCACCGCACGGCAGAGCAGCGATCTTTCTGGCGTGGCTGCGTGCCAGCATGAACATGTAGACGTATAGGAAGCAGATAATCACCAAGGAGACAAAGAAGAAGACGACAAAGCATATCATGATAAACTTGGAGGCAAAGAACTGAACCATGAGCACGGCACACACGCCACATGTGGTCCAGATGACGCCTAAGATGACTCCCGCACGCCGCATTGTCATGATGTTGTGATACTGCAGAGCATGGAAGATGGTGATGTAACTGAAAGAGAGGACAGATATTTGATCAGCTGCTTGATCCGTCTTTTGGTCCACATGTAGGTGCTTGACAGCTGAAATCAAATGTTGTCAACCCTTTTATTGGGTCTAATTTATTTGTCTGCTTTGTGGTTATTCTGCTATTCAATCGATCTTTATTTATATAGCGCCAAATCACAACAAATGTTATCTGCAGACTCTTTCCAAACAGAGCAGGTCTAGACCGTACTGTATGTTCTATTATTAACAAAGACCCAACATCAAGACCGGATAAGATCCAGTCCCATCTTACAGACAGGACTCAGTCTGATCTCATCTTAATCCACCATGAGCAGAGCACTATGCAGCATTTAGCAAGTGACAGTGGCAAGGACAAACTTCCTTTAACAGGCAGAAACCTCCAGCAGGACCAGACTCATGTTACATCATGACACACATCTACTGAGACCGTGTTAGAGAGAGGGATAGAGGGAGATGAAGAGAGAGAGAGATGATAGGGGTGAGACGGATAGTAGTAGTTGTAGCAGCTGGAGTCTGGCACGTTCACAGCAGCAGAGATCCAGAGGAACCTACGAGATACGGGAGCTCAGGGACTCCAGAACAGTCTATGGTTAGTGACTTTAATGGGACAAGGAGATAGAAAGACAGGATCCCAATGTGTCAGTTCCCCCGGCAGTCTAAGCCTACAGCAGCATAACTAAGAGCTGGTCCAAGCCTGAGCCAACTCTAACTATAAGCTTTATCAAAAAGGAAAGGTTGAAGACTACTCTTAAAAGTAGAGAGGGTGTCTGCCTCCCGGACCCTGACTGGTAGATGATTCCAAAGGAGAGGTGCCTGATAACTGAAGGCTCTACCTCCTATACTACTTTTAGAGACTTTAGCAGGCCTGCATGTTGGGAGCATTGTGTTCTAGAGGGGCAATAGGGCACTATGAGCTCTTTATGACACGAAGGTGCCTGACCATTCAGAGCCTTTGTAGGTCTATCTCAGAATAAGTCTTAATGAAATATTAAAGAGAGGCTCAAAAAGAGAATTTACGAGTTCTCACACAATGCTTATTTTCTCCTGTCTAACAAAATCAGTTTTACTGAGTTTCTCATTTATAAAAACATCACACTCATTGTGATTGATTACAGACGAGCACCAACCAACAATATCTGAAGTCTTGATCTGAAAAAAGTGTCTGCCTTTGTGGAGAAAAGGCAGAGGAGCGTAGTGAGATAGTGACTTCAGTGAACATGACTTGCAGAAAGTACTGCCTTTAATAAGCTGCAGATGTTTGAGCTAGAACTCAGGGAAAAGTTCTGACTCCCAACTTTGAATTATCCCCAGAGTCCTAGTTTGTGGGACCTGATGCTTTGAATTTAAATATAAGCAGAGGATAATTGGTTATGGGACCCACAATCCACAAAGAAACAGTTCAAAACATTCGGCTCAGCTGTAAACAGATCAAACAAATCACTTTGTTTTACAACCTACAGTTATGCTTTCTTTTACAGTCAGTGGAGCCGCTTTCTCCTCTTTGATTTAAAAAGAAACAAAATAGCTGAGAGCATTATCATGTCTTTCAGATGGGGATTCTCTGGGACTAGTGTGCTGGGGTGGAATAACTAGCAATAGTATAAATTAATTTCTGTGCATACACACCGGTCCACAGCGATAGCCATGAAGCTGAAAATGGAGCCCACAAATGACATGCACAGCAGGGAGTCCATCACGTCATCCAGCTTTGTCTCAGAGGAACCCGTCTTCATCAGGTGTCCGTTGTCAGCGAGCATAATCATCATGTTCTCACAGGTTTTGGAGAGGCTAGCGATGGTGTTGAAGGCTGCCAGGCTGCAGATAAAGCAGTACATAGGCGAGTGGAGGTTTCTGTTTCGTATGACGGCTACAACGACGAGCAGGTTCTCAGCCAGGCTCACCACACCGATGGCAAAGAAGATGGGGAAGGGGACTTTCACCTCAGGGCAGTCTGACTGGTTCATTCTGGTGGTAATGTTCATGCTCAGCCAAAATGGTGTCCTTAACTTAAAGGTAGTCATGTAACATTTGAAATATAAGGTTTTGAGATCTCCCACAGTGTTTGTACAATTCTTGAGATGACTTGCAGCTAATGATTGTGTCTTAATTTTTCAACCCCTCCTTAGTATTCCTTTCTGTGCAAAGTTCATCTTATTGACTGGCACTGACCTGAAGTTCAATCTAACTTAAATATGTGTTGTTGCTTTACGCAGGAACACAAGACTGGCTCTCTGCAGTCGGTTTGTCGTCATCACAAACGTCCTTATGTTCAGCTGAAGTGAGCCATGTCATCATTCTGCTTCTCTTCTCTTCTTGACGTGTGAGACAAGCAGTATTTTTCTTTGTGAGGCTTTATTTCCCCTTCAGACGGAGAGAGTTTGTTGGGGTTTACACACCACCTCTAAATGCCAGAGTTGTTTACATGAGACGGGCGTGCTGCTGTAAGGATGCTTGTCTTATGAACCATGTCGATCCGATCCTGTCTGCTTCTCTAGATCTTGATGAGTGTTGTCTGGTTGCGTCACCTGAGGAAACACAAGCAAGACCATTAAGACTGAGTTATAGTCCCCCAGCTTCTATTAAATATAAGCCCCAGTTACAATACATCCTCTTTCAGTGTCTCCCCAGCTGAACACGATGTTCGTCACGTCACTTTTGTCCATTACAAATAGAGATCATCTCGGATGAGTAGTGTGGCCTTTTGTCCGAGGTCTCACGGCTCATTCTGCCCTTAAACTTGAAAATACTCAATTGCACGGTGATCTCCTGGTTATAAAACATTTCAAAGAGAACATCATGATCATTCAAATCTTGTTTCAGCCGGGCTTTAAACTGAACTTCTGCTAAGCTGTGGACTCAGCAGGATTATAATGATTAAACCAAGCTTTTATCATTGACCCTGCGAACCTCTCCTCCTTTTCAATCCAAAAGTAATGTGAGTGATTTGGGAATTATTTGAGGTGCTCAAATAATCCAATTCATAAAACCTTCAATAACTCTGTAACTTTGTGCTCATCATGACCTTTTATGACCTGGGTTTAGAATAATTTCTCATTGGAGAAGTCGATTAAAAGCAGAAATGAAAAGCTGATGCTGCTGTGCTTTCATATTCATCTCCCATAATGAAACTGTTGTGGCCTCCTGCAGCAGAACGCCTCCTTAAAGCTGGGGTTGGTAGTCAGATTTAGATACACTTTTTGTTATACTGGTTAAAATGATCTTTATGTCCTGATGGTAATCAATACATAATGTGTTCTTAAAAAAGAACGAAATCACCGTTTTTGGGGTCCAAAATTTTAAACCATTCAAATCCCATCCTGCTGTTCTGCCCGCCTCCTGCGCGTACATTTCCCCGGCGTGCACTCTGAGTCCCCGTCCCCTGCCTCTGCTTCCCCTGACTCTACTGACTGCCCCTCTCGCTCGACCTCGGGCCTGTCCCCTCTGACCCGATGAGGTGCTCTGCTCAGGACTGTAGTCCGGATCAGAGTCTAAAAAGCTCTCACCACGGGGGCTCTGACAAGCAGAAGAATTAATGACATTTAGTAAGTCCTACAGAAAATGTAGATGTACTGTAGCGTCCGTCCGGACGCTGTAGGGATGAAGAGCCGATTCGTGAACACGTTGATCTTTAATAACCGGTCACTGTCAGCAGTGATCACGCCAACCAACAAAACAACAATCAATGTTTGAATGAATGAAGAACTTCTCCTCTTCTCTCTCCTCTCTCCCGCTTGCACACTCTACACCTCTCCTGATGCCTTCACTGACTGTCAACACTGTAGGAATTAAGAGCATCTACACTGAACACGTTTAACAAACAGTAGAGCTGTTACAGTATTATATGTGTTCTAACTTTTCTCCTGATATCGTGTCACCTGTACAACTGGATAATGCTAGCATTACAGCTGTGAGTACTAACAGCAGCCATATTTATTTGTGTTTTTAACTTTCACTATGAAAATGTTTTGGTGAGGACCGGTTTTGAATCAGTCACGATCACATGGTCGCAAGTCAGCGGCGCTCCTGTATGTAAGTGGGGGGTGGGCGTCATTTTGGAGAAGCTCCAAAAGGGGGGAGGAGTTAGACGGAGTCCTGAGGAAATGCTACAGTCAAATTCCAGCTTTAAGGTGCATTTCGACCAAGAGTTCTGAGGTCTTTTAGCCCCAAGAACTACTTACCCCGGAACTAAAAGGTTCCTGTGCCCCCATTGTTGTCTGTGTTTTGACCGCGGGCTGAAGTCCTGGGTAGATTGTGCAAATCAGACCAGTGACGTATGGAGGAAAAAAAGAAGAAGCAGACGGACAGGCAGGTATCATTATGAGCAACACAACAGTTAGCTTGTTAGCATGGAAGAGACTGACACAAGACCACAAACACTGACACATTCAGCTGAAGGTCTCCAGTTTACAGGGTCACTTTTAAAACCGTAACACTGGGAGAGACGTATTCGCGGTGGGCTGAGAGAAGACTACTGCTACAAGCTCCTAAATCAAGTGAATCACAGCTTCTTCTTTTGAAAAGTACACACATACAAAAAAGATAGAACAAATAAAAAACAAATGAAAGAAAGAGATATCAAGTGAATCACACGTGTGTGATGTTATTGTGGACGATGGGTGGAATAAAAACACTGCAGTCAATCTACTAATCAGACATTTCAGCATTGCAGGCCCCCCCCCCCCCGAAAGTCCCGGGACCTTTGAAAAGTGCTACCCCCCTAGAAGGGGCTTTTCAGAGGGGAGATTAACTACCCCTGAACTAAATTTAGACCGTGGGTCCACCAGTCGAGACGCACGTAGTTCTGGGGTAAAGTTCCTCAGGTCAAAAAACGCCTTTAGTTTAGTTTTTGGGTTTAAAGCTCCTGTAAGGAACTTTCAGTTTGCGAAGGTTTTGGAGCCCCCTGTGGACAATGCTGTTCATCTTATTTCAAGCTTTGCTGTGTGCTCCATTAGCCTCCTCCTGGATGCAGAAGCTTTTTGCATTCATGTCTTCCTCTACAGCCTTTATTTATATACATGGCAGCAGACACACTAACAAAAGATGTTGCCACTTGTGACCATGTTTCTCCACCTGTCTGCACTCCTGCCGAGTCGGGCAACCGTTTCCTGATAGAATAACACGTCGATGCCTGCAGTATGAGAAGTGGTGAACACACGGCTATTTTTAGTTGACTCTCCAAGTTATGAACTGAGCTTTAAGAGGATAGGACAGCTGATAGAGAAGGAAACTGGGAGTTGGAAGTGACATGCACCAAGGGGCTGCAGGTTGGAATCCAGCCCAGGCTGCCCCCCTTGAGGACTATAGTCTCTGTTAATGTGGTGTGCAACTTAACCACCAGGCAAAACTGGCGCCCCTAAAGGGAGCACTATGGAACAATCCTGAAGACGATAAAAAGATTGTACATCTGCAGGCTGTTTACTTTAAAGCCCTGATGGCTGCGGAACAAGCCCTGGATGCTGACATCGTTCAGTGATACCCTACAGGACAGAACTTCATGACGAAGATGAGGTGAAACATCCTTTTTCTCTATTATTTTTATTTTTTACTGATTTTTAATCCCCTTATGTTAGTGTGTATTGAATCTTGTGACACAGTCAGATTTCCTGGTGAAATCTGATGTAAGTGCAGATGTTTACGAATATTCAGTAAAGAAAAAACTTTAAATTCCAACCATAGCTGTCTTTTGAATGTTTGCCAATGGAAACATGCGCACAGGGTTTCTTTAATAGACAAATTCTACCAAGCAGAAACTTCTCAGCTGGCCAGATTGACTTAAACATCACAAACTAAACGTTAATCAGGGTGAATGATATACTTGATTTTGTGACATTCAACTTCTCACACACACATATGGCAGAAGCTGCTACACAAAGGGCCTATGGGTGCTGAAAAGTCCCATTCACGTGCACTTGCATGCCACTGGTTAGGTCATCAGGGTTCAGTGCCTTTCCCAAGGACACTCTGACATGAGGACTGTGTGATAGATAGATTTTTTTGTTAAATAAACTGATCAGATACAAATAAGCTCATGGATATTTAGTGACCAAGAAGTGAATTAATTGTTAAATGTCATAAGAACAACTGCAATATTCCAAGCGGCAACCTCTGGTCTCAAACTATGGAGCCCATGCGGAAGTGTTATAAATTGCAATTCATTGAGAATCCGCTTGAGGCTGGCTGCAGAAACACCGGAAACCACATTGACATGAATGGGAAAAAGACGATCTTTGCAGCATTAATAAACATGTTTACAGCCTGGTTCAAAAAACAGCTTGGCTCTACGAAGCTAATTTCTCTATCTGCACACACTGTACAGGGGGTAAATTATTTTTTCCAACGCGACGGTTCAGAAGATATTAAGATTATGAGTTTTTGCCCAAATAAGGACATGACTGACTTGACTCCCAGATGGGAACACATAGCTGTTGGCTAGGAGGCTCAAACTCCGCCCCTTTATGTCACACTATGCCTGGTAGAGTTCCGCATTTCCAATGCGTCGATTGGCTTCAAAACAGCGCTCAAGAGCAGATGGGTGACGTCACGGATACTACATCCATTATTTATACAGTCTATGCAATATTCATAAAAAGTTAAAAAAAACTAAAAAAGTTTTAGAGTATTATGTGTTAAAAAGTCATTCAAAAGAAGAAAAAAATACTTTAAAAATGGTTTAAAAACTCTTACAATGTTCTTTATCTACATATTGAGTCTCTTAGAGATCACACTTATGATTGATTAGTCATGCCTGCCAGGACCGGAAGTGTGAGCTCAAAACGACGATTCCAGTATAGTGGGCTGTATTCGAACCGCTTACCATACCAGCATCATATTGATTTGGCCAAAATTCAGTATGTCGTATGTGTACAAGAGCAAAATCTGCAGTATGCCAAAACTACCCGGATGTCTGGAAAATGTCTCAGTCTGCATCGGACCAGTCTCTATCACGTATTGTTACCCACAATGCACAGTGCTAACGTTACGCTTCTTCTTTTTTCCGTATATAAAGGGGGAACTCAGTATTTAGGAGCTGTGAAAATGATTAAATTGCATATAATACACTTTTAACTTTTTAAATCTTAAGTGATTCTAGAGAAGCAGTTTCGCGATCAGCTTGGCCGTTGTTTACTTCTGCTTTCCGATACCAGAAATCCAGCTAAGCCTGACCCAGCACCCTGCAGACCAGATCCAACAGAACAGTCATACTCCAGACTACCTTCAAACGCAGTATGAAGTATGCTGCATGTACTGCATACTGCATTCATAGGTAGTATGCAGCAGGCGGTTTCGAAAACAGCCATAGTGTCCAAGTTTTATTAACTTATATACCCCTTTCATGTGAAATATAAGTGTTTTATGTTATTTTATTTGGAGGTATCATTGCTCATTTGTTGTGTTGTGCTTTATTCAAATGTTAGAGGTTTTAAAAGGTTTCTTTAGTGTGAATTAAGTGTTTTGTTTAGTCTGCGGGGGCAGTGTTAGCACATGTGAATGTGATTTTGAGAATTAAAATTCTCGGTGAAGCTGCCAGAGAGGAAGCATCCCGTCAGAGTTTTATATTCCTCTTTTCAGAGCACAACACACAACAGTTACTGTTTGTTTTACATTCAGCCCCCACACTCACAGAACAGCTGTCTGACTGAAGTGAGTTTCTATTTATTGTACTTTATCCTGTTGAAAACTCATCGTCTCAAACATTTAAGTCAATCCACTGATTATTTGAAATACGATTCAGTCTGAACCAGAAACAGACCAAAAACCAAAAACAGAATTGCACAGCAGCGTGTTTCTCTACTTTGAAGACAGAGTCAGTGTGATCCTTGAGTGACAGCCAATACACCCCACACCTTAGTTTAGAGTGAAAAATAAAACATTAAAAACACACAAACTCTGACAGAGGAGGCTAAACAGTGGGTGTTTCCGTCATCATCTCTGTTGTTTGGTCTCTCTGGGATTTATTGACGACATAATGACTAAGAGGAATTATCTCCACACATGGTTTAAAGGTCAGGTAAACGCACTTTCTTTGAAAAAATATGAAGAGTGATATTTTTCATGCTAGTTTGTCGAAGTGCTCACATAAGATCATTCAAAGCTGGGGTGAGGCACTTTGAACAAACCAAAAATAGTAAGCCTGATTGAAGGAATTAAACTCTAAAAGTGCAAACCTACTCTCTTCAGACATATAAACTTACTCTGCCTCTCTGATGGCGCAGGGGGAGTGTGTGGCAAAGAGCTGGAGGGAGGAACACAACTATATTTAATGCATTAAACTATCTCCATTCCTTCAGCAGCCGGGTGGTTTTAAGCTTGTTAAAGACCAAATGAGGCTAAGCAGGGACAGAGAGGAGGTTGACAGACAAACCGTCATCTCATCTTCTCTGAATCAATAATTTGACAGACTTATTTAAAGCCTGAGGCAGCCACAGAAACTGCTGGGGCTTCAAGCATTTCATTCATTGATTGTTTCAGGATGTTAAGAGAGTTTCAATAAACACAACAAAATAGTTGTTGAATAGGAAAATGACCTTCCTTAAGTTGTGTACACACCAAACGCGGATAAAATCTAATTTGCACGATTGAATGACATGTAAGGCCAATATTAAGACCATAGTCTGTATAATAAATGGATGTAGTTTCGGTGACGTCACCCATCTGTTCCTGAAGCACTGTTTTGAAGCTGATCTTCAGCGGGTGCCATATTGGAAATTCTCTACCTAACTTCGTCCAAACTAGTGTGAGGTCAAGAGGCGGGCCTTTAGCCTTTTCACTAACAGCTACAGGGTGCCAGCCTGCCAATCAAGTCAGGCATGCCCTTATTTTGGCAAAACATGTAAGTTTAACAGCTTAAAAAATAACAAGTTATAAATAAATTCACCCCGTACAGTGTGTGCTGATAGAGAAATGAGCTATTCAGACCTAAACTGTATTTTTAAACAGCCTGTAAACATTTTTATTTCTGCTGTAAAGATTGTCTTCTTTGAATGGGTGTGTATGTGAGCTTAATTGAGGAATGGACCGGTGGAGGTTCATTCATCAGGAAAATAAAGGTCAAATTGATTGTATCTCTGTGCAGTTTCTCCAATCTCTGTGACGCGACTTTCTTTTATGGGATCAGTAATAAACATGAGCTCACTGTGAGGAAAGTGTTTCTAGCTATCGGTTGGACTAGCAAGTTAGCACTGCCCTCTTTAGCAAAATAATAGCTTCATTGTTCAATGTAGTCCAGCTCCACCTCTTCTGATGACAACAGACTGGAGTCGCATTTGAAGGGAACCTCCTGCAAGACTTGCGTCTTCGGGTACATGCTAAAGGAGCCAGTATTTCACAAGAATTAAGCGACTGAACAAAAAACATTATGGTGTTTTTTATCATTACATTTTATTTGTTAACTCTCTTGTTATCTGAGATCCATGTTTAAGAGTTTAAAATGATCACTAAACATAAATACATTTTTCTCAAACTTGTTTATTCAAGAAGTTCAGGAATTTTGGTTCGAAGTCTTGGTTTGATTTCTGGGAGAAAAAATACCCGAAGCAGAGGAACTAATTGTTTATTCGCCAATAACAGCCTCCTTTCACGTGGTAATTATTTAAATGTCATCACACTTCAGGTCAAATTAACCTTCGGGGTGGAATTTGCAGGAGCCCTGCACAGTATTGATTAAATGGCAATAATCAGTCCATCAAACTCTCCGAAGAGATCAAGCGTTTCATTCATGTATTTCCTGTCACCACGGAAAAAACATGCTCATGATGTAACATCTGCGATTACAGGCAGTTGACATCCGTACACATGTGGAGATGTTCCTTCATCCACTAACCTGTCAAATCAAGCAGTTCACACACACACACACACACACACACACACACACACACACACACACACACACACACACACACACACACACACAGACACGCACTTTCAGGGTGGGAGCTGTGTGACACTCTGGTCTCATCTGCATTCCATGTTCATCCTCTGCTGCAGCAAAAGCAAATTCAGCCTTAGAGATCATTAAAGTTTCATGCAAATCTCCTCAATGACTCATTGTCTGTGTTATTCATGAGCAAAACTAAGCTGTTAACATCCGGTAACAACATGTGTGGACTCAGTTTGCTTTTAGGGTGCTAGAAATGGAATCTAAAAAAGGTAATATTGCCTTTACTGAGGTTTACTGCTGGTATTGATTAAACAACATCAATATGTAAATCACCAGAACTCTGTTGTTTGGACTAGGGGGCAAAATAAAAAAAGGAATTAACATACTCTCTGACCAGGAGGGGAATATTCGAAGTCTGAGGACACCATGTTTTTAGAAATATGATCACATTACAACCTCCACGATCAAGTTTCTATCATGCTTCAACACAAGCTGCATGTGCAAGAGGTCAAGATGTTCACCCTGACTTAACTCAAGCTTTTTTTTTAAACAATCAGTAAACAATTTCAGGGATTTTGTTTTGGTCGTGCAACTGCACTTCATACTATATCCTGCTCACCAGTCTGCATTTTTAGAGGCAGCAACTGTCCTCGCTGGGAGGGGAAAATTTCAGGGGCCAAAGCTCTTAAAGTTTCTGGAAATGTTCAGGGGTATGTGTGAAAAGGTTTCTAGATGCTGTATTCGTTTGAAGGGATTTGCTACCTTTCAACCACAAAAGCTATATCTCGGGTTAGCAAGAATTTACAGGCAATGTTTCTTACGGCCAAATTCCACCAGATCCAAGCCCGGTCCGAGCCAGGTCCGTCTCTGATCCATCAGGGCACCAGATCTGATAAGTTTCTATTCTAGTCAATGTGTTAACTTCCTCTGGATCTGCTCCATTGCGTTCCAGCTGCATCTCTGATCCGGCAGGTCAGAGTCCTCCGGATCAGATACACAAGACTTCTATTTTTGCAGGATGCTGGAGCACGACGCATCAATCTCATCAGAGAAGATGGAGCGAGACAGGAAGTCAGGCACCAAAACTAAATGAAAACATCCGGTCAATTTTCAGAATAAAACACTCTGTGTTATCACCAGATCATAATTCACTTAACTACAACAACAAACCGTCATGATGAGCCAGGCCTGGAGTCAACAGGTCAGAGGTTTTCAGAGGGCCATAAAGACAACATGGATAAAGAGAGGATTCGCAAACCTGGTTCTAGTTTTGGGCTGGTGCTCTTGCTAGTTCGGAGCTGGTTCAACTTGCAAACCGACTTGACACCAGTTTGTTTCTCGAGCCAGTGGAAGAGCCACATCATGACGGGTTTTTTCGTTGCAGGAAAATGGTGTAAACTTGTTTGGTTTGTCTTTTTGGTCACGGCAACCGCGTCCCCTCGCCCATGACGTAAGCTATTCACGGTTCTAGACCAGAAAAGAGTTGGTGCTGCTTTGGAACCTGTTTTCCTGGCCGGGAGCTGGTTCTCTCGCAGTCAAAACTCAAAAAAATGATTCTCAATTGAGCACCGGCTCCAAACCCCCCCTGAAACTGCCTCGTCGGAAAAGTATTCTGAGATTTGTCCCCTTTAAAATCTATACCAGCATCGACTCAAATATCCCACGTCTCAGGCATGTATCATTATAGTAAAATAGTGTTTTCCTGCAGCTTATTGCAGAAAGCCAGTTGTGCCGCAGCGACCACTGATCATGTGTGAAATAAGAAAATCCTACACATCACATGAAACATCTCAAACAACTCATGCACACACACACTCTCCTCATCCGCCTCTCTACCCGTCCCCTCCTCATTGCTAAAACCGACACACATCTGATCACGACACGCCTCTTTCCTCTCTTTTTAAACTTCTTTATATTTCTTTCCATCATTACTCACCAAGCTTGTCCACACATTTCTTTATACTCTGAAGATCTAACAGATGGCTTCACAAGACATGAAATGGTCTTATGCTATTAAATGTCTCTTATGATCAAATGATCTATCCTCCCCTGCTGTATAATTACGGAGACAAAGTATTTAGTATGCACAGCGGCATTAATGAGGGGCTGCATTGAATACTATTTAATTTACTCATCGTTACTCATCGTTAGTCAGAAGCAATAGGAATGTTTGTACATATATGACACACACAGTCCAGCAAGGCTACAACGATGAGTGTTATTTTTATTCTTTGTCAGAGTTATGATTGTGCACCCTGCACAGTTCCCTGAAAGAGACTGGAGTATAAAAGCCTGTTTTGTTCCCAGTTCCTTGAAATTGATCACGCATCCTAATAGAGAGGTGATGGAATAAGGCACGATGATGAGGTAGCCATCACTCAGCAGCGACCTCGCAATGAAAGATGATCAAAGCCGGATGAATCAGACAGAGATGCATAAAGTAGGAGCAGGAATGGTAATGGATGGAGCTTTAGTTATCGAGACAGTGTCAGCCTTGTAAACCACCGTCTGCCGTCTGTATATTGAGGAGCCCAAGATCTCAGCTGTTATTTCACACAGTTAAAAGCTTTCTCAGCTCTAGTTTCTCCACGTATAACCACCATTGATATGATAATCTCTTCCAAGTAAGCCATGGTCAGACACAGGCTAATAATCTGAACACTTATGTCGATACATTATGTTTTAAAGCCCTGTCCACTGAGTTTCTGCTACTTACAGCTTTATAAGAAAGCACTTGCAGTAATGTGTCCTGTTCTTTGCTCATTGACGAAATTAAACAGAGATTGAGGGCAGCAGCTGAATCCTTCATTGAATATTTAAAATGTAAAAACTTAAATTGAATGTAGTATTGTGTAAAAGCCTTACTTGTTCTTCACTTCGCTGTCCCGCTGCCTCAACAGCTTCCTCATTCAGACGGCCTTCAGGAGACAATTTGCCTTTTTTGGACATCACCTCTGAACACAGCCCAACAAAAAGAGCAGACATCTGAAGAGGATGTTTCTTCAGCGGGGTTTTATGCAGTGGATTGGGTTTATATGAGCGGGGACAGGGAACACTGTTGTTGGAACCTTGAGAGGCTACCTCACCAAGGCTGTGACGCATGTTATTCCTTATTTTTATTTCCTCTTTCAACAGTTTGTATGTTTGTCTGCCAGTGCAAGGACAAAAAGTGCTAACCCACTGTGGGTCTCTCTTTCTCAATCCAACCAGACAAAACTTCAATCAGTCAATCTTTATTTATACAGCTCGAAATCACAACAAATATTATTTGAAGACTCTTTCCAAACAGAGCAGGTCTGGACCGTACTCTATGTTCTATTATTAACAAAGACCCAACATCAAGACAGGATAAGATCCAGTCCCATCTTACAGACAGGACTCAGTCTGATCTTATCTTAATCCACCATGAGCAGAGACCTTTGCAGCATTTAGCAAGTTACAGTGGCAAGGACAAACTTCCTTTAACAGGCAGAAACCTGAGATTTAGTTAGAGAGAGGGATAGAGGGAGATGAAGAGAGAGAGAGAGAGATGATAGTGGTGAGACGGATAGTAGTAGTTGTAGCTGCTGGAGTCTGGCACGTCCACAGCAGCAGAGATCCAGAGGAACCTACGAGACAAGGGAGGTCAGGGACTCCAGAAAGGTCTATGGTTAGAAACTTTTTTGGCAAAGTTTAAAAGTTTGAAAAGTACATTTTCAAATTAACGTTTACATTTAAAGTTAATTTAAAAAATTCAAGCTGATGAATAGCGATTAAAGGAGTTATAGAGGTGAAACTTCATTACAGCTCTGAAACAAAGCAGGTACAGCTTAGACTGATGTCAGAGGGCCACCACGCCTCAAGCCAACAGAGACCTGTATGTGATTGTGTTATTCACCACAGAGCTGTGGATGAAACTAAATCAAAGAAACATAGCATAGAAAGCAACCACACATACTATCCCCCCCCCCCTCTTTGTTAATAATAGAACATAGAGTACGGTCTAGAGCTGCTCTGTTTGGAAAGAGACTTCAGATAACATTTGTAATCATTCGATGCTATATAAATAAAGATTGATTGATTGACTGGGAGTCCCAAAGAGTGAAACTCAGCCTGCACACCATACTGAAACTGATTGGACATTTTTTGCATATTTTTGAACTCAATCAGTGTTATCCTTTAGAAGTCGAAACTGAAAATGAACACTGTTTTTGACAGAGTGAGCGTTTTGAAGGTGTCTCCCCGCTCTAAGTCATGGTGTCAGAGAACACTGGAGCAGCAGAGCAGCATTTATTTGAATAATAAATCTAAATGTCAAGATCATAAAATACTTTCATTGAAATATGAGCGTGAACTTGTTCATTTTAACCTGTTTGAACTGAATGTTGTCTTTGTCGGACACTTACAACCTGCCAGTGTTTTCTGACATGAAAAATAACTCTTCAGAAATATTCCCTTTTCTTGCTATTATTCTTGTTTGCTGCTGAAGGTCTTAAAATGACATCAGGATTCATTTTGTTTCATATCCAGGTAAAAACTCCTAACAGGTGCTTTAAGTGCACGTCCAAGTAGTAATGGAAAAAAAAAATCATTTTCTGCTGCCACACATTACCAGTCATAATTCACACTACTCTTCAGATGCAGTACTAAGAGCTTCTCTATCAAGGCCTCTTCAACATCATCATGTTGTGCTTTCAGTCTCTGGCTGAAATGTCTCCTTTCTAAAAAAAAAAGGCTAGCAAAAAAAACCTTTTAATGTCTGAGGAGTTTGAAGCACTGTACTGTGTGCAATCAAACCCTGATCTCAGAAACACTCAGAGTGTCTTCTTCTCTAAAATGGACTTTGTGATTAGTTTTCCCACTCCCACCTGCTTTCCCAAGCTTCTCTTCTAAAGGCTCCCTGACCTCCTTCGAGTAACCCCTTCGAGTAACCCCATCGAGCGGAGAGAAACAGAGAAACACTGAGAGAAAGTCGTCCATTCTTATTTGGGAGGAAGGAGAGAGTGGCAGGTATCCAGGGACAAACAAAAAGGTGGAAGCAGACAAGAAGAAAACGAAGCAGACTGCCATAATAGAGGCACTTGTACGCAGTAGGAGGAGATGTAAGGCACACAGTGAGAGAGTCGCAAGGCTCCCGGTGAGTAAACACCAGGCTCTCTTCTTTCATTAGATGTACTCTCGGTTCAAATCTCTCCTGGCCTTCCTCACCCTGGACCTCTGCATGGCCAGAATTCACATCTCCCTCTTTATCCTCTGTGAAGTCCAGCACACATCTTATCTCTTAATCCATTTATTCATGAATACGCTCCCCTCCTCTGCTTGTCAGGTCAGACCCAGTCAAATATTTCAGATAAAGAGAGGTGACTGAAAATTGCTTGGTGTCACATTTCTTCACTGAGAAGCAGTTTTGAATCTGTGTGTAGGTGTTTGAAAGGTTAGTCTTTGCAGAAAGCACTTACTTATTCTCTTGCATTCACACTAATAACAAGGATCTCTGTCGTGTCTAATCAGCAGGCGAGCCACTGAAACAAAAGAGGCACTTAACGTCTTTTTTAACCAAGTTTCTAACAGAAGTTGAGGGTCATGCTGCACGCTTCCATCTTCGTGCTGCTGGGCATAAACATAAAAAGGCAATCAATGTGAGAACACAGAAACTCACTGACATAAAGGGAGTCCCTGACTGCTACATAAACAGGCTGCATTAAACCGGGCTAGAATGAGGCACTCGGCATACCAACACATTATAGTAAAATGAAATTATGTTGTAATAGATATATTGTCTATATGAACGGTCTCCACTGAATTATATTTTCTCCAAACACTCCCCAAACACTTTTCCAGAAACTGTGGCTCAACTTCTCAAAATCTGAACACAAACTGAGAAGAGTTCAATACTCTGTCACAACTTCTGCATGCATATGTCGTACAGAGCAACTGATAAACACTGATGTGATCAGTTCAAACAATTCCATCAAAGTGTTCTTTATGTTCCAGGTCCATGAGGACATGTTGCAAAATCAAATGCACACAAGAGTGTGCAAATAAGTTTCCTTTTTCATGTTTCTGTGACGTGGTGAAGGAATTGTGTCTCGATATAGTAGTCACAGGAGTCTACTACATTTAAATGCAACACAAATGATACACCTTTTAAGAAGTATGTCAGTAAGTAGGTAGGTAAGGAAGGAAGGAGGGAAGGAAGGAAGGAAATATGTAAGTAAGGAAGTAAGAAAGTAAGTAAGTGAGTAAAGCAGGAAGGAAGGAAGGAAGGAATGAAGGAAGGAAGGAAGGAAGGAAGGAAGGAAGGAAGGAAGGAAGGAAGGAAGGAAGGAAGGAAGGAAGGAAGGAAGGAAGGAAGGAAGGAAGGAAATATGTAAGGAAGGAAGTTAGTAAGTAAGGAAGTAAGTAAGTAAGTAAGGAAGTAAGGAAGTAAGTAAGTAAGTGAGTAAGTCAGGAAGGAAGGAAGGACGGACGGAACGAAGGAAGGAAGGATGGAAATATGTAAGTAAGGAAGTAAGAAAGTAAGTAAGTGAGTAAAGCAGGAAGGAAGGAAGGAAGGAAGGAAGGGATGAAATATGTAAGGAAGGAAGTTAGTAAGTAAGGAAGTAAGAAAGTAAGTAAGTGAGTAAAGCAGGAAGGAAGGAAGGAAGGAAGGAAGGACGGAACGAAGGAAGGAAGGAAGGATGGAAATATGTAAGTAAGGAAGTTAGTAAGTAAGAAAGTAAGTAAGTAAGTGAGTAAGTAAGGAAGGAAGGAAGGAAGGAAGGAAGGAAGGAAGGAAGGAAGGAAGGAAATATGTAAGTAAGGAAGTTAGTAAGTAAGGAAGGAAGAAAGTAAGTAAGTCAGGAAGTCAGGAAGGAAGGAATGAAGTATATACTGTGAGTAGGGAAGTAAGGAAGTATGTAAGGAAGGGAGAAAGGGATCTCCTCCACACCAGCTGTGATGTTGCTGCTCCATCTTTTAGCCTAACACCTATGTAAGTCACTTGAGGCCTCGTTTGTTCTCTGACACGTGCAATGTGTTATTCATACTGAGTTTGCACAGGTGCATTTTGAAGGCCAGAGCTTCCAGGTGAACAAAGAGTACAACAGAAGACAGTTTGTGTTCAGAGATTTGCAAAACTGTGATTGATGATATTTGAATGAATCTGTGCTCAGAGTTTAGCAGTCTGGAGTTGTGTTGTTAACGATTTGATGCATGTGTCTGTGACCAACAAAAACAAACCAGACAAAGAGGTAGAGAGAGACGATCTGTTAATTCTGTCTGTTAGTGAATACGGTTCTGAAGAAGCAGTTCTCAGCATGCAGACAGAGCGCTGATGTGCACATTTTCTTTGGCAGAGATTTGCAGGATGATCGCCAAGAGGTGTTTTCTTTGCTTGAATCTACACACACCTAAAGCTCTGCAAAGAGATTCGACATGCTGCCTGGTCCCTGGAGGGCATCAAAATAAAAACACAATAAAAGTTTGTCACAGCTGCTCTGAAGACTCCTGATAATCTCTGAAACAGCTGCTGGGCACCATAAAACAGAATATACTCATTCAGTTATAATAGCTTCAAAATATTCTTCATACATCTGAGCCATCTCTGATAAAACAGTGCAGGAATAAAGAGAAATAATTGCTTCACGTTTGGTGAAGGTCTTTAGAAGATAAAGGTATGAGCGCTGATTCACATGTATCGAGAAACATTGTTCTTTGTTATCGCAAAGCAGACCATAAAATGTGTTCTCAATTAGATTTCATAATCTGCATTTTCTTCATGTTTGAAAAAGAAAAGACTAAAAAGAAATGTCATTAATAACAGCGCTGCTTTATTTGAGGATCTCAATAAGGCATGCCAGTGTGCACAAAGTTCGATGCCTGAACATGAAGATGCTAAACCACAAACCTTTAATTCAACCATGATTAGGATGCTAATGAGGCTGCCTTTGCTTCGCCTCTGTGACATGTGAAATACCTGTTATACAAGAATACTTTATCTGCTTCTGCAGGGGGGATAGTTTGTCCCTATGGTTTGTCCTCTGAAGAATATAAGCACTAGAGAAAAGTCTTAGAGGGAGGAGTCACAGGCTGCTCCTCAGCTCCTTGCCTTGTTTCCTCAACTCTTAGCTCCTCCTAGTTGGGGATTGAAATAGAGAAGCCTTGGAACTGATGTGAGGACGAAGGAGGTGTCTTTGCAAGATGAGAAATCCTTTCTTTCACAGTGTCAGTCTGAAGCAACTTTGCTGTCAAACTATTGCAAGACCTTTGAGTTTATTTCACATATTTATGGAAGTTTGATGTTTTTATTTTATTATTGTGTCATGCATACAATCATAGCCCAGCCCACATGGGCTTACAAGACACCGTAAATTTGTACAGTCCAGGGTCAGAGCACACAGCACGATCTTTGCTTTTAATGAAACTGAGGGATAAAATTATAACAGAATAAAAGAAAATAATAAAAATAAAAATGCACACGACTTAAAAAGAGTATCTTGTCTTCTTTTCCAGGCTTTTGTTACAAAATGAGCGAGTTAAACATGTCAAAATTAAACAACCATTTTAGCTTTTGCACATCTGTCCACCACAATATTTCAAGCTTTTCACAGGCAATTTGTTGAAACAATATCTCTCTGAAGTCCTAATAACTTGTACAGTACAAAATAAAATAGGACTCTGTTTCCACTTCATTCAAAGCACACTTCTCACAGAGTCTGCTTTCTTCTGGGATATTTTTGAATCGACTGACCTCAATGGCCAAAAGGAAGAATACCGGATCTTAACTGTGCAAAGATCTTCGGCTTCTAGATAAACGAGACTTTACATATAATTCGGGGATGAAATTATGCTTGATCTGCACATATGTCCTTAGTTTTCGTTTAGACAGAACATTTTCAAACCATTTTACTTCATATTTCAACATGAGCTTATCTTACACAGAGTTAACATTGTATATGTAAGTCAGATAAAAGTCTAACAAAGAAACCTTTCCTCGTGGGGAGTGTAAACTGTTAAATACGGCTGATTATATTAGGTTGTTGTCAAGTTTAAGCATTTAATCTTCCTTTAAAATCTTCTGTGTGAGGACATCAGTGTGGATTGCCTTGAGTCCTGTGGGTTTTTTAAAATCTCATTAATGAGATCAGCAAGATAATAAAATAAGAATTGAGTAAAAACAACAAACAGACTGCTGCTTTATATGATGCCTCTACATTGGGATGAAAATATCCTGTAGATAGTTGTAATGTGTGTCAGTAAGGGAGACTTTCCATGCTGTGAGAGTAACGTGTAATCAAATTAATGTATAATAATAATCTGTGCATATACGTGCTGCACCAATCATGTCACTTCTGGTCACAAGACCTGAAAAGAGGATACACCAGCGTGTCCTCGCTCTGCTCCTCCAGTCGCCTCCTCTGGGTGCATTTAACATATTAGAGGGTTCTTCATCATGGCCGAGGGGGAATGAGGAGAGAGGATCCAAGGATGTGCAGATTGATGTAATGAGAGGCGCCCATATGGTGCAATGGTAACAGGCAAGAGTGGCTTCCGTTTGAGGCGCATTTATAGCGGTTAAATAATAAGTGTGATGCTGAAGTTGTAATTTGACAGGACTTCACTGATAAAAGGTTTTTCATGCCGGTAGTTATCTGCAAAGTTCATTGGTTAGCAAAACTCTAAAAACCTGACAGCCTCAGAGGAACATTTAATCTTTAGTGAAACAAACAAGAAAACAGCGGCTGAAATACACAGACTGTCAGGTTTATTAGAGGCTATTAGGAATGAAATCTTTGGTACTTTACGAGAATTGAAACAAACCTTGTGAGAGTATTCTGGGATGTACTTGAGAGAGATTGCATGGGATCTTCTTAATGCTCCTGTAAAAGAAAGTGATTAGTGTAAGAGCACTTGTTTGACTTATGTGTCTGCTCTTAATGGGTCAGTGGTGTTTCCCAGAGGGAAGCTGTTTGGTCGAGTGGAAAAAGGGCAGAGAGGAACCAAACTGTGAATGAGCGCATGCCTTTGCTCGCCGAGCAGGAGACTCTGAGGGGGTTTGATTTGAGGCGCTGACCTTTCTCATTTCCCGCAGACAGAAAATCTTTTGTGGACTCAACAGAAGTTGTAACTTCAGAAAGTGTGAAGGTGAATCAGTCCTACACGTATAAAGTGGAGGATTAGAGGGTTTATATTGAGATGAAAGATGGATATTTGATGCTTAAATGTTCTTCATCTGTAAATGTACGTTTTGAATTCAGTTTTTCTTTGTGTTTTATGAAGAAAAGAATCGGCAGATGAAGAATCAACCCTGTTACACTCTCTGTTCTCTCTTTTTTTCTCGTCTATGTAAGCTGTCATGCTGCTGTGTGGAGGTGTTGAACGCTTTCAGAGATCTCGTTGCTTAGAGATGAAGAACACACATTTTTCAAGTCAAGGTAGAGCGAAGTAAAAAAGTAGCAAGTGTTAAAGCTAACTGAAGACTATAAGGTTTTCAATCTACTGACAATAAGCAGCATTTATGTAGCTGCAGTTGAAAGTTGGTTAAAGGCGGCTGTAAGGGGGGTGCTGGTTTATCAATCGATCTTTATTTATATAGAGCCAAATCACAACAAAATGTTATCCTCAGACTCTTTCCAAACAGAGCAGATCTAGACCGTACTCTATGTTCCATTATTAACAAAGACCCAACACCAAGATTCAGTCCCATCTTACAGACAGGACTCAGTCTGATCTCATCTTAATCCACCATGAGCAGAGCACTTTGCAGCATTTAGCAAGTTACAGCGGCAAGGACAAACTTCCTTTAACAGGTAGAAACCTCCAGCAGGACCAGACTCATGTTAGACACACATCTGGAAGAGACAGAGATGATAGTGGTGAGATGGATAGTAGTAGTTGTAGCAGCTGGAGTCTGGCACGTCCACAGCAGCAGGCCGTCTACAGCAGAGATCCAGAGGAACCTACAAGACAAGGGAGCTCAGGGACTCCAGAAAGGTCTATGGTTAGTAACTTTAATGGGACAGGGACAGTTAAAGTAAGAGACAGTTTTCTGGTCTGTTAAGTATCATATGTGCGTAAAAACACATATGCTGAAAGGTGTTCCCGACACTTTTTGCTCTTCCACGTTTTGAATTTACTATAATGGTCCATGTTGAATGCCAGACAGTTCGTTCAGCCTTAATCCATGCATTTATGTAAACTCTCCCCTGCTGAAGCTCCTCATTTTGTATTGTATGAAGTGAACACAACTGTGTGCAGCAACATGTTCCCAGGACAAATAATAAGAAGACATATACAAATAGAATACAGTGGTTTATAAACGTATCTGTCATTGTTATGTAGAGAAAGTTGCTCCGGTTGTAAGAGATGGGATAAATTGTCTCTCCTGATATTTTGCAGTCTCATACGGTTGCCAAGGTTTGCCTTATTATTTTCCCTTTTCATGCTGAGGAAAACATCACATGTACCAGCTTTGTTTGTGTGTTTTTGTTTATGAAGTAGACATGGCACGAATGCATATTTTTGAATTCAGATAACGCAGAGCATGCCTGACCTAATCCCCAGGGTTTTAAATGATGAACCTCAGACAATTACATTACAGATAAGGATGAAGTCGAGTATGCAACTAACTTAAAAGATATATGTGCATATATATATTCCATACATAGGGAACACTGCAGTGTAAACACAGGATGGTATAACAGACTGAACGGTTTCATGTTAATCCAGTTGCTGTGTTTCTATAAGCCTTTGGGGTGTTTCCTTTCAGAGGTTGAGGTTTTTTCTCTATGTGGTGGCAGACGTAAGAGGCAAGATTAAACTCTACATAAACTCCTATACGTTCACAGTTTCAAGAGAACTGAACATCCAAGTAAATTACACTGGAGAGTACGGCTGTATGTTTTGTATAAAGGTTTCATTTACTGCTCTAATTGACATGTACAGAGCTCCATGTCAGTGTTTTGCAGTTTAAATCCTGTGGAGAAAATAACCAACAAAAAAGCCAGAAAATATTGAAAAAACACCTGTGTTGCACTAAATGTTTATTTATCTATTTATCTAGAATCAGAATCAGAATCAGAATCAGCTTTATTCGCCAAGTATGCTTGAACACACAAGGAATTTGACTTTGGTAAACTGTGCTCTCTTTGTACAAGGCATAAGAATAGGAATAAGAATAAGAACTACAATAAAAAATAAAATGAAAATATAATAACAATAACCTTAGCTATAAATACAAAGAAACAACAAATAGCTTGACTAATATGTACAGGCTAAAATAATATGATAAAGTGCAGTGGTGAGTTGCAGAGGTAGTTTTACATTATAAAATAGAAGTTAAATAATACAAAAAATAGAAATATGGAATTCTGCTTGAGAATTGTTGCATTGTGTATCTACATGTATATTTACAGAGAGTATTGATCTGACAGGTATGACACTGTTATGGTTTAGTGTTCATCAGAGTGACAGCCTGGGGGAAGAAACTGTTCTTATGGCGGGTTGTTTTGGCGCACAGTGATCTGTAGCGCCTGCCGGAGGGGAGGAGTTTGAAGAATTTGTGTCCAGGGTGTGAGGGGTCAGCGGTAATGCTCCCTGCCCGTTTCCTGGCCCGGGACCGGTACAAGTCCTGGATGGGGGGCAGGTCGACACCGATGATTTTCTCTGCAGTCCTTATAGTCCGCTGCAGTCCGCTCTATTTATCTATTGATCTATTGATCTATTTCTCTGTTTATTTATTTATTTATTTATTTATTTATTTATTTATTTATTTATTTATTTATGTATTTATTTATTTATTAATGAATTCATTCATTCATTCATTCATTCATTCATTCATTCACTAAAATGTAACAGTAATGGATTGAGAGCTGGAATCAATCTCTTTGCCACTGCAGCGAGGACTCATGTGTGCCTCCTAGATTGCACATGAGCCTTCAGTTCCCACTTTTAATCAAAGAATGTGTTTTTTTCAGTCTGCAAAAACAGACACATTAGCACCCAGGAGTGTAGGCGGCTGTGTTGTGTTTTCTCAAAGAGCAATGAGTCATACAGTCACACAGAGAGTTGTCTGTATGGCACTGCCATCTAGTGGTGATAACATTTCCCAATGCTAATCTAATGTCATTGATGTACAAAATTGAACTGAATTTGAATCCTTGAAAATCCAAAGTCCTTACTGTGTGCTAAAAGGACAATATGAGAATCACTGAATGAAAAAGTGAGGGTTCAATAGTTTGAGCAAAATAAAGTTAGCATGTTAAAGCTCATATGAGGAGTTTTTTTTAGCTGGACAGCCTGGAGACATGAGCAAACTGAGTTTCTCTAAAATGTGCTCTTAAACCCGCCATATCATTATGTTTTCTTTATTGTACTCTTTCTTTTTCTCTTGCTATTTATAAATGTACGTAATAGTTACTTGTTATAGTATGTTATTTTGTCTTGTTCTCTTTGTCAAACTTTTGATGCTGCTGTCTTGGCCAGGACTCCCTTTTGAAAGAGAATTTGTTTCTCAATGGGAATACTCCTGGTAAACTCAAAGTAAAATAAAAAAATAAAAAATGTATATATGATGCATGTATGAGATCTTATAGTGTTGCTAAATAAAATGTATTTGTTCATTTAATTTAACTATGCTACTTGCCTTGTTGTTTTTGTAAAGCAATCTTCAACTTGTTTTTAAAGTGCTATTAAAACAGTTATTATTATTATTATTATTATTATTAATACTATTATTATTACTATTATTATTAGTATCATTATTATATCATTATTATTATTATTGTTAATAGTAAGTATGAAGATAGGTTATGAAGATTTGTTTTGTGGGAATGCGTTCATATAATGACAGAAAATAGTGTATTAAGGGGTAGGATTAGATAAGTTTTAACTTCTTCCTACTCCTTTTCCCACATGTATAGTAAAATGTTTCAGTGCTTGCTAATGGAACTGATTGATTTGGGTTTTTGTATAACTATTTCTTCTTTTTTACTTGTGTTTTTTTTTCTATTTTGCTTTTACATGCTCGAAATGAAGACATCAAATCAAATCAATTTTTTTTTTACTGCAGTATAGCAGTGCCAATCTGTAAAGAGATTGCCAGTGGGCATCTTCTTATGGTTCTCATTGTTATATGATACGTGAGATGCCACCTTATCTTTGTTTGACATGTTTTGTATAGAATCTGGTAATTAATAAAATAATAATAGATGATAAATAGTCATCTAAACTGATAAAACTTGTGATTTCCTGGCTGTGAACAGCATAAGGATCTGGAGTGGGTGTGTCTGGGCATGTTCTCCAGCGTCATGAATTCTTGAAAACTTCTGAAATCTCATTGGTTCATATCCATACGTCATGACGTATCTTTGTTGTTGAGGGGGCGTGAGCACGCCGTCGACAGGGAACTGCTAACCGGGTACTGGGCTGGATCTGCGAGAGCGTCCAGAGGATGCTCGTGTTTCAGGTGAGATTTGTGGGAATATAAGGATAATAAATCCACAGAGATTACAGACTGACGCTCCCTGCTTCCTGACAGGAGAGAATGACGCTGACTGGACTGTGCTAACAGGTTAGTAGCTGTCCAATCTGAAACCTGAAGGAAGCAGCTAGCCTGAGCTAATGGACGGACGGTAACGTGAAGCTAATTAATGTGTCAGGATTCAGGATTCAGGATCTTAAAGGCCTTTAAACTGTCTCACACGAACAGGATAATATGTTCTTAGAAGCTTTATCCGCCTTTAAACGACACTGCTAGCCATGTTTACCTAGCAGATATATTGACCCAGTGGAACAGGGAGGAAACTAACGACCCACATATTTACTGCAAATCAAAGCTGACCCAGCTGACATAAATCAGCTCTCTGAATCCTGCCACAGCCCGTCATATAACATGTGTTAGGAGGATATGCTTATAAACGGTGCACAGAAGGTAAATGTTGTTGATGCTGTGGCAAGGTTATACTGAGCAGAGACCTCTGGATTCAGGGATCTGTCATTGGCTGGAGCTGCAGGTTATGTGGCTTAGAGTCAGAGTACACACTGCTAAAGGCAAGCTGTTATATCATGCAAAGCAAACATATTATTGATTATACTTCAGATATCCCTCACAGAATCTCTCTGAGGCAAAGCTGTATTTTCACTGATGAGATGGGATGCATGGTGTTGGGTTTTGACCAACATCTGGTCTAAAAATACGAGTCTAATAGGAAGTGCAAAAAACTGGGATTCATCAAGTGTCCACTTGAGGCTGGCTCCTGAAGTACCAGAAACCACATACACACCTATTCAAAAAAGCTGATCTGTACAGCAGAAATAAACATGTTTACAGCCTGGTACAAAAGATGAGTGTAGTCTGGATAGCTCATTTCTTGAACGACACATACTTTCTAACGCGGCAATTTTGAAGATATTGAGATTACCAGTCTTCCAATGAGAGGCACAGCTGACTTGATTGACAGGCGTGAACACTGTAGCTGTTGGCTATAGGAGGCTCAAAGCCCGCCTCTTTACGTCACACTAGCACAACAGCAGCAATATGGCTCCCGCCGATGATTGGCCTCAAAACAGCGCTCAGGAACAGATGGGTGATGTCACGGATACTACCTCCATTATTTATACAGTCTATGGTTTTGACCGCTATCTGATATGCTGATATTTTCAAACACATGTATCACACATATCATTACCCTACAGAAGCCTGCATCTTACATCAAAGCGACAACCTCCTACAGTGAGAAAATTATGGAAGTGATGATGTTGAAGTGCCCAGCCCAGCATGGCTCAAAATCTCTAGCTAGACTTTTCTCCTCTGTTGTTCCCAACTGGTGGCATGAATTACCTAACTCCTTACGATCCGCAGAGTCCCTTTCTACTTTTAGGAGATGTCTGAAGACTCAACTGTTCAGGGAACACTTGGGGACTTTACCTGACCCTTCTCCTTTTTCCTCAGAGGTAGAATGAATCAGAAGGTCTAAAACCCAGCTCTTATTGAGTCTTTAGCAATGAATATTGAAGCTGTTGAATGTTGAATGATATTGTTGACTTGAATTATTTGTTGTGATTAGCTGTGGCTACATTATCTTTAAAAAAACAAAACCAAAAATACCCTGGCATTTCTTCTGGCACTAGATGGCAGAACCTGTGGCCAATCAACTTGAAGCACTTTGTCGCACTTACTAAGGTTTTTCCCTCCAGTCTAAATTCTTGCTTGTGTTGTTCGTTGCTTTGGACAAAAGTGTCTGCTTAATGAAATTGTAGAATTGTAGAAGTGCAAAAAAAACCTGCATACCTCAAGTGTCCACTTGAGGCTGGCTCTGGAAGCACCGGAAACCACATACAAACCCATTCAAAAAACACAATCTTTACAGCAGAAATAAACATGTTTACAGCCTGGTTTAAAAACTGTTTTTTCGGGGGATGGATTTTTTTATAACTTATCAGTTTAGAAGATTTTAGGATTACAAGTTTTGCATTCTTGACTGACAGGCGAGCACCTTGTAGCTGTTAGCGAGGATGCTCAAATCCTGCCTCTACTCTGGCTCTTTAAATCATGCTAGATCGACTAAAGTTATGTTGAGTCAGCATTTCCAATATGGGGACCACAGACGATAGGCTTCAGAAACAAATTGGTGACGTCACAGAGTCCTTTTACGATAGAGTCTAGGCTCCCACCACACTGAAAGGCTGGTTATCAAGAGCAATGAATTCCATACTTATCTTCTTAAGCTCCTTTGTCTTTTGGTGATTGCTGCTATATTTCTCAGCTTTGTTGAAGCTTTTTCATTCTGACTTTTCAGAAAGTCTTGGTGCTGTTTGGGAGGATGGTTTTGGCACAATTTAATTTGTAGTTTTAAGAGTGTTGCTTTGTTTCTCCTCTCATCAGCCGTGCTTCACAAGCATTGCAAATAGCTGTTTTGCTCTAAATACTTCCATGCAGCCATTAGTTTCCATTAGTTTAACCCACTTAATGCGTCACCATATCAGTGAAATTTGTCTTCTGCCGGTATGACAAGTAACTCTGTAAGCTCTCAACTTCAACCAATGATATGCCACTAAAATTATGCATCCAAATTATGGATGTATAAATGATGATGAATGGATTCCTGGATGTGAAAGCCCAATACACATGAATGGAAATATTGACATTGTGGTTATCTGAAATGCTGTTTTTTTTATTCAAAGTTATATTTTTCAGGGCTTTTACACCTTTATTAGAGAGGAGAGGAGTCTGGATAGAGCTGGAAACAGGGAGAGAGAGAGTGGGGGAATGACAAGCGGGAAAAGGGGCCGCAGACTGGAATCGAACCCGGGCCGACTGCTTAATGGGTGCGCGATTTACCCATTAAAATCGCCCTGAAAACCCACGCCCTGAAATGGTCATTTTGACTGATTGATTGCAGTAGACGCTCACAGTACTGAGTTTTACAGAGCTTTAACAGGCCAACACAACATATCACCCTTCACCTTTGGTTTCCTGTCATGGGATGTCTGAATGCTTACATGATGCTTGAACAACAAAATGTTTACTTTCATCTGATAACCGGTATCTGCTGATTTCAGCCGTGTTGTTTCATGCAATCTGAAAATAATCAATCATTCACCATTGAAGGGGCCAATAGACACACTGTACATCTGATCCATCACATCAGTTTAGTGATGGATTGATAATAAGCCCTGAGGTTTTTGGAAACACACATCATAATAATATTTTAGATAACACAAGAGCTCAACAATTTTAATGATTCATTATTCATACTTTAGATGCGTTTGTGCCTCTCTAACCTTTAGCAGTCTGTGTATTTAATTCAATTATAACATGACAGTTTTATTGCCAGACAAACATTGTATTTGTTGCGCTGTGTGAGCACTGACAATCAATTATAAGCCAAAGAAGAAGAAATTAAAGGAAGCTACGATTGAATGTGTTCTCACTCGAAGATGCTGTAATGAAGGTGAGGGGAACAGTGCTCACTAATGTTTTTCTAATTTTTCTTAGGCACTGGAATTAAAGAATAATTGAGAACACAATACAATAAGCAATAACAATCAACAAAAAATAAACATCAGAATCAGCCATCAGTGAAAATGTTATTTTGTTATTTGCCACTAATTAAGTCGAGTGTTTTCAATTTCCACAAGAAGAAAAGAAAACACTTAGATTTTACAGCGATAAGATTGGAAAGTGTTTCAATTGTGTTGTAACATTTTTTTTTTACTGACAGCCTAATTGAAGAGATGCAAGCATGGTTATATAACGGTTAGTGCTGACCAAGCTTTCTGATTGGACGAGAGGCATACCTTGACATCACCAGGACTCAGCCTGCCGTGCTTTGAATACAGTTAGCATTAAAGCAGATAGTGTTTGTCTTAGTTTATCAATCAGACTCTTACTGTATCTTATAAAAGATGAAAACACAGATACATAAAATCATGTTGTAGCCATGGACACAAACAAAGCAGCAGGAACGGTTTGCATGACTCCAGACGAGCTCCAGTTAAAAGTTGTGAAACTAGTCGAGCTGGTGAAGCAAAAAATAATGACCCAATTCAAGTTATTGCTCTTCACTCTGTAAGATAAAAATAAGCACTGCTGTAATCATCTCAGCCTGCAGTCTTGTGCCCACAACCGGATCACAGCAGTGCTGATATTAAGTACATCATCTAGGCCTCCAATGTGGTCTTGCTTAATCAAAGGGAGGTGGTTTCGTCGGCCGTCTAACACTGACATGCTTTAGCGTAGAACAGGAAAGTTTAGTTTGAAGAAGCATTTCCTGTTACTGGTTTCATCTCAAAATTAGCATGTGACATGGACAGAGCAGCACAAAGTTTGGTTTTGATTCATGTGTTCATGATTTCAAAGGCGAGAGCTTCCATCAAGGTAAAGTAGGTATAAACCATGACTTTACAGTTTTGGTGCTATTTTACTTTTTAATTTTCAATCCAGGATTTACCTCAGGAGTTACTTTAGATGCAGCCTTTCACCAGATCCATGTCCAGTCTGTCTCCGATCCATTGCGGTCCGGCTCTGTGCTCTCTCGTTCAACAACACCCACTGGCTGTGTTTTCAGAACACAGCACGGAGCAGGACCGCCAGACAGCTGGAGTCATGTGACCGAGGTTTTCCCCGCTATAATTACTGAATCAAGGATTCTCCCCCTCCTCTCCTCATCCATGTTGTCTTTATGGTCCTCTGAAAACCTCTGACCTGTTGACTCCAGGCCTGGCTCCGTTCATCATGACTTTTTGTTGTTGTAGTGAAGTGAAATACGATCTGGTGATAACACAGAGTGTTTTATTCTGAAAATTAACCGGATGTTTTAATTTTGTTTTAATTCATGTCCCGCTCCATCTGCTCCGTTGAGATTGATGCGTCGTGCTCCGGCATCTGGCAAAAACAGAAGTCTTGTGTATCTGATCTGGAGGACTCCGACCTGTCGGATTAGAGACGTAGCCAGAACGCCACGGAGCGGATCCAGTGGAAGTTAACACATTGACTAGAATAGAAACCAGATCCGGCGCTGTGACGGATCGGAGACGGACTGGACATGGATCTGGTGAAATTTGGCCGTTAGTCTGAAAAGCAGGGATGCATGTTACCAGTTTTAGCCAATAAAGCTTCAGTTATGAAATTGCTGACCTAATGCCATTGATCTAACGCCATTCAGTGCACGTGCTGATCACTCAAAAATACTATTTGACATGTAACCTCTGCTGAAGATGTTAGCTTATGTTTCCAAGTATTACTGATGAAGGACGTTGTGTTTTATTTCGGCATCTGTGTGTTTGTCAGGATAAGAGTAGGAACACTGATGGTAGGTTGAACCCTTCTCTACGAGCGTCTAACGTGCGACCCTCCTGCTTCTCTCCTCCAGCATGCGGTGACTGAGACTGAAACCTGAATGCACAGCGGGTCTGGAGGCTGCCACAGCAGGGGACTAGCTTAGATGAAGGATGAAGAGCCCGGTGCACAGATGCAGAGACGTAGAGCATGCGCGTGCGCTGGGAGGGACCGGGTCAGGAACTACCTGCCTGCAGACCGAGCAGCGCATCCCCATCTCCAAAGATGTCATCACATCCTCCTCTGCCTCCGCCATGTGGTTCATCAGGGACGCCTGTGGCATCGTGTGCGCCTTCATCACCTGGCTGCTGGTGTTCTATGCAGAGTTCGTGGTGCTGTTTGTGATGCTGCTGCCCTCCAAAAATCTGACGTACAGCATTGTGAACGGCATCTTGTTCAACACTCTGGCTTTCCTCGCTCTCGCTTCTCACCTTAGAGCCATGTGCACTGACCCTGTGAGTGAAACCAGCTTGAGTCATAAATGCACACATTGGAAACGACGTGACAGGCTGTGCCGTCCTGTGTAAAAGGTCTTATACTTGTTTAGTAATGCTGAATATAAGCTTTAGATTATTTTCATGTTTCCTGCCAGGGAGCGGTGCCAAAAGGAAACGCTACAAAGGAATACATAGAGAGCCTTCAGCTGAAACCAGGGCAGGTGGTCTACAAATGTCCCAAATGCTGCAGCATCAAGCCTGACCGAGCACACCACTGCAGGTAGGACAAACAGGACATGAAACTCTCACTGATGCATTAGCATTCACAATCCCACATGCGCAGCTACACTGTTGTCTATATACACATTGTGTTTGCTGTAGAGGCCTGATGAAGTAGACAGATGATTTTATTCTTTAAACTCACGTCTCGTTGTGTTTCTCTCACAGCGTCTGTAAACGCTGCATAAGGAAGATGGACCATCACTGCCCCTGGGTCAATAACTGTGTCGGGGAGAACAACCAGAAGTATTTTGTGCTTTTCACAGTGAGTATGCATTAAAAATGGTTTATTGATTGGAATATATTACAATTCATCTTAAAAAAAAAACAGAACTATTCTTTAAAGAAGGTGTCGGATGCTAAATTGATGATGTTTCATGCAGTACAGATGCAGAAAGTGTGTCCTCTTCATTTGCAGCTCTTCCTCTTTTTCTTATCGCCCTATCCTAGATGTATATTGCACTTATATCTCTTCACTGTCTGGTCATGGTGGTCTTCCATTTCCTCAACTGCTTTGAAGATGATTGGACAAGTGAGTGTTTTTCTACACACACTCACACACACCTTTGTACCTCCTTTTATGTACAAACTCACATGACTGCCCCCAAAAATCCTCCTTCAGTGTTCGTCGTTCATGATGTGTTAACCAAACTTGAATCATTAACTGAGGTCCACTCCTGTCTGAAACAGACAGATACAATTATAAGGCTCTACTTTAGGGACCCATCAAGAGAGTAGTGCTGGGCAGTATTGAAAATTATGTTATCACGATAAATATCAAATTTGATTTAAATTTACAACATATATATATATAATTGTGTACTGTGTATCAGTTTAGTAGAGTATTGTTTTGAGTTGTGCTCTCCCCTTTAAGATTACTAAGGGTTACTGGCAGAGTGATGTTGTTTCCCACAGTGCAGTGAATGCATCACAGTTATTCAGTGTTCACTTGTACTACGGTCGTGATCGACATTAAACGTGTTCACAGCAGAAGTTGTCTCCGAGCTCTTCCTTTACCCACATCCTGAAAGTATTTTTAATGAAGTGTATTAAGTTAATAGTTAACGCAGAGTCGACACAGTGTCAGTCTAACGACTTTGCTTTGAGCTGGGAGGTTTTTGAGTTTTCTTCCGTGTCGCTTGTTTCAGCTGTGTTTACATTCCGCTCAGAACCTCTTTAAGCCCCGCCTTCCTCTCACCATTAGACATGATTGGCTGTTCAAGCTGTATTCTTCTGTTTAATGTTTGGTGGCAACTAGCGTTTAAGGCTCACTAGCGCCCCTCCCTTTTTATTGGTTGGGGGGTGTAATTACAGGTTCATTTATATCACATTTTTGTCGAACATTTGTCATATTTATATCGAGAAAAATTATATCACGATAATTATCATTATCAAATGATCGCCCAGTCACACAAGAGAGGTTGCCAGCTTAGCTGCCACAACGGATTTTCCAAAGCAGCTAGTTACCTAGTCATTTAATCTGAAATTTTTATTCCACTTTAACTCACTATTTGAAGAAAACACTCAGATAACAGTCCAATTGAACACAATGTATATAAAACGTCTAAATGTGGGATCACAGAGTCTGTAGGTTAATGATGTGAAAGTGGTTTGCAGAGTGTGGCTGCCTGTGCTGGTTCCTCATTGCTCTGGTGGAGTGGTTATTTGTCAGTTTAATCAGACACAGCCTACATACAACTTTATCTCCACTAGATCAACATACTGACAAACTACGCCGCGCTATGAGGCGACATCTGTCACCTGTGTTTGTTTGCATCCAGGGTAGTAAAGCATTATAGCATGATGGTAGATTCTGTTAACGGGAGCTACAGCCTAGGCATTACTGGTCCACAATAATAAAATACATTAATAGTTTGCTTAAGTCTGCTAGATCCCACATCCCGAGCTGCTTCTGGCTTATTTCCAGGTGCTTAGCTTGTTTTCAGGGACTTAAAATCTCTTTACCCTTCTACCCGTCTTACCCGTCTTCTTCTTTGTGAAGGCTTTCTCTTTTTGTTAAGTTAACCAAGTCACTCGCAGAGGTCTCCTCCTCTCCAAAACAAACTATTTCTACATTTCACAATAAAATGTGTCTTTTACGCCTGGCGGTTTAGGCGCATGCCCCACATACAGAGGCTCCATGTTGCAGCGGTCATTGGTCGGCTCCCGGCCTCGACCGTTAGCTGCATGTCCTCGCTGCCCCACATTTCTTGTCTCTCTTCTGTCTGATCCAATAAAGGCGACAATGCCCAAAAATATATCTTCAAAAAAAAATAGTGTGTCCTCTGGTGCTCTTCAGGTCTTTGAGCAGTGCTGCCACTAATTTCAACCTGCTTCTCAGATGTCTCTGATCTAAGATTGAATGTAGCAGAAGACAGTTTTCCTCTAGGCAGCAATGAATCCACATTTCCTGGTGATTTTCTCATGAAACCCAAATTAGGATGCACATTTCAAGCCCATTATGAACTCACCCCAGGCTTCTATTTGAGGCCCCTGATCCTGACTTGAAAGGGATTCAATACCCTTCAAGGTTTTTTCTTCCAACCTGCTGAACAATCCAACCACATCATCTTGATCCTGAACTCTCACTCACCCCCCCTTCTACTAAAGCCCCCTCAGTAGGTGACACATTGACATATCACACCACTGCTTTGAATAGTCACACCCTCACTGTAGTGCTGTTGATTCCCAGTAGACTGTTGTAGTGTCTTTAACTTGGTGTGTAGCACTTCTTCATATGCCCCTTCACATCTCTACCTCCATGTCCCTCCATCCCCCAGAGTGCAGTTCCTTCTCTCCTCCAGCTACAGTCATCCTCCTCATACTCCTGTGCTTTGAGGGTCTCCTCTTCCTCATCTTTACCTCTGTGATGTTCGGCACCCAGGTCCACTCCATCTGCACCGACGAGACCGTAAGTGATCCATGTAGTGACCAACAGTCCTGTCCTCCTTTTCTCTTCTCACGACTCCCTCCTGCCCTTTTCCCTGCTGCTGCTCCTTTGCTTTTTTAACATGAGCACCCTTTACCCTCTATTTCTGATTCAAACTGTTGATAGTTAAGTTTCCTTGCATTTTGCTGCCTGATGTACAACCCCAATTCTTAAAAAAAGGTGTGAGACTGTGCAAAAAGGTTGATACAAGCAGAATTTGATTGCTTATTTTAGATTTGGTGCCAGAAATATGTTTCAAAATAGTTTGGACAGGGACAACAAAACTCCAATAGAGTTATGTGATGCTAAAAACAGACCTGGAGGAACATCTCGTAACTAACAAGGTTAGTAAAAAACACATGACTCTGTAGTGGAAGCCACTGCATTTAAAACAGACATGACTCTGTACTGTAGTGGAAGTCACTGCATTAAAAACAGACATGACTCTGTACTGAAGTGGAAGTCACTGCATTAAAAGCAGACATGACTCTGTAGTGGAAATCACTGCATTAAAACGTGGACACTTTAAAACATGTTGCTGGCATCAAATATAAACTTATATATATTATTATATATTTTTAATTAAAAAATGAAAAAAGTTTTCAGCATTTGATTTGTTATCTTTTCTCGATTTTCCACTAACTAAATGTTTTAAACAAATGTAAAAATTTCACACAGCATCCCAACTCTTATGGTTTTGAGGTTGTAGAATAACTTGTTATAAATTCCAGTTTGTTCGTTGATGAAAACAGTTGTTTAAAAGTATCTGCAAAACACAAAACAGTGTTGTAAGCGTTACATCAAACCTTTATGTGCCCTACTGCTGCTTTGAAAAAAACTGCTTGTTGCTGCAGCCTTAGATGTAGCAGTTAGTGTTTAAAGTCTTAGTGATATATTTAAAGATGCATATAGATTATCACAGACAGTTACATTTGTCATGTATCAGTGGGTGAAGGAATCAGTGTCCCCTCTGTCTAGTTTGGTGTCATCCTATAACCACACAGGCTGTAGATGTGCCAGTGTGTCAGACTCGGAGCTCACCAAACCAAACTCCTTTTCCTGCTTTAAACTTCTTTTTGTCTGCAACTCAGATTCATGGGAGTCTTTTGATTATTAAACCAGCAGAGGACAGGTTACTGATCACCACACAGAGGGAGATCAGCAGGACAGGAGGTCTTCACAGGTCAACCCTGGACTCTGAATCTGAGACACTTACAGGCATCCTTGTTTTACTTTGGTCACATGGGTTCGGCCCAGGTCTCATTCTTTTACAACACATGCCATGTCTGTTCAGAGTTATGTGTAATACCTGCATGAGGAAGTAAAGATCCATGATGAGCATATGAGTAGTATCGTTACACCAGCTCTGCAGGAAACAGAGAGAGGCGTAACAGACAACATTAGGACAAAGTTACAACAACATAGGAGCTTATGTCTCTTCAGAGTGTTAATACATTAAACCCTTTCAACTGCAGATTGTTCTTTTAGCTGCTTTCATTTGCTCCCATAACTTTACATCTGTTGGAAGTACCTTCAGTGTCCTTTCAAAATAAAAGCGTGTTTGTAAGGAAGTTAAAAAGGCGAAATAATAGCTTCATTATTAACAGTTTTATGAGAGGAACCCTTCCTTAAGGCATGAACATTAACTGGATTACCAAGACCCTTCAAAATGTCCATTATAGAATCCATCATTGTGACATTCAGTATTGTATCATATCTTGTTGTATCATAACGTATCCTTTTGTTTTGTCTCTTTTTTTTGTACCACACCGCTTCACTTCATTTCATATCTTAAAGGAACGTTTTATTTCATATCGTATCCTACCATACCATTTCTTTATATCGTACTGTTTCGTTTTGTTTCTTCCAGTATCGTTTTGTTCTTGTTTCGTGTCTTTCATTTTGTATCTTATTGTATTGTACCGTTTTGCAACGTATCCTACCGTATGGTTTCGAAACGTTTTGTTTCTTATAGTATCGTACTGTTTCGTTACATTACTTTTCGTATCATATACCATACCATTTCATTCGTATCATTCTGTTCCTTTTTGTTTCTTCTACTATCGTAGCATTTTGTTGTTTCGTATCGTATCATCCCGCATCTTACCGTACCCTTTCATTTCTTATCGTACCGTTTTGTTTCATTTATTTTTATATCGTACCGTTTCTTTTCATATCCCAATGTATCCTACCGTATCTTTTCATTTTGTATGTTACCGTTTCATATCGAATCCTACGACGATGTTTCATTTTGTTTCTTTTTGTAACGCTCTGTTTTTGTTTTGTGTCTTTCGTTTCGTGTCCTACAGTTTGGTATTGTATCACACCTTGAGTTAAGTGTAGCCTTGCATCCCTGTTATATCAATATTAGAGTTTTCACAATACTAGAATAAAACAATACTTGTTACTGAGCACATGCAACCATGTTTGAAAAACTGCTTAAAGTTATAAAAGGTTTCATGAGACGGGTTTCCTTTAAAAAGATAATATTGAGACTGAAATATTCACTTTCAATCATTAGGATGACCTACCTAAAGATTGTGGTGGTTTCTGTATCTGCAGATAAATCACACTCTTCTTCTATTAATCTGATTAATTATTCATCTTAAATCTATAGCTACTTTGAAACAATCAGATGAAAATGTTTGTTCTCAGTAACTCACAAACTACCCCGAACTCTAAAGCATAGCATTCCTGAAAATCTAACCGTCAGATCTTAAACTTCAAAATGTCTTTAAAAAATGCTATCTTTAGATGTTCATTGAAGTAGGCGCAGGGAACCTAAAAGTGTTCCTTCTATATTTATCTCAGACTGAAGAAAGGGATGTTATATTCTTTGTCAATAAAGAGAGAGAGAGATGAAGGTTCAGCTCCATCATTTTTGACCTGTGAAGACCTCTGCTCAGGACAGAAGCTGCTCTGCCTGAAGTAAAATCATTCAATCACTGAGTTTTTGAGTCAGATACATTTTTCTTTTTTGATTTAGTGGGCTTTAAAAATCAGTATTTGTGATCACTGACTGGTTGAGAAAAGCCCACCAACTGAAGTGTGGTTGTCTCTTGTTTCCAGGGCATAGAGCAGTTGAAAAAGGAAGAGAGAAGATGGGCTAAAAAAACTAAGTGGATGAACATGAGGGCGGTATTTGGACACCCTTTCTCCTTATTGTGGTTTAGTCCCTTCTCCACCCCTGACCACGGGAAGGCTGAGACCTACCAGTATGTGGTGTGAGAGCGGGCCGTGTCAGAACCAAAGTGGGAGGCCCTGCTCAGCCCCACAGAGCTCAGCTATGGCAGTCTGTTGCTCCAAACGCTGAACATGATTTATCTCCCACGCTAGCCATGGACCGCCTTCCATCTGCTTTTTGTGTTGCCAACTAAGTGCGCTATACGTTTATATTTGTGTTGCCTTTGGGTGAGTTGAGTTGCAGAGAAAAAGAAAACACTTTTTTAGTTTGTGAATCATGTTTGCAAACACTGTGATAAACTTGTCATTTTTTTCTGAGCCATTTCTATTTCTGTTGTTGTCAGAAGCCTTCTCCTCTCTTCATGTTTACACTTTTATCTGTTGAAGTTTCACGTTCAGCTAAATTCCACACAAAGCTGTTTTCTCACTTTTATCTTGTGCTGTCGGGCCATGCTTATAGTTTCAGTTTGGGGTCATGGTCATGAAGTATCCACACATGAAATGAGTAGTCCACTCCTTTTAAAGGTTAACATTCCCAGATTCCGAGTGATGTTCAGTCCAAGCTATCATTTACAACCAAGAGATATCCACTTAACGAAGACAGACGACCAAGAATATGAACAATATTTAGACTCAAAGGCTGAAACTACACTAGAGCAAAACATTTCAGCTCTGATCTAGGATTGGCAGACAACGACATCAGAGAGAGAGAGAGTCTCACTTTGCATAATAAATATCTTGATTAAAACCAAGCGGCAACCCTCCGGTCTAAAAATATGAGTCAATGCGGAAGTGTTAAAAGCTGCAGTTCATCGAGGATCCGCTTCAGGCTGGCTCCGGAAGTACCAGAAGTCACATACACATGAATGGGAAAAGCCGATCTTTACAGCAGAAATAAACATGCTTACAGCCTGGTACAAAGGATGAGTGTAGTCTGAATAGCTCATTTCTCGATGTGCTCTCACTGTGAGGGAGGTGAATTTTTTCCTAACGCGGCAATTTCGAAGATATTGAGATTACGAGTCTTCCAATGAGAGGCACAGCTGCCTGTGTGAACACTGCAGCTGTTGGCTAGGAGGCTCAAACCTCTTTACGTCACCCTGGCTCGACAGAAGCAATATGGCTGCCGCCGTCTCAAAACAGTTCTTCAGAAACAGATGGGTGACGTCACGGATGCTACGTCCATATTTTATACAGTCTATGATTTAAACTAAATAAGCAGGACAGGGACAGCTCTTCACACCCCACATCCTTTTGAATCAACCAAGACGTCCTGACTGATGAATAAAAAGGTTCCTTTGCTCAAATTTTGTTCCCCAAATTGAGCCCTCCCACCCTCAAACACTCAACAAACGTCATAGATCTGTGTAAGCGAAACAAAAAGAGTCGGTGTGGATCAATTAAAATCAACACCTCATCTTACTAGAGGAAACACCAAGCACCAGCTGTTTGTTGTTTAGATACGTTTTTTTTTTTAAAAATGTGTACATTACGTGTTAAAATAGTTCAATTACATCAACATGTCTGACCGTGGAGGGAGGACATATCTAATTTAATTTAAAATACAATAATATTAAATGATACTGATGCGTAGCGTTCCAAAGCCTTCCTGTCACTTTAACAACTCAACATTAATTTGCTCATCCATGCAGGTATCCGTCACTGCCATGCAATCTGCACTGCACAGTTCAGATCTTTAGTGAGTGTTTCCGTCTTATTTCTGGTCACAGTGGTCTCCTTACACTTCATATAAGTCACCTTAACTTGACGAGGTCACAAATCAAATTTTCTTCAAGATATTATAATCCAAATATCAGGCCTGGACTGGTTGCATTCAGGAAAAACATCTGCCTATGCAGCGGGCAACATTTTCTCAAGAAGTGTCTTGAAAGATGTTTTACCTACTTCAGGGAGCATATCGAAAGAAACTGCACGCTGCATTGGATGATATTTTTACTTGTTCCAAGCAATTCAGGCCTTATTTTTGTTAGATTGTAATATCTTATTTATCTTAAAGGAGATTTGTTTTTTGACTTGTCAGATAAATGTGAGTTATATCGAGAGTAAGGATATTTTTTTTAAGTTATGTTTTTTGGGCATTTTTTGCCTTTAATAGATGGGATAGCTGAAGAGAGACAGGAAATGTGGGGAGCAGAGAGAAGGGGAAGACATGCGGCTGTGATGAGGACAATAGCCTCCGTATATGGGGCGTGCACTTAGACTGCTAAGCCAACAGCACCCCAGTAAGGAGACATTTTTGCCTGGAAGTTAAACCAATACACTCGCTACACTTTGAGCTATTGCAGTGTGCACTCACTAGAACACCTGAGACACACACTGAAAGAACTCCGACATACAGCATACGCTTCAAAACATCATACTTTGAAATTCTCCCTTAACTTTAACACGCAAACCATCATCTCTCGATGTGCACTCTGGATCAGAGTTCCTCCATTCTCCTCCATTATACCGAATCTATCAGCATGGCTTCATGAGAACAAGATGTGAGTAAAAAATGTGTGTCCTCGGTGAACTGACCCTTTAAACCTCCAGAAACATAGACTGAATATACAACGTGGACACAGCCCCAGGTCTGCAGAGTGAAGCCAGCGAGGACGTGCCTTAAGCCTGCGATCTGTCTGAGGACTCAACTGGTCGACAAAATGAGTCCAAACGTTTAGAAATCTAAAAACAAATCTGGCTCCAAAACCTGAGAATGTGACATCCAGAAAGCCAAACCTGAGGCTTAACAAAGTATTCTTTATGTGGAGAAGTGACGTCATGGTGCTAGGTCCATGTTTATCAATCTATGGGCAAACTGGTCTCTTGAGTGTGTTCCTGATGTAGACTAAAATAACATAATAAGGTCCCTGTGGATGAAGTTTCAGGGTCCTTGATCTCTCTTGGGTAGTGTTGTAGTCAAGCCACCAAAACCCTGAGTCTGAGCCGAGTCTGAATGCCACCGTATTCAAGTCAGAGTTGAGTCCAGGTCATCCAAGAAGAACTTGGATGTGAGACAGAACAGTACCTTTAATATCTTCCTGACTTTACTCTGTGTGTTCTGGACAGGCGTCAAAGTTTGAGCTGTCCCCGTTGAACATATCAAACATGTTGCACCGCTTTTGTGTGCATTTAGTGTAAAATCTGTAAAAGTATATACAAGATTGTGGCACCTCTAAAGGGATCCTGGCAAGAACTGCAGCTGAGTAAGACAAGCATGCAAGTGAACACACCCTATCTTGAAACTGATATACTATTAGAGCTCTTCATCCTCCGAGTCCTGAAGCAGTCAGTGCTCGAGTCTGAGTCACGAGTCCTGCAAATCAGGACTTATCAGACTTGAGTTCGAGTCCTTGGTTTTCACTACAACACTGCCTGTGGGAGGTTTCTGAAAATGGATCCTTTTCTTTTGGTGCGCTCCATTCAATCTCTGAGGTCGGAAATTCTTAGATGACCCTCGGATACGTCACCGAGAACGCCCCCTAAAGTCGGAAGGCCTACTCTGCAACTCGGTGCCGCGTCAGTTACTCCAAGAGGGCTTCTCTCTGCATCAACAGTAAAAAAAGCAAAACTGGCCTTTAATAGTGTATTTGCAGTCGCCCGTAGTATGTTGTTATAGCCTGTATTTGGCTTACAATGCTAATAAAAACAGGAACTAATGGCCAAACAATTTTCAGATCTGACGTCATCCCCAGCTCTGGTATCTGACCTCTGAGGTAAATGGGACGCACCATGAGGATAACCTTTTTAAATGGTGCCAAATACAACACATAAAGAAGCACTTTTCAGTCATAATTATAGATATTTGATCAGCTGTGGTTGAAGAATATTTTATCAAACCCCATTGGACAACAGATTTTTTTTGCTTAAGATCAAACTCTGGTTTATTTTCTGATCAAATTCTGTCTCATACAAATGTGATGCCCACATCCCTTGCTTTATTTCCCCACTTTTAAACCAGCCCATCTCAAGAATCTGTATGTAACATTGCGTGCAATTCTTAAGCAATATTCTTGCAATGAATCCCTACTTTAAACCCAATACCAATTGAAAAGTGCTCCTTTTGAAGGTGTTGTATTCGAGCATCACATGACTGAAGTATCTCTGATTTAACAGCAAACATGGTTAAATGACTGAGTTTAAATGAGTGTTCACTGACTTTAATGGTTACAATACATGTTGTCTAAGTGTGGAGCATCCTCCCTGATTCCTCTCTGATACATGCTCGACGTAAACAAAGCTTCTGCTTGAGGGTAGATGTACTCTTGAGTTTGTTCCACCAAACAGAATCAAATTTCTTTCTTTCGTTGTCCATCGGGTGTTTTTCTACATCAACTCAGAGAGGAAACGGAGTGTCACTCTCAGCTTGTCTCTCTTGTCACGCTGCCTTCTTAAAGAGTTCTGAGGCTGTCAACATCAGAACTCTAAACATGGCCCGTGTCTCTTTTCTGAGGAAAGGTTCTGCTGCCCACACGATCACAGAAACACTCCCTGTTTGTGTTTGGTGCTCCAACATTTGACGGTGAATCAGCCTCTGTGCTTTCAGCTCAAATCGTGTTTTGCATTTTGATTATAATGACCCCTCAGCTACATTATTATTCAGTTATCTTTTAAATGGAATTCCTCATAAAAGGGACTCTGGTTGGGCTTTAACAAAGATGTATAAATACAGAAGTGTTGTAAAGATGTGGAGCTTTACAGCAGGACATTCAAAACATTTCACAAACTTTGATCATTCATGATTTAAAAAGTTATCTTGCACTTTGTTTCTTTTGAGATTTCCTTCTTATCTGAATTGTGTATTTTATCCTTCCTTTCTTTGTTTACATGATATTGTATGTATCCTGTGTTATCTGAATGCATGGTGCAGGTGAAGGCAAGTGTAGTGATGTATGTGAAACACTGCTGGTATGATGGTGCCAAGTCGTTCCTGTGAGAGTGACGGAGGAGATGATTTGTTTTTTACTGAAATTTTAATTCTTTCTAAATATTCTGAAGATATTTCAGCACATGCGCAGAGAATAAATACTTCTCGGTTGCGATGCAAAGACTGTGTTTGCTTGTAATTATTTCCCATGATTGAGAAAGACGTCAGTGTCCACTCTTCCTGCATTCAGCCCTCTCCCTTCATTGTTCTACTTCACCCCGTCCTTGTCTTTCATTTTTCCCCCACTCTCCCGTCTGTAACCTGCCTCTCCCATCACCTGTTCTCTCCACACTCATGCATTTTGCTTTGGTTGATAACTCACTCTGCCAAAAGCTCTCTGAAGCAGACAACTCTTAGTAGACTGTAGAAGAGGTAAGCTGCAACAAAGGTCACATTGGATGTCCCATTACGCTTAACACATCACAAGCATGCAGACTTCAACCTGAAGGCCAGAGTGTGCTTCATGCCTTTTGTTCTGTTCCAGATTCAACCAAACATAATGAATGAATGAATGAATGAATGAATGAATGAATGAATGAATGAATGAATGAATGAATGAATGAATGAATGAATGAATGAATGAATGAATGAGTGAGTGAGTGAGTGAGTTCTGTGTGGAGCAGGATGCATGACCTGTTTGGATCATTTAGCTTCCTCCACTGGGGTTTATTCTTTATTTTTAGAGTGCATGTGAGTCATTTCTTACAGTGTTGGGCATGTTTCTCAGGACAAACTGTGCAGACAAGTATTTGAAGGAGAGAACAGAATATTTTAATAGAACGCTAATCTAAATATTCTTTACTTACTTACTATCCGGACAGAAATGTTGGCTGTTAAAGCAAACACTGTAAAAAAGGAGACCTCAAGAAACAGTGACAGTCGTCCTAGACACAGTTCCCCCTTGGTTTGTGTAACTCAGTCTACTGAAGCCTCACATTAGACCAGACCAGCGTGGATTAAGATATGTTCAGACATAAAAGTGACACCAATTCTTCGCATCTCTAAATAAAAAATCCTCAGGTTGCATCATAATCGCTCGCTGTAAATTAATGAAAAAAACAATTTAACTTTTTAAAAACAGGTCCTGTATGCACGTTCAGCCATTAAACAAATGGGACCATTAGTCTTAACGTACCGTTATAGAACAGCCCATTTTGCCGTAGCGTTAGCCGCATGCACGATTGCAAATAATTGACCAATAAACTAATTTCGCCATGAAATCGAGGCTGGTGCAAAACGTCATATGTCCAGGGAACCTCTTGGAAAACCCCTATCCAACAAATTCAAATTGCACATGCCTACTACGCATAAACAACAGTAAACATGGCGAGTGGTACCGGTTTTGACTGAGGGAAGATCAAGAAAAAAATACATTTCAGCGGAAGAAACGGAAATTTTATTACAAGAATATAGAATAAACAAACAGCTACTATCAGCAAGTCAATCGTCAAAGATAACAAACAAGGAGAAAGGGAAAGTTTGGTTTAAGACCTTGAACTGGGTGAATGCGTGTGGTGTTTCTGAGCGCACAGTAGAAGCACCATGACCGCCATCCTCAAAATAGCCTAACAGGTGGGGTAATCCTGCCGTTAGCACCTGTAATGGTGGGGTCTACCGCCATTAAATGTAATGCTTTGTTGGGGCGTTAACCTGGCTCATGCATACAGCTAATCGATTTTTTTTCACTTTAGTAAAAACGGCCCGCTTTCATCGTTAATTGCTGGACGTGCATACGGGCCCTGGTTATTTTGGCATTTTTTAAACCCAAACAAAATCTGTCTCTGTTAGTTCATGCCCAATAATAACAGATGTTCCCTCCATGAATCTACCATCAATCGATTAAAAAAAGAGACCTTTCATCATCACTTCCCCGCAGAATGAGACCGTGTTTGTGATGGTAGCTGAGTGGGTTTGATTTTATCATTAAGATGCAAATAGAGCTGCTGGAATATAACGGACTCCATGTTTACTCCTTCAGATCTCCAAAGAGAGAGCAAGCAGTGGATTAACGGCTTTAAATCAAGTAACTTTAAACTAGTTATGCCGTCACTGCTGCTCATCATTGCAGGGAAAAGCTTCCTATGCACGCTCTTGTACAAGTAAATCAATGTAAGAGAAGCAGTGAACCTGCTGACAGCCTAGGTATGGTGGCTGCAGACACTGATGAGTGCTAACATGTAAATAACAGAATACTGGAGCACAGATTTCTTGGACAGCCACTTGGCGCAATACACCACTAAGCTATCTCTAAAACACGGACCAGGGGTTAGAGTTGTGTCAAAACAGATGTGCATGACTCTTAGCCCCACGTTCTGCACATCTCAGGTCTGATTTGTCTGAGAAACAGGCCCAAAGACCTTCATCATCATCATGTGTTGTTGCAGCTCGTCATTACCTTTTTGTTCTCGTTGTGATATAAAGTGCATGCTCTCCTGCCTGGCTCGGCCTCTTTCACCTCAGACCCTTTCGTTGTTTTCCTCAGGGGATCGAGCGTCTGAAGGGGGAGACGGGGAAGTGGGGGAAGGTGCCGTGTCGGGAGGCCATGCAGACGGCGTTCGGCGGCCCCTTCTCTCTGACCTGGTGCAGCCCCTTCACAGGGCTCAGCTGCAAGAAGAGCCCCACAGAGCACGTCACTGTCCCACAGGGGGAGATCATCGAGGAGGACGTCATCGAGATACCACTAGAGTAACAAGAAACTCAAGATCAGTGAGAAACCTGGAGTTCAGATTTTATTTTATTTTTAATCTTAAGACCGTTCCATGTGAAAGTACTGCATCTTCTTTGCAGAGTGTCTGGGGCTGGTCTGATGTGAGATTCCGAGATCAATGAGAAATGTAGAAATTTTAACCGGGATGAAAGTGGAATTCTTCCATTTGGACATTTTGCACAGATGTGGCTATGCAACGACATTCAGATGGCTGCCTTCCTAAAGAAAAAACTCAAAGAAAACTTGACTTTATTATAGAGACGTTCCAGAGAGGACCAACGTCGTTCTGTTAGCTGTGGGAGTTCAACTACTCAGCTGAGGGAGTGTGAAAGGGAGGAAACATCAGGCTTGAAAATTAAAACTTTGCAGAAAATGTAGGTAGCAAAAGTAGCTATAACTTTGGTGCAGCAAGTTTTTAATACCTCCGAACAGCTGGCTCTCGTGCTTCTCTTGTATGAGGAAGTAAAACAGCTGCAGAGTGTTTCTAATCCATAACAAAGATGTAGACATGGGATTGGATGTAATATTGACAGCTGGATTGGCTGATTTAGCTCTTTCAGTCACTGTGAAGCCACTATGAGTAATTTAATCATAATGGAGCTAGATGATACTCTGCAGTAACAGCTACACATCCACCCGAGCATTGCTTTCTACACAACATACCCTGTGAACAAGTCTTCCACATAACAGAACAAACACAAAGATACCGATATATCTGTGATGATGTCGGTCGTGCTCCGTGTACAGGGCTGGAAACTCTTATTTGTAAATATTTCACCACACTGTATCTCAAGCCTTCGTAAAATTTGAGCTGTTGCAGACAGAACTTACCTTGTGCTTCCAAACCTGCAGTATTTGCTGAAGAATGGTTCTAAAACCAACAAAGCTGAAGGAGCCGGAGGGACTGGGAGCTCCTGTTAGAACAACCAAAGTGTCTCCAGAGTGCAGCTGAGGAGATGATGCAGCGTGCAGCGTGTCAGTGAGCTGTCTCAGGCTAACACCACTAACTGTAGCTCGGGTGTGACCTGATGTCTGAGCAGTGTTTGCTTTTAACCACTTTGACGTCTCTGATGCCTTTTTTGAGGAGATGAATTCACATTGTGCCTTACTTGTGTGGGAGAAAACATGATGTATGATACTGTATATTCAACCACTCTTACATTACAGTCAGGCGTCTTTGTCTGCCATTCTCATGTCTGTAGCTCTGATAATGATGCGATGTAGACGATACTGACTTCATGAGATGTTTTTGTAAAGTCGGCGATGGATAAGGGCTTTAACTGTTTAATGGGTGCTGGTTTTCATGGGACCACTCATGTTTTTTTATGTTTACAAAGACTGTCATTGTTTGTTTTTCATTTTTAAACCCTGAAATAAATGCATTCTTTCATAAGTGTACTCTTTGAACTGTCCTTTCTTTAAATGCTCGGCTTTAAATAATAATCCAAAAACACAGCTGAATGACAGACGTCTTTATTTCATCAGTTTGACGTCGTATACAAAAGGTGTTAACGTAAAACTGCTAATTTGACCTTTTAAAAAGATTCCTGACCTGATGAGACTCCTCTAGACTTTTGAAGGTGTGACAATAGAAGCAGATCCTTTAAGTCCTGGAAGTCATGAGGTGCAGCCTCCATGGATCAGACTTAGTTGTGCAGCTCATCCTACAGGTGCTGAAGTGGATAGAGATCATTGCTGATGTGTTCCTCCAGGCCTTCATCGCTCCACGTCTTCATTGTAGGTGTTTTCAGTAGTGGACAGGGGTCAGCATCTACACGCTGTGAATTAACCTTTTTAATGCTTTTTATTTTTAATTCCTTTTAATTTACTTACTTACTGTTTTATTTCCTTTTTATTATAATTTTAACATTCTTAATCTATCCTTTTCTATTTTCTCTGACCTTTTTATTAACCTTTGTTGCTTTTTAAAAATAAATATTTATTATTTTTTTAAACCTCTATAACAATGGTGTATTAGTGTACAGATTTATCAATTTATTCTGTTTAATTTTCATTTGTTCTTTTTTTATTTATTTTTTGCATTGTTAGAGTTTTCTTCACATTATTTTTTAAAGGTGCTATACAAATAAAAGTTATTATTTTATTACCCTGAGCTGTCTGCAGCCACACAGCCTTATACAAAACAGACAGTAGCTCTTCTGTTGGATCACACAATCCAGCCTTTATTCCCCGCACACATCAGAGAGCCTTGGCTGCTCGTGTCCCTGTCACCAGTTCACCATTTCACCAGTTCACCTGTTGTCCTTCTTCGGAACACTTTAGGTAGATACTGATCCCTGCAGACCAGGAACAAGCCACAAGAGCTGCAGTTTAAGGATGCTCTGACTCGTTTGTTTAACCTTCACAGTTTAGTCCTCTTCAAAGTCGCTCACATCCTCACACTTTCTCATTATTTCTGATTCCAACACATCAACACCAAGGAGAAAATGCTCAACTGCTGCTCTGAATTATGTGGATGTGTTGAATGCTAAAGAAAATCTTCTGCTGCTTCACTTTAACCCGCTCACATGTAACCACCAGCAAAACCTTACCTGTGAAAGTGTAAACATTGTCTCTTTGGTCTGCTGTCTGTACAACTCTTGGTGCTCTGATTTTACAAACAGGACAGAAACATTCAGAAGAACTAAAACATACTGTAGTGAGTCATTAGGCTGATTGCATTGTTTCCATTTAGAGGATATTTAGAGACATTAGTATCAAATTAAAAAAAGAAAAACTCCTCATGTCTTCTTGTGCAAAGTGTCAGAAACTAGTTTAGGACACAGTAATGCACATCATATTAAGACCCTTTTCCATGACCTGGTATAATGCTGGTATAATGCTTCCATACAGCAGTTCTTTGTGATTCTGGCTCAGTAGCAGCAGCTGTATCCTCTTCATGAGGCAAAGATTCATCACGTGTCCTTTTTGCCCTCCTCCTGTGGGAGAGACTGAGATGTGGATCCATGAAGCACCAGAAGTCCGCATAGAGTGAGAGAGATGCCGACCCACCACAGAGCTGCGTGGGTCTCTCCGAATATCAACCTCCCGAGGACAGCCTGGACACAAACAGGGGCAGTGGGTTCAGAGTGAAACCATGTCAGGTGAGTATAAGAGTTAAACAGGGACACTGAGGAACGAGGAGAGCTTACTGAGGAGATGAAGTTGGATGCGGTGGTAGTGACCGTGGCTCTGGCTGAAGACGAGCAGTGCCGGAGAGCTTTGGAGAAGAAGGTCCACATGACGGCGTTACAGGTGAAGAGCAGGATGGCACAGAGCAGCCGCAGAGGGATGTGGAGCTGCAGAGACACACACAGGGGACATCATGAGATCACAAGAGTCACATATATGTATACAGACTTAATGTCGCTGTATGTACTATACTACATATGTTGCACCTGTTGTATCATGGCATGGTTATGAATAAACTATAAATCTGTCTCTCTTAACTTAATATTTATAGACTTCACTTTTCCTGCTATAAAGTTCATCCTGTTTGTTTCATAAAAACTACAGATTAACTAGTCTCAGACTCGCCTCTGTGCAATGAAACAAGAGAACACTTTTAAAGCTACAGTAAGGAGTTTTTAGCAGCTTATGGAACAGAAGATAATAATGTAAATAAATCATATTTATCCATATTATATTATCAATACATCACAATTGTATGCATTGTGCACAAAATACAGCATCACTTCCCAGGTTCAGGACTCATGTTTTAACCCTCTCTCATTCAAATACAGCCTCTGACTTCCTTATTTGGTGTTTACAATAAGACAAGATAAAGAAAAGAACAAAGAGATTGGTATTTAATGCATTATAAGGGACAACTTTAGAGTTTTTCAACAAACAAAAAAAAAGACAGCAGAGATAAACACAGAGAGAAATGTCATGGAGTTAGTCTCACCCAGTCACAGACTGCAGTGCTTCCGTGTGTCTCTGCCCAGCTGCTGATCCCGGACTCACACATGTCCCTCATGTAGTCTGCACCGAGGGACAGTTTGGCAGACAGCGAAGCTGCAGCACCCATAAACCCCGCAAACAACGCGTACAAAGACCCTGACATCTCATCTACAGGGTGTGAAGAAACTACAAACACAGGAGCTACAAATACAACTCTTCAGAGTCAAGTCTGAGTGACAGGATGGCTTATGGTGGAGACTTTCAGAATAAAAGCATGCTTTACCATCGCTGTCCAATAACAGTAGACCAAACAGCTACAAAACATTTGAATTACTATTTTTTATACATACATTTGTTTTTGACATTTTGTTTAATAACTCTTGTATACTTTATCGTTATCCTGTCTGTGCTAGACAACTTCTAAAACTTAAATTCATATTTTTTTTAAAAACATAAACTAGTTGTTGTCACTTGTGCAATAACTTTTGTTTATAAGAATAAAAAAAATAATAAAAAGATAATAGATTGAGATTTATAGAATCATGAAACAGCCTGTATACATCATACATCTGTTAAGCCAATAAACTACACCCAAAATAATCTAGATTTGCAAATGGATGCTTCTAGCAATTTTGATGGTTGCCAATTAAACTTAAATGGATGGAAGATCATTTATTCTGGGCTCTGACTCATTGAGTTTATCACTATCATAGTACTATACATCAACACATCAATTTTGTAGATTTTATTATTCATTTCAGTTCAGTTCAGAAGAGAGCACAGTTTACCAAAGTCAGATTCCTTGTGTGATCAAGCATTCCTGGCCAATAAAGCTGATTCTGATTCTGATTCTGATTCTGAGATTTCTTTATTGGCATGAACAGTTTGGTTATTCCCATAGACTGTATAAAATATGGACGTAGTATTCGTGATGTCACCCATCTGTTTCTGAAGCGCTGTTTTGAGGTGTCAGCCATATTGCTGCTGTCGAGCAATTGTGACGTAAAGAGGCGGGCTTTGAGCCTCCTAGCACACAGCTACAGTGTTCCCGCCTGTCAATCAAGTCAGCTGTGCCTCTCATTGGAAGACTCGTAGTCTCAATATCTTCGAAATTGCAGCTTTAGAAAAAAAATTCACCCTGTACAGTGTGTGCCCATTGAGACATGAGCTATCCAGACTACACTCGTCTTTTGTACCAGGCTGTAAACATGTTTATTTCTGCTGTAAAGATCAGCTTTTTTTAATTGATTTGTATGTGACTTCCGGTACTTCCGGAGCCAGCCTCAAGCAGATCCTCCATGAACTGCAGTTTTTAGCACTTCCGCATTGGCCTCATATTTTTAGACCGGAGGTTGTCGCTTGGTTATTCCAAAATTGGAGTAAAAAATAAATAAATAAATAAATAAAATACTAACATTATAATAATACATATTTTAATCAATTACACTAAAATTTCATGTTTTATAATTCAATATAATTTATATATATAATTAGTCAATACAACCGAATTTATTTGCTTCTAAAAAACAACATCAACAGATTGAATGATTTTGAAAATCACATTGCTATCTAATCCCTTCTTAACACAGGGAGTTATTTTTGTTGTTTGTCAAATGTTCTATATATTGCCATTTAAAAAAAATGTGTACAAAATGCTTTAATAAAACTTGCAAAATAGCTCGTAAGTTTTATTTTGAAAACTAAATCCTCTTCCGTTTACGTGTTTGACGTCCACCAATCACAGCAGCTCCAGGAATCACGTGACTCGAAGCGGCACATCTTAATGACGTGCTCTGTGTTTTGGTTCCTAGTAGAAACATCGCTGTAGGCCTCTCATTCAAAGGTTTGTTCCCTGATATCTGTGGAGATGAACAAAAACAAGGCGAGCGGAGTGTCATGGGTGAAACCAGCGGAGCCTTCTTTCCTGAAGAAGTTTAAAAACGACGTCGGGTACAAAGAAGGGCCGAATGTTGACACTAAGGTTGGTATGAGAGAATGAGCTAGTGTGGCTAAGTGTTAGCGTTCAGCTCAGAGCTGTAGAACTCAAATATTCAGATTAGTGATCGAATCACCGGATTTAATGCTTTATTCAGAAAGTAGAGACAGTGAGCTGATGTAAGGACATGTATCCATGATAACAAAGAATAACCTCTGTGTCCATTTATTCAAATCCCACTACAATGCATGCTCATGAATATTCTCCCCATTGATGCTCACCAAGCACAATAAAAACTACTGTTTTAGAAGAGCTGTGTCTCTTTGCATCATGGTCCCAAATCCCCCTAATTAAAAACAAATAAACATGCAAAAATAAATGTAGAGAATTGAAACCATACTCTGTGTTCTATTATTAACAAAGACCCAACATCAAGACAGGATAAGATCCAGTCCCATTTTACAGAAAGGACTCAGTCTGATCTCATCTTAATCCACCATGAGCAGAGCACTTTGCAGCATTTAGCAAGTTACAGTGGCAAGGACAAACTTCCTTTAACAGGCAGAAACCTCCAGCAGGACCAGACTCATGTTAGACACACATCTGCTGAGACCGTGTTGGAGAGAGGGATAGAGGGAGATGAAGAGAGAGAGAGATGATAGTGGTGAGATGGATAGTAGTGGTTGTAGCAGCTGGAGTCTGGCACGTCCACAGCAGCAGAGATCCAGAGGAACCTACGAGACAAGGGAGCTCAGGGACTCCAGAAAGGTCTATGGTTAGTAACTTTTTGGACGAAGTTTAAAAGGACAGACGTGTGCCCAGCTCTGAAGCTCAGCAGGTACAGATACTCAGACTGATGTCAGAGGGCAACCACATCACAATCCGACAGAGACCTGTGTGGGATTCTGAGTCGCCACGTACAAGTGGATGAAACGAAATCGAAGAAACCGAGAAAGCAACCACACATACTATCATCTCTCTCTCTCCAACACCGTCTCCATAGATGTCTGTCTAACATGAGTCTGGAGGTTTCTGCCTGTTAAAGGAGGAACATTTTTGAAAACATAAGTGCAGCTTTGGTTGAATGATTGTTGGAGTGTGCTTTAATCAAAAATAAGGTATAAGTAGCAGAAGGGTTAAAATAACCATCTGTGTGTCAAACCTCAGCGTCAGGAGATGCCGACACTGGATGACGACAGCGGGAGTGATAAAGAGGACGAGCTACCTCAGGTTGTGGTCCTGAAAGGTGGAGACCTGACGGCAGATGAGGTGAAGAAGATCAAGGACGATATGCGTGGGGGCGAAGGCACAGAGAAAGGTGAGACTGAGGCTGTTTTTATGAATCCAATGACACATTCCTGTGAAAATGATATAGGTTGTGCATACATGTGCATCAGACGCTGCATGCCAAAAGGATCAGGATGTCCTTTTACGTCCAGTTCCCTTTGCAGGATTCAAGCATGCATGCTGTCAGTACCCTCGTTGAAGCTGCAGATGTGTAACGTGCATGTTGAAAGCTGTTGCAAACATAATGTTGCATGTTAGAATTAATCTGACACTTCATGGAGTAACAACAGTAGACTTTGACCCCTCTTCGTTTCATCACAGCCCAGATTTCTCACAACGCTCGGTCAACAATGTTTCTTTGAATTATGTTTGAATTTGTGACAAAAGTAAAATTAAGACAATCAAAGTTTGATTTAATTTAATTATTTATTTATTCAAATTTATTTAACCAGGAAAACCACATCGAGATTAAGAATCTCTTTTACAAGTGTGTCCTGGCCAAGATCAGCAGCAGCACGTTCCAACAAAGTTACAGACAAACAACACAGAATTCTAAAAGATGACAACACATCATCAATTTCAGAGCAAAAGTCATCATCAGTTAAAGCATGTACAAGCTGATGCATCTTCCTCAAATGCCTTCAGTCTGCTTTTAAACACATTTAAAGAGATAAGCTCCCTCAAACCCAAACTCTCCTGCAGCAGGTTCCAGGCTACAGGAGCAGTGGATCTAAAACTCTTTTTACACATTTCAAGACGCACTCTGGGGACCGAAAGCAAAGACACGTTTTCTGACTGGGTCACAGAGCGGAGACTGTAGCTTCCAGTGTTTTTTAAATGAATCAAATTGCATTAATACGAGGGAAGCAAGTTAAGGATTGTCTTATAACCAAAGACATGCCAGTGATGTAGTCTACGGGTAGACAATGCAGACCAGCCAACTCGAGCATACAGGGAGCAGTGATGGGTTAGAAACTTATGATGAAAAGTCATGACTGATTGTGGGTGTACGTCTTAAGAGAAGCTGCGGCATGGACAACAGTAAAGAGAAAATGCACATGATATAAAATGCATACTTAAGTGTTGCACAGAAAGCAGCGTCTCAATGATTCTCACATTCGTCCGCAGACGACGAGCCGCCTCCTGATGGCAAAATCCTCTTCAAGAAACCAGCGAAGCGCTCCTCCTCAGACAAATTCCAGGGCATCACCGCCAGCTCCAGCAAAAAGAAGAAGAGTGAGGGAGGAGAGAAAGAGAAAGAGAAGGAGAAGGAGAAAGAAAAGGAGGAGGAGGTGGGGGAGAAGAAGGAGGCAAAGTCTGGAAAGAAAGTGAAAAACAACAGTCTGCTGTCGTTCGGAGGAGACGAGGAAGAGGAGGACGACTGAATGTTACTGAAGAAACGTAAGACTGTCATTCACCTCTGCCACTGAGAGGAATCAAAGATGTTTGAACGTTGACAGTAAACCATGACATCATAGCCCACATGTTAAACACATTATTTGAGTTCATCTCATGACGCAGCGCCTCCATCCAGTAGTTGACTTTCAGTACGTTTGCATGTCTTCGCCCATCGACTACAAACAGCGTGTTCCTTATATTACTGATGAGTGTTTCATTTTGATTCTGCTGTAAAGATCAGCCTGTACAGAAGTCTGGACTGGCTGAATAGGAAATCCATCAGATGTTTATATATCTTCATTTTCTAGACTCCCATAATGTTTGTTCAGGAGTTCAGGAACTACTTTCAGCTCCAGACGGTTCATTCAAGGACACTCAGAGATCCTCAGATCCATAGTTTGCTTTGCAGAAACAACGAAGGCTGAACAGGCCGAGGAAAATAATCATGTTCTGACCAATACTGCGCTTCTAGGGATGTTCTTCAGTGTGTAAATTGTCAGTCATTGAAAGGAAATTTAAATTCAGACTAGCTACAAGTCAAAAGGTCAGAGAACCCTCCAGAAAAAGACGTTTAAATCAAGCACAATTCATGTAACACGGCTAAATATGGGATCACAGAGTCTGCATCTTTTTAGAGTGAGGACACGTTAGCAGGGCGAGCACCACCAGCGTCCAGACCCCTCTGCAGGTTAACGTCTGCATGCCTGTGTCTGTTACCAGTTAACCAGACACAACTTTTATACAACTTGATCTGCATTTTCTAAATCAAAAGTGTGCCGCGCTACGAGATCAGAGAGTCATGACTCGTTTAACCAACTAGTAAGTTTGGTGTCAACTAGCGAGGATGACGTGACGTTCAAACGCTGCATCCTTCGTCCACACAGGATCACACGAATTAAGTGTTTTGATTTCTTTCAGAGCTACGTAAAGTCGTGATTCTTCTCTGACGAATAATCCTCGGTCTAGACGCCCGCATGCAGAGACCGTACAGGTGTCTCTGCATCGTGGAAACTTACCTTTAACTATCTTGATCACGTCTGTTATCACGATATTTCTATTCATGAGGTCAAAAATAAAGGGACAACACAGAACGCTAATGGATGTTGCATAAAAATGAGAGTTAACTGTCCCCTGTGACAAATATTTACAGGTGTACATACTGGTAGAAATGTTCATATCTGCAGTTAATTTTTAAAGCTTCATGGATTGATAATTTCTACATCCCTTCTAAAGAGTGTCTCAAATATCCAAAGTGCTAATGAATGCTCCTACAGCAAGGTTTTTAGGTTCAATATGTCCTAATGTGAACTCATTTGTGCTGAAAATGGAGAACAATATTCACCTTGTTCACCTGGCTCAACCTAACTTACAGTCTCTGCAGACAGAGAGTTTGTAAAGACTTCATATCTTGAAATATTGAGCCGTCCGTAAGCTTTACTTTGTTTTCATGTAGACGTGTACTGAACTGACACCTACGTGAAAAGCTTTTGTGAACACTCTGTCTGTTTCCTTTTTCAGAAGTGATTAATGGATCCACGTTTTTTGAGAGTTCTGCAAAGACGAACAGATACGAGACCCGAGCTGAACTCCTATGGTGCTTTTAAATCTTTCGGTGAAGGTTTAATAACTCTGAGCAAACTATGCAACTTAATCTGACACATGAAAACCAGGCAACACCAGGTCAAAAAACTAGTTCTGGATTATTATCTACGCAGACAACTCAACACCAGGGTAGTCAGAACAAGTTCAGCACATTTTTACAGTTATGAGACATTTACTCTCTTTTCTTTTGCCCGTGTGTTCATGAAACATCTTCAAGTTCAAATCTCCAAATGACTGGTCCTCCTGAGTTTCTGTGCCTTCCATTTCAGGAAACAATAAAGCAATATCTCCATGACAAAGCTGCAGGTCCCACAGGATGTCGTCACACCGCTCAGACATGTTAAGATGCGTGTTATCTTCTTCCCTTCAGTTTGAATCATCATCATCTCCTGATCATGTAGAGTTCCCCGTAGAGTCATCAGAGCTGTACTCGTGTTTGTTCGTAACGTGGAGGTGCTTCTCGTAGAATTTTGAATACATTCAATGAAGTGTTGGATGTATGAATATATTCTAGCTTCGGCAAAGGAGCTGTACATTTCTGTAGAACAATGCATTCTTGATAATGCTGTTGTATGATTTTTAAAACGTGATTTTTTTATTTTGTGTATTTTTAGAGTGTTTGTGGCTGTGACATTTTAAATATAAAACATTAAATTTAACTGTTCAACATCTGGCATCGTTAAAGGGTTTGTTTCTCTGCGTGTGTGTTAGCTTCTTCTTCTTCAAACACCTGGACCGTCACATCAGTCTGTGCTGCTGCACAGGTGTCTTCTCTCTTCTGTCAGAGTTGTGACCGTGAATGCTTAGTTTTGATCACTTTATCGACAAGTGTGGATTAAAATCGATTCAACTAAATTTGTATTGCGATATTATTATATAAACAGTAGAAGGCGCTATCTGCATTTCACTCCGCTTGTTCAGCATCATAGGATGAGCAGGGGAGACGCAGAAGTATACATCAGCCTTAAGTCTCTTGCGCTGCTCTCTCGTCACTCGCTGAGTTGAACAGAACAGACATGGCAGCAGCAGGTGAAGACCGAGCAGTTCAGGATGCACCTTTGTGTTTCAAGTCTGAGGTACGGCAGCATTTTGTCTTTCCTTGATAGTCCTGAAGAAAATTCCAAGCCAGGAGCATAAGCTGCACTTTCGTTTATTTAAAGAGATTTACCTTGTTTTAATATTTAATACTTGCATTTGGGAATCGTTCACTTTCCATTTCTTTATAATTGTTCTGAAATTTTCCAAAAAGGTATTTTAGTTTTTTTTTTGCAAGGTGCTGAAAACAAGCGTGTAGTGGTTTTATTTGAGTTACAACAGACCTTAAAAATGAAAAATAATTACTTTGTTTACAAAGAAATATGAGAAGAAATATATACCGTATATTGCAACTGTCCATATCTGAGGATTGAAATAAAATAGTTATTTAAATTTTGAGTTCAATCCAGTTTTCTTGAAAAAAGTGAATCGTATCGTGAGTGTATCGTTACATCCCTAGATCACACTTCACTTTCTGATGACTGCTGATCTCTTGGGATGGTGAGTACTGTTACATCCCGGCTCAGAGCTACAGCAACAGAAGTACAGTACACGAACAATGTTCAGCCTTAGTTGATGCATTCAAGGACACTGGCATCTGCAAATTCAGTGTCTGTTTAGCAGAAACAACCCGGGTTGAATAGACCAAAGAAAATGTGCATTTACTCACTGGTATAACCAAGATAGACGACATTAATCAGGGAGGTTTACAGGTACTGGTTCCTTTAGAAGGAGACAGAAGTTGAGTCTCTCAAAGTCATTTTTTATTTTATTTACAAGTTTAAAAAACTCAGCCTTTCAATCTCATCATGTGACAGTGATATTCAAATTTTATAATGAAATGTTGGTCTACATTCCAACCCTCACCTATGGTCATGAGCTGTGGGTCTTGCCCTGAAGGATAAGATCTCGGATACATGCGGCTGAAATGAGTTTCCTCTGAAGGGTGCCTGGGCTCAGCTTGAGAGGGTCAGGAGCTCAGACATCCCGAGGGAGCTAGGTGTAGAGTTGCTGCTCCTTTGTGTTGAAAGGAGTCAGCTGAAGTTGTTCGGGAATCTGATAAGATTGCCTCCCGGACCGCTCCATTTAGAGGTGTTCCGGGCACGTCCAACTGGGAGAAGGCCCAGGGGTAGACCCAGAACTCCATGGATGGAATGAAAGGTCTGTCTCCCATGGTGGAGTAAGATGAGATCAGACTGAGTCCTGTCTGTAAAATGGGACTGGATCTTATCCTGTCTTGATGGTGGGTCTTTATTAATTATAGAGCAGGTCTAGACCGTACTCTATGTTCTGTTTGGACGTTTGTTGTGATTTGGCCTTTGTGAGGTGCAGATGATGTTACAGTCAGGAACAGACATGGTGCATAAAGAGACATCAAACAGAGTTATTTCAACCTCTTTATTCAAAAAGGCATGTTTCATTCTCACACCTGCATCCAGATCATTACAATTGATGGAAGAAACCTTGAAAATCAAAAGCAAATAAAATCCTTGCATTTTTGTGATAGGACGCTACGTTAGCACGAGTCACTGCAGCCTCCATCGTCCATGTAATAAATACACTCTTCAAACTCTGGAGAAGTATCGGGTATAGACCGGTCTGTGTTAAGGCCTGGATCTGATGAAGTCGGTGTTCCTTGGACAGAAATGCTTACGTAGGAAGAACCTGTTTCTGTGAATATCTTTAAGAGTCAAGAGTGAAGTGGGTTTGATTAAAGAAGAAGAATTTGTTCACAGAGGGAGATGATTAGTTTCTGAATCACGTTGTAGATTTAAAAGAGAATAATCAGGTGGATGCTTGGCTGTGAAACGTCTCAAAGTCAGAACATTACCCTAAACCCATGAGGGAGCGGGTGTTTGAAGCAGAGTGTGTGTGATGCTGTTGTACCTGTGCAGGAGGAACAGTCTCTTCACAGAGCAGAGGAACAGAAAGAGAAGCAGGTGGACACACTGACTTAACTGACCTCAACACACACGCTTCGGACCGACGCTGTTCCTCCTGAATGACGAAGCTGAACGTGTTTGATACGACTAAATTAACTTCAAATGACTCTCTGATAATCACACTGAAGGGAAACTACTCAGGCCTCTTTAATCTCAAGTAGAAGTGACTCCCAAGTGATTTCTCTAACAATCTCATCCAGGATTCGGTTCGTCCTGCAGCCAGAGTGATTATTAAAAAGCGACACACATCCACCTCACATGCAGCTGGCTCACACACGGGCACACGTCCTGTTCTCTGAAGTGTTACAGGCTGAGTGATCGACACATTCATTCGTTAATAATCATTGAGTGATGAATGCAGACCTGAAGTCACGGCCTGGCTTCCCCTGCAGAGATATGTAAAGACCACTGCGCTGCAACAGATGCCCCCCCCTCCCCCCCCTTATAGGCTGGCTCTACTCTGAGTTCAGTGCTGATCAATAATAAATTAATATAAGAGATAAGAAGAACTCACACGGCTTAAAGGATAACTCTGGTTGGTTAGACTTGGGTCTTGGGTCCGAATAATGTGATGTTTCTTTTTCTCTGCATGTGCGTTTGTTTTTGAAGGATTACCGTCTTTATTTATTAAATAATAATCCACAGAAGACACTCTGCAGAGTCGAGAAGACGGCACACTGTTCTCACTCCATCGCATTATTGAGATGACAAGTCTGAAAGTGCAAAAATCATCATGGAGGGACTGAATCATCAGACTGTGTCTTCTGTCAGGAGTCTGTTACGTCGGGGTTCCCACCACCCCAAAATAACGGTACCAAAGACCGGAGATCCCCATCGTCCTGATGTGGTTCAATGTTACAGCCATAAGCCGATTCAAAAACCTGCACATTTTACTGGATTTGAGTTGATTTGCGATATTTAATGAGCACAAAGGTGGTATCCGAGTTTTATCCTGGCCTGAAGCCTAGCTTGCTTCATGAAGCAGGTCTGATGTGTTCTCTGTGCTGCTTTATGCTGCAACATAAGTCCCTCAGGGGTCATGTGACACAAAGGAAAGAAGTAGATTGATTACATTTATCAAAATGCGTGGTTTTATCTCCGATTTAGCGACATGTTTTTATAATAATTGATAGAGTATGCTATTTTAAATAATTCAGAACGTGTATTCATTTTTGGAAGGCATCTCACAACCTCCCTCATGGAGTCCAGACCCTTGGGTGACAGATGCTTTCAGTGTTAGAACCTCACTGTGATCGTGCGAGGGTTAGATAAAGATCTTAGATGTGGTTTAATGTTTTGTTGATGAAGATCATAAAGAGCCGTCTCTGGTGTGAGTCCTGAGTTTTTACGTGTGGTTCAGGCGTGAGGTGTTACTCTACTGTGGGGAGAAGAAGTATCAGAAGTCTTCAGCAGCATGAAGTTAGCTAACTGGGATCAATGTTTACTTTTCTTCTACAAGTGTTTTTTAAATGCTGCTGAGTCGTGTTTCTTGTCTCTACTTTCTTTCTAATTGAGTTAATTTACCACCTTAGTGAGTGATGTTTGATTATTTCAGAGAAGCAACGATAAAAACACCAAGCTAACCGCTCTGAGTTATCCTTCAAGCCACCCGTGCAGTTTAGTTTTCGCTGATATGTCCTGGCAGAGATGCAGTGAGAGGTGTTTCTCTTGGGGGGAAGTCGAAAAAATGAAAGAAATAAAAACAGACTGCTTCAACATCCAGACTTTCAATCTCAGCGTCAGTAAAGAAGCAGGGTAGTGGACAGGTACGATGTAACAGAGAAATAGGTCGCCTGCTTTCCCGTTACATTCATGACTGATCAAGAAGTGAAGGGGAAACACCGTCACTCACCCTGACTCTGCTCTTTAAGGGTGTCCGGGCTGAGTTTAGGAACAAGGTAGAACAAGCCCCCCAAACATCTGTTCCTCTCTCTGAACGATGCGTTAACTGTCCCCCGCTGAGCCCCTGTATTAAGGACAGCTAATCTCTCTCGCTCTCTTCGTCTCCTATCACATTCAAGTACAAAAAGAAAAGCGGGTCAAAGGTCACAGTTCCTCAGATTAAAACCAGTGTGGGAGGATCTCGGACGAGCCAACGTCTCCCGTTCGACCCGGCTTATGGTCAAAGGTCAGAGGAGGTTCTCCTGGTTGATGGAAACATGTCCAGCCTGGACCTCCAGGTGAGGCTGGCAGGGAGACAGGGCTGGAGAACTCAGGTGTTCTTGTTCTTCATCTTGATTGGTGGATTTTCTGTTGCTGCTTGTTTTTGTTGAAAGTTTTATGTTTTTCTCTCCCTCCCGTCCACAGTGTGCCTCTGTTGGTGCCGGACGCTCTATAAAGACTTCTTGCTCAGTTTCTTGCCCTTTCTCAGGGACAGCTTGTTCTTGATGTATCCACGCTTCCTCTTGGCGGTCTGCAGAGACAAGATGGAAAACAAAGAGGGGTAAAAATACAGTCATGCTTGGTCCAACAACTTGGACCAAAAGTTTTCATTAAGATCAGAATTAGACTTTGAGTTTGAGAGTCATTTCAAGACATGAAGTTATTTCCTCTTGGATTAAGACGTGCAACGATCTGCTCAACTCAGGGTCTGAAATCATTCAAATAGAAATAGAAATTTGAAATTGGGGACCGTGAAATAATTTGAATGTTGTTTTTATTTATTATTTGTTTGTCTCCTGCTTTCATTATTTTTATTCTTTACTACCTCTCTTTGTATGCATCTTATACACTGATAAATGGGTTACACTTCAATTCTATTGTACAAAGACAATAAAGATATATTCTATTCTTATACGGACGCAAGAGATGTAAGAACATCGAGTAAGAGGTCAAAGACAGGGAGCGAACTCTGTGGTTCAAAAGAAGGCATTCTTCATCTCCTCGTTTATAATCATCCAAATTTCAACTCTCTAACATCTTCAGTTTGTCTGTTTTCTCTGTAAACTGTGCTTTGTTTGAACTCTGATCACCTGACTTGTGTTTGGCATGATTTTCGATGGTCTCTTAGGTACCGTGAAGTCCCTTCTTAACATAGGTTAACTGACATTTTTATTTCATCATATAGAAGTTTACTTTAATCAAACATGCACCAAATAAATGAGAATCATTTGCCATCCAGTGCCGGGACATATTTCACACTCTTTATTCCTGTTCAGTTCATGGGAATGTGTTTCAAAGTATCAGCTTGACCTCGTATGACATACTAAGGAAAGAGCTCCACCTCGGCTCAGTGACCTTCAGGAGTCCTCAGAGGATCCCTGCTTACCTTTTTGGAGGTGTACTTTTGCTTGGTGGTGTCGGTGCTCCTCATCTTGTGCTCTACCCGGTCTCTGTTCTCCAGCTTCTTCACCTTATAGATCCTGACCAGCCAGTGCTCTGAGGTGAAGGCCTCCTCCAGGTGCCTCAGCTTTATGTCCTTGTTCCCGATCTCAGCGTTGCGTGTCCGGTCGAAGCCGGGTGGCGTCCGGAAGTCCAACTGCGCAAAGGTGAAAAGAGCAGGAGCAGTTTATGTCTCGATCTTACACGTTTTTAACAAGTGATCATAGAGAGCTCCGTATTCACTGTGAACCTTGATGAAGGAGGACTCACCTGCATTTCTCCAAAGCGGTAGTAAGACATTTTGTACATAAGGCAGTTGAGGAGGGTGGGGGAGCCGGCTTTGTCCACTCTGAACTCTCCCTGCGGGGTGAAGTAGTCACTTTCCTGGGACGGAGACAGATAGAGGGAGGAAGAAGTGAGTTTTCTGTGATCTATGGTTCCATTTGTTTTGCAGGGAAACATCTTAAAGCACACACACTGACAGAAGATTGATTCCCCTCAGGGAGAGCATCAAACATTCATGTAAAGTCCACTTTGCAGCCCCCATCACGTCCCCCAGCAGAGTCTGTTTGTGTGATGTCTTTCTCACCCTGATGTCCCTCGGGTGCTCTCCCTCTGCGATGCGCACCATCCACAGAAACTTGTTGATGTCGTCGCCGGAGTATCCGATCACGCCTCCGAAGATGATGAGGACGTAGTCGACATCCAGGGACCTCATGATGTCATAGGCTGCACTCTCATTGGAGGACATGGCTTTGCCCACCTGGAGGAACACAAGGATGCACATCACAGGTTAAAAATCCATGCTCATGTAATGGAAGTGTTTGAAACTGGAGGATTAAAGGGGCAGTTCACTAACTTTACACGAGAGAGATGAGTTTGGTTACTCAGCCGGAGAAAAGAGAACCTCTGAGACATCACAAGGAAAGGACTTCAAGTATAAAATATGAATGCATCAAAGGAAGAAAAGGTTTTGTTTTTATTAATGTCCACTATCATGGCTGAGAGATCACTGGCAGTGCAGCGTAGTGTCCACTTGGAGGTGCTAGAGATAAAGGAAACACTGAGCAGCACAGAGTGGAAGCTGATAAAATCATGTAACCATAGAGAAAAGGGAAAGAAAGAGGGTGATTACATTTGACAGTAACTAGGAGAGATTTTAGCTCTCCATTTTTCTTTTGTGGAATCTTAAAAATATCAATGTATTGAATGAAGAAGTGAAAACAAAGCTTTGATGTAAACATGTAGGTCTGAACCCACAGATGTTTACTCCCTGAGTCTGTGCGGCTGTTTACTCCCGGTATCAACGCGCCTCCTGGGTGTTCAGATCACAAGTGTCGCTCCCGTCTGCTTTCTGAGGCGTTAAAGTGAGTCTCTGCGTTTTTGTCAACAACTTCAGTGTCTTCAGTGTGTGGGTGCACAGCAGGAAGCTGTTTTTAGTAGAAAACCTCTAAAAGCAGCAGAAGTCAGACACAGTTAGCTGCAAGAGTAGGAAAAAGGAGGAACGTATAGCAGCTCAGCTCAGCAGATGGATATTCCACTTTGCAAAAACAAAGGTAAAGGAAGGTTAATATTTAGATGTGTTAACACCCAAAACAAACACTTTTAGATACTCCTGTTTATGATCACAGCTTTACTTGTACCATCACTCTTTCATATACGAGTGCCCGAGAGTCAGAGCTCATTACATCACCTGCAGGTTTTACAAAGCATGGTTAGTTTTATCACCTTTTCCAGGGAATGCTTCTGGCTTGGCTTTGCTGCCACTTTGTGCCGCTCAAGGCCGACCGGTGCCAACATTAATACGCTGTGAGCGTTACAGCGGCACAACAGCAAGCGCCATGCCAGCTCGGTAGCAGGACGTCTCAGAAGGGAACATACAGTTTTCAGCTTTGGACGTTTGACTGCATCCTGTAGGTGACATGTCAGCTGATACCTGACTTACTGCTGCAGTAGGACTCCTAATAATGACCGTGATGTGACTCGCAAATCCTCACAATGCAGATTTGTAAGAAGTCTGAATGGATGCTTCTTTCGGTTTGATGCCAGATGAGACGTGCAAACAACGTACAAAGCTTGGCTTCTAACTGGTTTTAACAGACGACATCACATCACTCCTTTCCTCTCTTCTCTCCTCTGGCTCCATCTGCGTTTTAGAATAGATTCTAAGATTTTACGAACCACTTTTAAAGTTCGCCTGGGTCTTGCCCCCGAACTACATTGCAGAAATGCTAACAAATTACGAGCCATCTCGCGGCCTTAGATCCTCAGGTGGGGCATTTATGGTCTTCCAAAGTCGAGGGTCAAATGTAAAGGGGATCGGGCTTTCTCCATCAGAGCCCCTCAACTTTGGAACAACCTCCCCGAGGAGATAAGGCACGCAGAGTCAGTGACATCTTTTAAATCTCCTCTTAAAACCCATTTTTACAGACTTGCTTTTATGTGACTTCATCCCTCTAACCTCTTTCACTTCTATTTCTATTTTATTTTTATCCAACTACTTAATTGTTTTAAATTTACTTCTAATATTTGGTTATTTACTGTTTTCATTTATTTCTATTTTTTTTTTCTTTTTATTATTTTAATGTTCCTAATTTATTCTTTTCACTTTTTCTAATTTTCATGATGTGATGTCGTCCTCTCATTCTGAAAACCTCTTATTTTATTGTCCTTTTAATGCTTTTATTTACTTAGCCAATTTTTTTTTTTTTTTTTTTTTTGAAAAACCTCTTAAACAATGATATATTGGTCCATTGTCACACCACTTCATTCTGTTTAACTTACGTGTATTCTTTTTAACCTCTTGCGTTAAATTCTGTTTTGCATTGTTAAAATTCCTGCTCTCTGTCCATCAAAAGGTTTACTTCGTTATTCGAACCATGCTTTGTTTGTCAAAGCACTTTGTAAACATTTGTTTTGGTGCTATATAAGTACAAATATTATTATTATTATTATTATTATTATTATTATTATTATTATTATAACTTGTTCAGCTAGTTTTTGTCCTGCGATCTTATGATAGCTGAAGACTCTTAAAGCTTTTAGGACAGAGCGTCACAGCCCGGCTAAAGGTGACAAAGTTTCAGAAAAGACATTGATGAGAATGTTATCAAATTGTGGCCACAAAAATGTAATGGATTTCTTCCTCGCGGAAAAAAGAAACTCTGGACGTCCTGCTGAGGTTGATGTTAGATCTGCGTGTTTGAGGTGCAGCAGCTCTCACCAGCGCTATATGACTATTGTTCCACGTGTTATTGTCCACCAGCGTTGTTCTGTTCGCCATCCCCGCTATCTGGTAGCCGTAGTCCCACCAGGACATCACCCTGGCATGCTCGTCTGTGTTCTGCCTCAGCCAATAGTAGGCCTCTCTGAAGTCGTCCAGGATGTTACGAGATCTAGTGGAGGGAGGCGAGGCATAAAGAGGGTTAGTCTGTGAGTTTGTTCAGCTCCTGTCTGTGTGACGAAGAGCTTCAAATGTTCAGAGTAACCTGGTGTTTTTAGGACTGAATGTCGGGCCGAGTTTGAACCTTCAGCTCAGGTTTGAAGATGTGCCAGCAGTGTTTGCTTTCTGCACAAACATTAGTTTACATCCGACTCATCAGGTGATTAAAAAACAATCTAAAAATGACATGGCTTGTGGTTCATTCATCTAAATTAATTACACAGATCAACAGTTTTTACAAGCAGCATTACAACACAGGTCCTCAGCTTTATATCTATTGTGTTCTGTTTTTAGTGTTTACACCTTTTTCTTTCTCATCTTTGATTCTGCAGTTTGAATTATTTATTACCTTCGACTCAGTATTCAGAGCCACGTGAGGAATCGAAACAGTAAAAAGAAACGTGCTACATCATCACATCAGCACCTCTACAAGCTTTTAAAATTGTGCCATGAGAAGGTCGTCATTAAATCCGGAGAGGTCACATCTTAGGGAATGCATTTACAAAAGGATGGGGTTGTAACGTAGTATGGGAGGTAGAACCTTTAGTTATCAGGACCCTCTCCTTTGGAATTATCTACCAGTCAGGGTACGGGAGGCCGACACCCTCTCTACTTTTAAGATACCCCCCACCTGCATGCACAGCCATGCATAAGGACAATGGTCATAAGGCATAGTTGTCATCTGCGTTCACACGTTCTCCTCACCCGTCATGGTTGTACGATGCCAGCACCACGCTGGGGCTGGAGTAGGCGTTGCTGGTGACCCATGTGCAGTGCACGGCGAACATCATGAGCAGCATCAACATTAGCATGGTGACAATGGACTTGATGTTAGGACCCAGACCCTCCTCTGCTTTCTCCTGCTCCGACACGTGTTTCCGTACCTTCCCGGCCTGCAGGGGGAGAGGACACACCGCCACGGGACACAGTTTGTAAAGGTTACTGAAACCCTAACAAGACAAGAGTGCTGTAAAATGAGCTGATAATATACTGGAAGACTCTTAATTGCCCCCACTGAGAGAATACCCAGACAGACAATTAACTGTTGTAGCTGTTTTATGGCGGCCTTTAAGGAGCCCTGTGATGGGTTTGTAATGCATTATTCCCGCTGTATCGATTTAGGAAAAGAGCAACAAAAGGATGGCAGAAACATCGGCTATCACTGCTCCTTTGTTTCTCCGGGGATGAAGAAGCCGGCGAGTAATGAGGGCACAGATCTTTAGTTTCATCCAACACATTTACATTACATCTTTTACCTCAAGACGCCTTTACTTTTACACAGGTGTGTTGTTGTTGCTGGGCTATTTAGGCTGCTCTATTAAAAGTACTGCTGATGAAGGTTGTTAAAGAGACCACTGTGTGTGTTAAGAGACGAGGGAGGTGTGTTTGAACGGCTAAAATAACAAGAGGGAAGAGAGGTGGCTGATAAAAGCGGCTAAAGCACATTAAAGTAAGGGGTAATGTATAGCTAGCAGGTGGTTACGGGAAATAGAAACCAGCTAACCATACATTATCCCAATAATTACCTGGCTACTAACTTATAATTACAAATACGTTATTAATTTAAAGATTATTCTTATCTGCCTGTTGCGGTGGATTTAACATGAAACTGTCCTCATTCAGCTCTCCTTCTGCTCTGAGCTCTGTGGTTCACACACCTTTAAAAATAAACTAATGTCACAACTTTGAACCCTGCTGCTATCATCACCACCGCTCATGGTTTAAGTTTCTTTGTAGAAACCTCACCTCACGGTCTATGTAAGTAAGTCAGTAAGTAAGTTAGATTTATTTATAGAGCACCTCTCAAGATCAGAGGTCACAAGGTGCTTTACAACAATAACAAAAAAAGAAAAACATTAAAAGGCAAAACAGAGATTGCAATTAAATACAAAAACATTATATAAAAACAGACAGATTAAACAAAAGCAAGTCTAAACAGATGGGTCTTCAACTGCTTTTTGAACCTCTCAACAGTGTCCACAGTTCTCAGTTCCAGAGGGAGACTCTTGTAGGGTTTAGGACCAACAACCTGGTAAGCACAGTCTCCTTAAGTTTTTAACCTGGTATGAGGCACAACCAATAGAGTCCTCAGAGTCCTACTGGAATTATAAGGCTTCAGCAGCTCCCTAATATAGGCTGGAGCCTGACCATAGAGCGCTCTGTACCGAACAACAAGAGTTTTAAACTGGATCCTACATTTAACTGGAAGCCAGTGCAAAGATATGAGGATATGAGTGCAAACTATTCACATGCTGGTCCAGGCTCAGACCCTGGCCCTCGATTGCATAGGGCAGGTTTAACAGCAGAGGGAAAAATAACCCAAGGCTTCCCTTCAGCTCTGGAACAACACGGTCAGGAGATAAGAACTTCAGTCTTATCTGAATTCACCTGAAGGTATGGTGTCAACAAGCAGAAGCGAAATGTGCCACAACTCTTTTCCGTGGATTGATTTGACATGACGTGTGATCAGTTTGTCTCTGGGGTTGCTCATGTTAGTGAAAGTTAATAACCATCGTCAAGGGGTTTTGACCAATCAGAATGGTGACCCATCACCATGACCCACAGCCAGAAGGTCAGAAAGACAATACATAACTTAAACCTTTATGGATAATTTATTTCTTGAAATGTTTTCATAAAAGAGTAATTAATACATCTACACTACACAATAAAGGTTAAAAATGATTCAGCATACATAACAAGGGTGACAAAGTAACTCATAACCCACGTTAGACCGCTTACCTTGTCGTAAAGGTTTCCGGCGTTCTTCCTGTCATCCTCGTCGCTGCTGTCCTCTGCAGGCGGGCTCTGCCTCTTCAGGTCGTCTCCAAGGTAGTGTTCAAAGACGCTGGAGAAGGCCACCGCCGACAACATGCACACCACCGGGGTCAAAGTCAGCATCAAACGCACCATTACACCGGCAAAGTACACAGCGCTGATGGCATACAAGGCCACTGATGAGAGAAAGAGAAAGAGAGAGAGAGGGAGAGGGAGAGGGAGAGGGAGAGTTAGAGGGGCAGGATGCTAACACAGCCTGATAAGTTTAACTTAATCATACAGAACAAAGTAACTTAATCTATTAAAATGACTTTAAGCTGTCAAGTTGTATTAAAGCAGCTCTTCCTCTCTCCTCTGTGTCATGCATTTCTTCCTCACACACTCACAGGTGGAACTAGAGCAGCAGAGGGAACGAGACATCACATATTTAAACGTAAACCAAAGTGATTTCCTCTCTGTGCATGTGTGGCTGCATTAATTGAGCGTTTTCAGCTGAGATCAAAGAGTCTCGCTGAAGTGAGGAGGAGGCAACAGGTACGAGACGAACAACAAGTCTGACGGAGATAAAATGGAGGAGAGAAAGGGAGTGCACAAGAGATGCAAAGGAAGAGGAGAGACGAGGTAAAGTAAGCATTTCTTACTCAAGATGAAGAAGAGAAAGAAAGTGATTTAAATGTTTGCTGAAGGAAAGTAAAAGAAGAACAAGTTTTTGAATGAATGTAAGTCTTAAGTATGTCTCTGAGAATACGCAATGTTAAAAAAATCCACATTTACTTTGATAAAAACATGCAAATCAAATGAAGAGGGAATGTCTTGCTGCAGTAAAAGTGCTCCTCCATTATTGGCCACGCAGGCTGGCTTACATCCTTGTTACAGTGTGACCAGGCCACATGATGCGATGTGTTGAACATAGCAATACAAGCAGGAAACAAAGTGCATTTATATCAGTCAAATCAAAAAGAAACAGAATGTGATGATTTGTGTTTAATGCTGGGTATGTAAAGGTTCCACTGTCTAGGGGAGGTAAGTGAAGATGTGGCGTTTAATATTATTATTTTGTGTAAGAGTGAGATGATATGAGGGGGATGTGAGGTAAAGGAAAGGGAGTAACAGAGGACGCTGCGGTAAAGTGAAAAGCTAGTAGCCAGGGCAGACTGCAGCGTCTGCATGTACACAGACTGTTTAAGGTTGAAGTCTTTATAAAAGTAATATTCATGAAAGCATTGAACGGAACTGTGATTATACTTTTGCCAAACTTGGATGACCTCACGCGGCGACGTCAGGCTCCTGGACACATCAAACAAAGACGGGGAGCTTTGACTGGGATTTTCTCGCCAGCTGTGTTTTTGGTGAGATCTAAGCTGCTGTGTTTTCCTGGTATATTAGACGCCATCGATCACATTTTCCTTTGGATGACTTCTGTGTTTTTTTCGTGATGAACTAAGGGATTTTTTGGTTGTGGATTCACGGAGGACGCACCCGAAACAAACTTTAAACAGACTTAAAAGAATGTGATAAGTGAATTGTTGTTTTGTTTAACATATATTTCATTAGGATGGGAATTTAAGTTTACTTTGAATCTATAAATGTTTAGTTTAAATGTTTTGGTTGGAGTGTTTGCAGCTACCTGACCAGTGGTTTTAGGTATCATTTAAGTGTGGTATCCTCTTTAAGTATTGGTTAAGTGTCGGAAAGGAAAAAGGTAAGCATTATTTCAGCTGTTTTGTGTCAGCTTGGTGTGGTTCAAAAGTGTGTATGTTTAATACTTTCCGGAAGAACCGCCTTAGCGGCCTAAAAAAACAGGTCAAGTCGACTGTTACAGCAGGATGTGGGACATTGATGAAGGGGGACCCCATAAATGCAGCACAGACAGTTTGCAGCAGGCTCATAACAAAGTCGAGTTTCCCTTTCTGGTCGTTGTTTAAAAATTTGCAGCTTAAATTACATCAATCAGATGGTAAGATATTCATTTCGGCAGATAGAAAAATAAAAAGGAGAATAAAAGAGAAATAAATCACTTGTTTCTGAAGTAAGCAACGTTTAGAGCGATCATTTCATTGATCTGTTTTGGAAACTTGACTCAGAACCAGAGCAGGATGTAGATTCACTAAAGGAGGCGACACTTTCAAGACTAATGTAATCATCTGAAAGCAACTCTCTGCCCCCCTTCGAGTCAACAAGTCAGTCTGGATTTGTCAGTCATATATCTGCACTTGTGTTTTGGTTGCATCACTGTACACAGAGTGATGCAACAGTAACAGCCTGTCAGGGCCGTGAAGTATCAAAATGACCCTTCGATGTTCAACGCTCGAGGTTTCCTCCTCTTCAAAATAAACATAGTCAGTAAATAAAAACAGGGAAACGTTACATCGTCAGTGATACTCTGCAGCTTCTCTCTTATAAACACAGGGTATCAGGAGGGGCGGAGACGAGCTGCTGCAACATGCTGTTTTTTGTTTCATGTAAGAATTTCATCAGATTTTATCGTGTTGTGATCTGAGGACATATGTCTCTCTCAAATGAATCCTAAACTCTTCATTTAGTTGGGTCACACTGGATAACTTGAACATTTTGTAACTGAGCAGCCAAATTACATTGAACAGACATTATACTGAGTTGAGTCAAGCCTTATTTGGAAGATATATAGTAGCACATTTCAAAGGTCGCTTCTGGTTGAAATGGTAAACAAGGTTTTATTGATTCATGTCTATATGGGTGTCTGTATATGTGTGCAGTTATAGGGGGGCTAGAGATCGAGGGCGGACTTATTTATCAGTCCAGGATGATGCTGCTCTCTCCAGTGGATCAAAAACATATAAACTAAGAGCCAATTAAATTTGTAGCGCTTTAGAGATACTTTGATCATGTCTACATAGCTGCTCTGGACGGCTGTATAAAAACAGGTTTCCATTTTGCAAACTTAAGCACCTGAATCGGGTTCTCTCTTTGTTTTCTCCTCTTCTCTTCAACATGTTGTTTTTCCATACTATGTAAAATTTGACAACAGCATTACCAAAATGTAAAAAGGATTTGAATCTCCACATGTGGAATTCTTCATGACCATGACTTAAATGCAGCTTCCGAGGCTCATCATGTCATGACAGCAACATCAGTCTTTTTTATAGATACATATTAGCCTGTGTGCTAACTTTTACACATCAGGAAGGTGACTTTTCCTGGAACTCACCTTCCAAAAATAAAAAGTCATATAATTTGCAATATCTCCTCTGACTATTCTTTAAAGCTCAGAAATCTGATTCTGCTGCTAATGGTTCTAAGAACAAAGCTACACATTTCTTTGAAGATCCCAAAGCATGAATCAGTTGCTTAAATAATCGTTTTATTTATCCCTATAATATCTCTTTTTCCCATTTAATTCCTCTTTGATGAAACAGGAAGACTTTTCCTGACTGCAGAGAGATGAAGCAACATAAATCAGCATTAAGTTATGCCATGTGTCAGAAAAGTAATCCATGTGCAAACACGTGTGCATGCAAGTTTGTACGTAAAGCTTTGCAAACTTACAAGCTGAGATACATCTTTACACAGTGGATGCTCTTGTGTTGATTAACAGTATAAGATGATTAAAGTGCATTGCTTTTTTGTTTATTCAAATGGAGCTGCATAAAAATAGCATGATTTGAATGAGAGGCAGAGCATTAATAACTCACAAAACCCAGTTTAAATAAGACATCATGTGATCTGTTGTGTCTCTTTCCCTAATCCTGCCGTGTACGTCCTTTAAATGTTATTCAATTAGTAATAAAGGTATGATTATAAAAGCCTTGGACTTCGCTACTGTGGCCTTTTCAATAACTGCAAAGCTTATTTTCTGCTCTTCCAAAAGGAAGAGTTTCCTGACCTTTGTCTGGGGCCCTAGCATTCGTGGTTCTTACCAAAGACGCGTTCATCGTTGATGTTCTTGATGCAGAACCAGAGGCCTGCAGGGAAGGTGCAGACAAGGATGTGAAGGTCGAAGAAGAAGGACACCCAGGTGGTGGGCTGGTGCTCGGACACGGAGGCTATAATGGGAATGTGGATCTTAGCGTAGCTGTGGAAGACCAAGAGAGAGGAGAAGTGTAAGTCAAAGAGAGACAGAGAGATCTGCATAAATGTATTTTCAGTCTTGAATGAGTCTGCTCTTTGAGATCAAGAAGCAGAATACATCCTTTCTTTTCTTTTCTTTTCTTTCTACTTGACTCATTTTAAAACACACTACTCTCATGAACCGTGAAGCCGTGAGATGATATTATGACTTAAATGACGAGGCAAATGAGTAGTTTGGCTGACTTCAGTAATACTTGGTCCAGGATGACCTCATTACTCAACTGCACTGCAGCAAAACTTCACTTTTCTTCAAATACTCAGACGCGTGCACAAACACATAAACACTGAGTTTTACAGACGATTCTGCAGGCTGGCAGTTCCCTGTAAGACCAGATCTGGGAGGGGAGGAGGGAGCGCTATCTGTCAAGGGTTTTATGATGGGTAAGAGTGACCGGCTAGCTGGCGATAAAAACCTTCTTTGCAGCCGTGCAGAGGCAGAGCTGGAGCTTGGTTGTCTCAGTTACCCAGAGTTGCATCTTAACAAGGAGGGATCAAATGTGAAGTCACTGACAGCTTGAACTCTGAACTTTAACACTGAGTGCACACAGCATGCGATGTGAGTGAGCACCAGAGGCAAAGTTAGCTTTCATGTGTCCAATTTGAGAGGACGAAGCCAACTGCCGTTATGACTCTAGATAGAGGAGCATTAACAATATCTGTGATTGAAGTGCTCTGTGCTTTTTGAAAATACTCCTCCATCGCTGACGTGACAGTGGTTTGTTTACATAAGGTAAGAAGAGTGTGGATTTGACTGATGCAGGGTGGACAGCGAGAGTCAGTTGGGACATAATGCAACATTATTTAATGACAATTATCTGATGCTTGGATGCTGTTAGGACTCCTTGTAATCCCTTAATCCCGACTGAATCACCTGAGAGTCAAAGTTGAGCTCCTTACCTACTTCAAGGAAAGTCGTGTTGATCCTGAGTTGCAGGAATGATGGCTGGAATTTTTTTTTTTTTAATTTCCTTCTTACTTTTTAAATTCTGTTTTGAACTTTTGAGTAAAATATGTAATTAATTCCTCATTTTTTATTATATTTATTCTTATTATTTGTCAAATCCTGATCAGCTCTTCCTTATTTTAATAATTATTTCAACATTTCTTTATTTATTAAACTATCTATTCATTTCTTGTATTTATCTGATCTTTTTAACTTTAACTGATATTTATTTTTGCTTTATATCACTTATTGATTTTTTTGACTTTACTATATTAATTTTTATTTTAAAGTATTTTTTAGTACAAAAAACACATTACTTTCTAATTTTTCATTATCTTTATTGTTATAATTGTCAAATTCTGATCAGATTTTCCTTATTATAATAATTATTTTAACATCATTTATTTATTGTATTTTTCTGACCTTTTAAACTTTAATTGATTTTTTGTTTTGCTTTCTAAACATATTTATTTTATTAATTTTACTGTTTAGATTTTATTTTATTTTTAATTTTTTTTATGATCACCATCTTCTTTCTTGATTTATTATTTTACCCATTCCTGTTGTTTTCCGTCTCTCTGTTCTTTTGTGAAGCACTTTTGGCTACATGCTTGTATATATTAAAGGTGCTATATAAATAAAGTTGAGTTTAGTGTGTGCTAAATAAAATTTCCTGGCTATAGCTGTCGCAGATGCATGAAAAAGTAGTCATCAAACTTAACTTGCGCACCAAAAAACGCATTTTCCTTTTAGTCTTTTATTGAACAAACACCCTGAGACAGGCTTCATATGAATAAGTTAAACATTGGACTGAAATAAGACTTAAATCAGTGTTGAGAGAAGGTGAAATAAATCTGTGACTGACTCCAACCCCTTCCACTTTCTACCTCACACAGCTGTAAAGGTAAATTTGCGAGGACTGCACATCCTGTAAATCTGAATCTTTATCACTGCTGCACTCCGCTGTTTTAAATCAAACTCTGAAGCACATCATATTTAACTGTGAGGACTTACCCAGTATCCCAGAGGGAGTAGAAGCGTCCACTCCAAGGAGCGATGTACCCTGAAGGTGAAACACACACGACCATATGGACTCAGTATGTATCTACAAGTCTGATTAAACAAACACAGCAGCAGCCTGCGTAAACACACCACTGTGGACCATCACCGATCTGTGAATCCCGTCACACTCCAGCGGGATGCAGAGTTAGTTTGCAACGCTCCTCGTGAATGTATCGATCATATAATTACTCCCTGTTAAGCATGTGCTGCTGTGTGCTGCAAACATGATGAGGGGCTTTAATGAGCTTTGTGACCTGCTGTGCACTCAGCCGGGCAGAGTGATGATAAATGAGGACGAAGAAAGCGAACGCCTGTGTGAGGGAGCCAGAAGGTGCTTCTATCACACACGATGCACAGAGGACAGCTGATTACCGGCAGCTGCTTTGTGTGGAGCATTGTGCTTTAACGCTATGTTATCGATATGTAAACAAGCACAGGTGACAAATGACAGCGTGGTTTGTCAGTATGTTGATCTAGTAAATAAAGATAAAGTTGTATGTAGGCTGTGTCTGATTAAACTGACATATAACCACTCCACCAATGACGAACCAGCACAGGCATGAGGAGGACTGAATGCTAGCTCTGCTAACTGTAGTCAGACTCAGCAAACCAATTAGAAACAGTTTGCCTGCAGATACAGTGATCCTGTGTAAGCTGTGCTAAATAAATTAAGGGCTATTCTGACAGTTTTCTTACTTTAATATAGTTATACTTAAATAGTCCTTCGCAAACGCATAATTTACTTCTCTTTAAAGAAACTACAAAACTACAAACTACAATACCCAGCTGTTAAAAAAAAAAAAAAAGGTATAAGGGTGATCCAACTGCGTTTGGATTAAAACTGTATGATGGGTTTTAATCTACCTTTCTGCACAGTCAGAACCTGCAGCTTAAAAACCAACACGCTTTAGAGCCAGTATGCATATCCAGATTCTTAATTGAGCCACTAAACATTAAAGTTTGTTTTCTTTTCCTCCTGCAGAGAAACGACTCGAGCTGCTTCCAGTTGACTAACTTTTGCAGGAAAGCATGAACACACCTGTGTATGTGAGATAGATGACAGAGAGAAACACCACTCCAGCCGCCACAGAGACCCCCAGGAAGAACAGAGTCTGGAACTCCTGCTTGGTCAGTCTGTCCTTCAGGTACTGCAGGAAGGCGTAGACCTGAAGCAGCACAAACACACCTGCAGGAGTGAAACACAAATGAGACTGAGGTTAAGGATTATAATTTACTCTTTGTTCTTTTTTTGTGTGAATTGTTTCCCAATGCACAGAAAAATGATGCAACAAGATCAACAACTGATGCAAAATCTGTTTGCATTTCACTTCCAGCTGCAGCAACATCTCTGTTTCAGAAGTACAACATTTTAAAGTGCTAAAACCCTCAACTTATTAAGTGTTTGGGAGTCTAGAATGCAAGTTTAATTTCCTCTCTTTCTTTAATCCAGTGTGTAATTTGTGTGTGCACACAGCTCTGCAGTCTAATGTCCTTTCATGGGCATCAGAAGAGCATTTACTCATGCTAAATATGAAAACTGGCACAAGCATCCGCCCTACAAAAACATGGCATTCATCAGTTTTCAGGTTCCTGCAGGTTAAGAACAGCTTCATGAATCTGCCTGAGGTTCTTCTCGGGAACTTTCCTGTGAGATAATTCAAGAAAAATCTCAGGAAGACAAAGATGAAGGAGGCTTAGCGCAGCTGCTCTTTGAGCTATTACAAGGATTTCATAAGGTGCATGATCCAAAATTAACCGATGACATGTTTAACTAGTTCCAGGCATAGACACTGACTGCATGCAATGATATAAAAGTGTTTCAGATATCACTATGCTCTTGGTTTTCAGAGTTTAAGGGATGCTCTGATACATGCATTTTCCAGACACACACCCCAGGGCCACACTTTACTGGTGGTTACTCACCTGCTGCAGCCATGTGTTCACTGGTCCTGATTGGCTGGAAGCCCACGAAGGGGATCTGCATGGACAGGACCAGGCCGATGATGTAGAAGGTGCTGTAGGCTGAAGAGAGACACAAACAAAAAGAGTTAGAGATAAATTATTAGACCGTTTGCTTAATGGACTTCTGGACTAAATACTCAAGAAATCTTAAACACATTACTGGCTATAACTCAAGCAGGGTTGAGTATTATCTCAGCAACATTAAAATAATTATAGAATATTATTGTGCCCACCTATTCTAGGACATCTTTGCATTTAAAAAAACATTTATTTGTGACACATTTTTTAAATAAGCAAGCTCAAAAGTTAGGCTGACATCCACAGACAGAATAGGGAGGTTGCAAAGTACCAACATTACTCTGCTTTGCATCTTTTATGGAGATTTGATAACGCATGTAAAATATAAAATGTTAAGCTTTACAGGATCACATGTTGCAAATATGTCACTCTGCAGGTATAAAACACAAGGTGATGTCCACATAAACACCTTGTGTTTTATACCTGCAGATTGACATATTTGCAACATGTGATCGTTTAAAGATAGGACAGGATGGTAGATCATACACACATTAATTACTTTAAGTCTTATAAGAGTTTGACAAAAATAAATTTAAATCTTAATCATGATCACAGGGATTTTCTTTTTGGTGAATGAACATGTGTTTGACGGCTTCTACTCCCACATCCCCCATAAAACAAAACCTCACAAAGTCCTTGACGCAGCACACAAGAGCAAAACACCTTTTAAGCATAAATCAAGTCTGACAGTCAAAGAACGATTAAGCTTCAGAGTTCAAACCTTTCATGCACTCGGGGAGTCAGCAGCACAGCAAGAAAACAGGCTCACTGCGAACAAACCAACTAAACCTGAGAAGTGCTCCAAACAAGCCCTCAGGGGTCAGAAACACAACGCTTCAATATGAAAACGCTCCTGAACAGAGGCTGCTGATCAAACACTGCAGCTGGAATAAAAGAGCTTGTTCTCTTAAGCAAGCTGCAGAATATTACAAACAGGGAACGTAGCCTGATGTTTACACAAACAACACGTCAGGTTAAAAGTCTTTTAAATAGATACATGAGTTCTCCCACCACAGGTGGGTCAGTATGCTGTAGTACGAGGAAGATGAACACAGAGAGTGTTTGGGCTTCAATGTGTCTGCTGCTATTGGCCCAGATTAAAAGTTGTAAAGGACATTTAGTGTTCTGACTTTCAAGTTTGAGTGTGCTACTGTTTTGCTTCTTTTCTATCTGTTGTAGTAGCTGTGTTTGTAACAGCTTCCTGTCATTGTAGGATTGGATCATAAACTGTCTTAAACATGGATGCAGTTTTTGATGTCACCTTGATCCTGAAGAAGCATTGAGCCACCTAAGGACGCCGACTTCAACTAACTTTAAGCTAAACTAGGAACCAGCAAAGAGGTGGAGTTGAGGCCATAGCCTAGTCGCCTAGCAAACAGTTATATCCAATTACCTGTCAGTCAAATTGGCCACGCCCCCATGCTTAATTACACCCAACTCTTACAGCTGGTTTATACTTCAGCTTTCCTATAAATTAAAGTCGAAAAAGCCCAAAAATGTAACTTAAAAATAAAGTGATGGATGTTTATAAATGAAATCTCCACTTGTGCAGTTGTTATAAGTAAAGCCATGAGGTTTAGAGGCCAGAACTGTGTTTAGAATCTGGCTGTAAACATATTTATCTCAGCTGTAAAAATGAGCGATATAATATGGGCTCTAATGGAGTTTCCTTAGCGTGTGTGAGGAACTGCATCTCAATTTTACCACATGGTCCGGATCCATTCATTGAAACAACTTCTAGTTTCTCACGGCTGTTCAAGTAATCTAATCTTTCAACGACAGTGAAACATGTAGGTGGGAAAAGAGGGTTTCTTTTCTATTCAACAGCTAAAAATCAAATCTGAACGTGGGTTTTTAATGCTTAGATGATTACAGTTTATTAACTGAAAAACTAAAGCAGAGCATTAAACAGAATTTACATAAAGAGACAATTACATCGAGCTATCTCATCTCTGTGCTCACACACGAATCAGCCTCTTCAGTATTGTTCCGTAGTGTGTGTGTGCGTGTGTGTGTGTGTGTGTGCGTGTGCGTGTGCGTGTGCGTGTGTGTGTGTGCGTGTGTGTGTGTGTGTGTCTTGGTTAGGGTGTGGTCTGCCAAATTGTGTCTGGGCATAGAATCAAACCTCAGCCCTCCCCTCTGCCGTGTTCACGAGTAGATTTGATTATGACACACTTGATTATTGGAAAGACACCAAAAGATGTGTCTCACTGTCAAAGCGGGCTTCTGTTCTGTCGAAGCCACGCCAATACTTTCACATCATCCTGCTTCATGAATATCTCATCGCCTTCAGAAGACACCAAAAGGGATTTTTTCAGGATGACTGTTCTGCTATCCAGCCAGCATCAACACATTAAGACACCGCTCCACACCGTGAGATACTGCTCATGACGCCCCACAGAGCAGACGCTTATATTTACATTTACAAACATCAGATCTAAGGCGGCTCCATTTCTGACTCGGGCGCTTTGTTGTCTGTGCTCTGACGATGACAGCAGGAGAGGCAGCGCAGAAATTAAATAAATAATTAAATAAATGCGGACTCTTGTTTCTTAAACTGCTATGTAAAAAGTGACTCTTAACGCTGACTTAATTCCACCTCTCTTTACCTGCCCTGATGCACCACTTTACACTATAGTCACATGTGTTCAAACACAATCAGCCCTGTAATAAAATGCTCCATAATGAAACTTATAATATTCAGACTTTGTTGAAACTGTGTCCAGTCTTGCTTCACTGCTTTAATACATTGTTTCCCTGAGGGCCAAAAAACAACAAACATGGCCGTGCATGCAGAACCACAATTCACAGAGCAAGACACCACAAGCAAAGGCTCTCCTATGTGAGAGTGTTGCAGGTAGTGAGCGTTACATAAAGTGTTAATTATTAGATAATTTTGCTGGTGCATTAAAAAAGATTTTACATTAATCAATAAATAAATAAATGTACTTTAATTTATTATCTTGTTGTTTATACTGGAACTACCGTTCAATTAGGGCTCTATATTACATCAGATAAACTCACAGAATATAACTGACTATGTATCAATCATGCAGTATTTTGGAAATCCGCAGCACAGCTTCGTGAATATGATGGCAACATACGCCTTGAAATATTTGAATTTTATCTGGGTTTTTAGAAGACTGGAAAAAAGAACAGATGTCATCCAGAACTGCATAATATTCCCTCTATTTGTGTTTATTTTATTATTTAAATTTGTGTACCAGTACATTTGCTTATTTGTGCATAAATTAGCAAATGTGTATGATATTTTTCCCTATTAATAATCTGTCAATTTTATTTTTTTGTCTGTTTGTTTTGGGATTGTTTGAATTTATTTTACCCCCTTTTTTATTATTACTTCTATTTTCTTTTTTCTGTTTTCTTTCTTATCATATTGTCATTATTTGTGTGTCTTAACTTAAGTGTTAGTAAAAACTAATACATTTCAAATCAGAAAATAAAAATATGACGACGACATACGCCTTGATATATCTGGCTTTTAATTTGTGTTTTAAAAAAATGGGAAAGGGAACAGATGTCACCAAGAACAGCATAATATTCCTTCTAAATGTCTTCGAATAATATAGTTTAAAAAATGTTGGTAGTCCTCATATCAACAAATGAGAAATGAACAAGTATTGTGTCATTTTAAGGAATAGGATATCAAAACCTATTTACATATTATGTATTTTGATGATCCCAACACTTTCTGTTTGGTCATGCAGAGTACTTCAGGGCCTCCTCATTGATTCCTGGTTACTTATTTTCATGCCAAAATGTGAATTAGCAATGCTGCATGATTTATCTCTGTTCATTCTGCACTGTAAGCATCATCTCTGCTGGAGCTAAATCCAAACTCAAACCCGGTCCTGTCATATCTCTGATCAGCTGGTTAGGTCTTGTTATTGGCAGCACATATCTGCAGTCGATCTGTTATTGGCAGCACAGATCTGCAGTAGATCAGAGCCCTGTGCTGTTGCAGTGAGCGGTACATGGCTGTAGATCTCTAACTGCTGGGTAACACAATGGTGCGAGGAACCAGGAGCCCAGCTGACTTCTGTTCAGAGAGCAGAGCGTCCATGAGGAGTCTCTGTTCTAGGTTTTCTGTCTCTGCCACAGACCAGATGCTGCTTATGAGAAAATGAAATTTCATCTGGATTCCATCTCGGTATTTGTGCTTCATTGCATAGTGAAGACTAAGTGAGTGGGAGTCGGTATGTGACAGCAGATAACAGGCTCGACTCAAACCACAGCACAATAGAACACAGTGATCTGGTACAACTTTGAACTGACTAAACTTTGGTGTCTTCAGAGAGATGCACAGGAGGTGAGGGGAGAGAGCCGTGTGGAGGAGGGGGGAGGGCGGGGGAAGCAGGAGACCGTGGAGGGTATATGGGAAAGTCAGCTTGATGCTAAATTATTCATTTTGCCGATAATCCTGTTGAAGAATGTAGAATCCTCCAGTCACCCCGTGGCATTTCCCGCCTTCTCTCCTCTCAGTCTTCCTCTCTGCTCCTCTTCACACATCACTCCACGGTACAGGTTCTTCTTTCTGATTTTGCATTCAGCTTTCTTATCAAGTTAGTCCTGATATGTCATTATTCCTGCAGCATTGTGGCCTGATATAGTACGTGTGGGTTGTTGTTTGGATCTGAAATAATGGCGCTGTGTTGTGGTGTCAGTCGAGAGCCGTGAGCCCGGGGTCAGGACTGTATTCATGATCAGTGCGGAGAGTTCAGGGTGTGCGACAAGGCGAGCTCTTTGAAGGGAAAAAAGCTTTCATGTCTTTTCTTTCTCTTTTCTCTGTGTTAGCATATCCTCCTTCATTCTCTTTTCTTTTATGACACAGTTCTTTAACCTTCCTGTGGTGGGTTTGAAACAGATTTTTGTCTCTATAGCTGCTCCTGGATAGCATTGATTATCAGTTTAAGGTTTATAAACCGTGAAAATAAGGCAAAGAATAAGGGCTGTCATCATAATTTCACCTCATGATTATCGTGGCCAAAAACATTCATGATGAAGATAATATCAGGAAACAAAACATCCCAAAGCCCCAACATCTCACAACAATACGTCAACTTCATCAATCTGCATTGCACTTCCCAGCCACCGCAGTGGAGCACACAGAACAATGTGATAAAACCCTGTAATGAAGGCTGCAGACAGCTGACATACACAACTGTTTGTATCCCAGTGTAGTCCAATTTAACTGAATGCAAACATGCATGAACGACTGCACTATTACAGGACTAGTTAGGGCAACGCGTTGGAGACGAATGTGAGACGGCTGCTGCCAGTCATTGGTCGCATAATGAGCCGTTAGGATCACTCATGAATCCACTAACCATCACCTCCATACGTCTTGAATCAAAGCAGACCCTCTCTGCTGAACTCAAACTTTCTTTTCCTAAACCTGAAGCTATGACGGCAGCTGATCCTACGCGGTAGAGTCAGTCATCTCTCAATCGAAAGGTCGGCTCCCGCCAGAGCATCCTCGGACAAGACGCTGAAACACAAACTGCTCCAGTTGACAAAGTGAGCAATGTGTGAATATGTATGAATGAAAGTAATCAATACTGATGGCTCTCTGCTATGAAGCCTCTGCCTGAATGGGTGGAAGTGATGAGTAGTGTAAAATAACTTTGAGTGGTCGGAAAGACTGTTTAAAAAAGCTCTTGATTTCCATGAAGTTGAGTGGATGCAAGTGTGCATGAAGGAGGCAGTGTTGCAGATACAGCGGATAGTTTCCAGCCCCAAAGAATGGCCAGTATATATATAATTTAGTTCTGTGATGTTATTTTAACTGCTACACAATACGTCATAAAAGCACACCGTCAGCCGAAGCTCACATGAAACAGAAAAACATTTCCTCCGCTCACTGTATTGGATGATACCCGACATATGAATGTATGAGTCATCATCAGTCAGAGCTATTACCAGTGGTCTCTCATGTACGACGTATTCCATGAGTGTTTCATTTTCATGCTGCGCTTATTTTCTTAAAATAAACCAACATAGATCCACTAGTTTGATTTAAACACTGACTGTGCATGCTTTATTTTTTCTTCCTCCGGTGCCTCCATGTTTGATTTATCAACTTCAGCCTCTCTGTGACCGTCACCTCTGCTGAAATCACTGGCATGATCAAGTAGACTGAACGAGAGTTTGATTTTATCTCTCCACTACCGAAGACTTCATTTCTATTTTTTTATGTTATATTTTTTGGCTTTTTATGCGAGGAAAGGACAGAGGAAGGAGCAGGAAACAGGGAGAGAGTGAGGAGAGACATGTTGGAAAGGGGCCACAGGATGGAATGAAACCCAAGCAACCAGCTAGAGGACTAAAGCCTCAGCACATGTGGTACAGAACTTGCCCACTAGGCCAAACTGGTGCCCCCAAAGATCCTGAAAGTGACACACTGAATAACCACTGAGCACTGTTGTAATATTAAGGCATCTCTTTATGTTCTTGAATAAATGTGAGCCTTGAGTGTTTATGTTTGTGTACCATAGACTGTATAATAAATGGACGTAGTATACGTGACGTCATCCATCTGTTCCTGAAGCCCTGTTTTGAAGGCAATACTCGGTAAGTGCCATATTGGAAATGTTGAACTCAACTTAACTCCGCTCTAGCTAGTGTGAGGTAAAGAGGCGGGCCTTTAGCCCCCTCGCTTACAGCTACAGGGTGCCCGCCTGTAAATCAAGTCAGTCATGCCCTTATTTGGGCAAAACTCGTAAGTTTAATATCTTCAAAATTAACAAGTTACAAAAAATTTCCCCATCGTATAGTGTGTGCTGATAGAGAAAGGAGCTATTCAGACCGAAACTGTTTTTTGGAACCAGGCTGTAAACATGTTTATTTCTGCTGTAAAGATTGTCTTCTTTAAATGGTTGTTTATTTGGTTTCCTGTGTTTCTGCAGCCAGCCTCAAGTGGAAGCTCGATGAACTGCAGTTTTTAGCACTTCAGCATGGGTTGCTTATTGTAAGACCAGAGGTTGCTGCTTGGTGTGTACGTGTGTGTGCTGTATCTCACCTATGTAAACTCTCCTGCTGAAGCGTTGCATGAGCAGCAGGACGAACACATGAAGGGGGATAAGGTTGATGATGAACACGTAACCGCCCCAAGCTGAAACCTGTGAAAAACAAAACATGAAAATGTATATCAAGAGAGCATTTTCTTATCACTGTGAGTTAAAGCTTTTTAATAGAAGTCATTACAGGAGGGGTGTAACAATCCAAATAACACGAGCACCTGCACTGTGAGCTCGCAGACACATCCACTGTTGGTTAACTGCTTTTTATTATAATGGGAATGTGATCTCTGCTGAGCCTGTGCGATGCTTTCAACTGCAGTGGATAATCAGTACTGTAACAAGCCCATGAGTCCTTGTAGTCTTATTCACACACAAACACAGTGAGACACACACAAAGACACACAGTAATATGGTAGCAATAAGAGGGGGGGGGGGGGGGGGGGGGGGGGGGTGCAGAGCTACACAGCCCACCTGAGAGCTGTGAAATCATTATGAGCTTCGGCGTTAACACTGCCGCTCAGATTATGTTCTAAACCCCTGAAGGCACACACACATCCGCACACATAGATGTACACACAGGTCTACAGATGTTTCACATACAAACACATTGACTAACTCATTGGACCTCATTCACACAAATACGTACTTAAACTGTGCGTGCGCACATTTGAAACACAAATCTGGGATTCCTCAATACATTCTTACTTTAATTTGTTCTTACACTGCGAACAAAAATATAACTTCCTCAGACCATGCGTACGCACAAATGATGACGACCAACTTTCTCAGAAAATGTAAACATATACTCTTAAATAAATGCATGACATATTTAAACTACTTTCAGTAAAGAAAAAAGCCAGATGATTGTCATATAGGCATCTGGCAAAAAGAAAGGCAGAAAACAAATCACATTTTCTATTTTCAAGGTTTTATTTCAGGTTTAGCTACTACTATTATAATGGGTAAAAATGTACTATTTTAGACAACTTAAAAAAAAATTAAAAAATCTGGAAGACATTGCACGATCCGCCAACGTCCATGCCCACACGCATGCTGGAGTAGAGCGCACATTTGGGCTGCTGAAGGCTGGTTGGATGTGTTTTGGCACAGTTGGTGGTAAGTTACTCTACGCCCCTGAGAAAGTGTGAAAGATAATTGTGGCGTGCCGTGTTCATTAAATTAAATGAATTACCATTAGGCGACGGTTGAATATCATCACTTTATCCCTTATTTTGGAAACATATTCCTGATATGGAGGTGTTTCCAATAATCGCAGGCATTATTTAATCCTGAGCTGTCAGATGAGGCGGTCCTTTTGCGTCCACTTAAATATCAAACTTTTTTTTTTTTTAGTCACAGTGACTCCTGCTGATACACTTTGGAAAAGTGTTTGTTTTCTTTTCCTCAACCTCCGCAACAATCACCTTCAAATCCAGCGTCTTGATGCACCGAACAGATGTCCTTATATGGATGAATTGGGGCGTGGTAGTATGCTGATTGCAGGCTGCGGGCACGCGCCTGTTGATTTAGAATGATTCTGATTCACTAATATACGCAAGGTGGTGAGAGCAAAATTGGCTGGTACGCAAGTGTCATGAATCCGACGGTGATTTTGCATAAGAACATTTCTACGCATTTATTAGTGAATGAGGCCCATTGTCTCCCAGTGTCCTGAACTCCTGGGTCACGAGCAGCTGCAGAGACAAGGCTCTGCTGGTGACAGCGTGAGCGGTTTGATTCATCAGACATGTCGGATGTTGGTGGGGCGAGGGCAGAGTTCCCCAGAAAGACGTGTTTTTGTGTGATGACAGCTTTCTGTGTTTTGAGGCAAACAAACTTTGATGAACTTCCACAGATGCTCGGTGTCAGCTTGTCTGCAGAGGAGCTTTGGGTGGCACGGTGGTGACATTTAGAGGCTTCTGTGTGTCAGTGTGAGTGTATGGTTCTGATTCTGAGTGTGTGAATTGAACTGTTCCCCTCTCTCTCCTCTGTCTGCCTGTCACTTACTTTAACACTTCCTGTCTAATTAAAGTTACTAACCATAGACCTTTCTGGAGTCCCTGAGCTCCCTTGTCCCGTAGATTCCTCTGGATCTCTGCTGCTGTGGACGTGCCAGACTCCAGCTGCTACAACTACTACTATCCGTCTCACCACTATCATCCCTCTCTCTAACACGGTTTCAGCAGATGTGTGTCTAACATGAGTCTGGTCCTGCTGGAGGTTTCTGCCTGTTAAAGGAAGTTTGTCCTTGCCACTGTAACTTGCTAAATGCTGCAAAGTGCTCTGCTCATGGTGGATTAAGATGAGATCAGACTGAGTCCTGTCTGTAAGATAGGACTGGATCTTATCCGGTCTGAATGTTTGGTCTTTGTTAATAGTAGAACATAGAGTAGAGACACACACACACGCACTGTTTGGAAAGAGTTTTCAGAGAACATTTGTTGTGATTTGGCGCATTTTAGATAAGTGGTATGAGGCGTCTCTCTCTGATAACCTGCAGCAGAGTAAGTTCTTGTATTGTGTGTCTCACCATGTAGAAGTAGGAAAGGCAGCATCCAATGGTCCAGAAGACTGATCCGGTCTTCACTGACTTCACCTGCAGTTCACAAAGAGAAACAGAATTAAAAACAAACACGTACAGTCAAATCTACTTCACGGACGACCACTGAGCTGCTGATTCTTTCCTGAAGTATTTGCTCTGTGGCTTCTTCCCCAAGAGGACCTTCTGAATTATTCATCATGTTTCCCTCTTTAATGACCTGAACTAAACACAGCAGCGTGTCCTACACATCTTTACCTTCCCCACAGCAGAACACGTGAGCCGCTAACGATGGCCCCAAAAAGGCTAACGAGCTCCGATTGCTGTTGGCTTGATAAAACAGAGTAAATAGAGGAGCTGAGCAAATGAATGAAAGTGTTAATGAAGGGTTGCTTTTCTTTTTAATTTAGACGATCAAAAAAACGTGCAACTTTCCTGTCAGAGCACATCCCGTCATGTTAGAGCTTTACATCCCCTGTGTCTACGTTTGTGTTTGACTTATTCAGGATTACTTTGAACATTTATGATCTAGAGCATCTTTACCCGGGCGGGGATATTCCCTATGTATCCATACCTCCAATTAGCAGCGACTTCAGGGCCTTGTACTGGATAGTAGATCACTGCTTTTAATCTCAAAGGTGAGCACGAGATGTCATGGTGAATTACGTTCACCAGGAATAACATCAGCCCGTATAGCCACACACACAAACCGCAGAGGATCAGGACGATGCATAAATGAGGAGCGGCAGATAAAGATGCTTACATGTGTGGTTAGAAGAAAAATAGGTGACCTAAAAATAAAAGATGGCAACTCTACAATGGCTGACAACTTAGTCTCAGTTTTAAGGACTTAAGTGCGTAAAAAAGAGGTGAAGTTTGACATCTTTTGGGACTGAGGCATCGCACGACCGAAGCTTACGATGTCCGTTCTCACACTGTACGAGTTAAATAAAGAAGTAGCTTGGACAATTGAAAACTCCACACAAGGAAGCTGGAGTTGAAGACTTCAACAACTATCACCTTTCTGATGGATGAACGTAAAGATGGGAGAACTGTGTTTTACTATTGAGACAGTGGGCTTTGAGATGGTGAGCTTTTGTTTTCCTTGACTCCCTTGGTCATGGTACTGCCCTCGATGAGGTCGCCAGTTAACAGGGTTGCTATTTAAACCAAAACACCAGCCGATCTCTGCAACGGCTTTTTGAGTTAATAAGGATTTTAAAGCCGTGTTGAAACGTCTTTGCTACTCGCGCTAATCTGCTCTCACGTGTTGATTCAGTGAATCCATCTGTGATGAAATATAGCACCATCTAAAACAGGGCAAGCTGAGTCTCTTCCATGCTAACAAGCTAACTGTTGTATTGCTCATAATGATACCTGCCTGTCAGTCTGCTTCTATGGTGTCTTCTGTGATCAATGACCTTTGTCTTTGTTTTACTGCCCTCTAATGGTCTGGTGGTGTAGTGCATTTACTTTTTATTTCCTCCATACGTCACTGGCCTGATTTGTACAATCTACCTGGGACTTCAGCCCGCGGTCAAAACCCAGACAACAACGGGGGCAAAGGAACCTTTTAGTTCCGGGGAAAGTAGTTCAGGGGGCTAAAAGACCCCGAAACTCTTGGTCGAAATGCACAGATACATAAATCCACATGAAGCAATCGTGCGGCTCAAAAATCGGGTCAGAATCAGCCTCAATATACCTGGCCTAACAGGATGTCTCATGTCTTCCTTCCAGCTTTACCAGTTCAGTTTTTCAGCACCACACCAAACTCCCCAACTCTCCATGAGTCTAATGTTTTATCCAAAAGTACATGTTGTGTCGACAGGAGAGCTGAACTTTCCAAGCCTTGTACTTTCTTACCGTTTTGAGTCATCACTGTGCTTTCAACCACGTCTTTTAACTAATCAAATGTTTCTCCTAGTATTTAAAGTGCTACGTCTGATTGTTTGGGACTCCTTTGCAGGTGAAAACCTTCTCCAAAAAACATTTCATTCTACAGAAAGGTGCGACCGCATAACTGCTGCGTTAAACAAAAATGCTGTTTCTTTCAAAAACTGATTTTCTTGCCCTGAGGGGAAACAAAAACAAACCGTCTGTCTGAACCACTATCTCCTAAAGAATGCTGCTTGGCAAACATGGCAGCAAACAGTTTCCTTATAACACATTCAGAGGACACAACATAAGGTTTTATTGTGCCCCTGACAAACAAGTGTTCAGATTTATTTAAGCTCTGGGTCGCCTCTTAATAAAAGTGTTTGGTTTGTTGAGCAGATAAAGGCTCCTCTGTGCTGACATGTCAGTCTGTAGGTTCTATATCAGCTTAGGGTATCATGAAAAAAGACTCACAAATGATTAAGGAGAGAACAAATAATCATGTGATTAATTAAAGATCAAGATATCAAGTAAACTGAGTATTTTTCTGCAGTCTGTGTAGAATAAAACGTGCACAGACATACCCAGAGATAGTATGTGAACTGCAGGGCAAAAATAGCGATTCCCTCGTTGTCGAAGGAGCCGGCAACGGAGCGGGAGATGTAACCGGGGACTATGGCGATGAAACAGGCAGCGAGAAGCCCCGCCCCCTGGTTCCACAGCTCCTTGGTGAGCAGAAACGTGGAGATGGAGGTCAGGCCACTGAACACGGGAGCCAGGAACACGCAGACGTCCCGGATGTGGACGCTGATGTGCAGAAGGTTCAGCACATAGTGTATGAGGCCGGCTGTGACCATCAGGCCTGGGTACACCTGGAGGAGAGGGAGAGAAGAGGAGTTAGTCAGGCAGGCCACAGTCATCTAGTTTTTTTTAAAGATTGTAGAGTCTGAACAGCAAAGAAACAGAGATCTTTAGGCCCAAAAGAAGAAAGCAGGATCTTTAAACAACAATCAATCGCTGCTCCAATCCATATCTACACTCCTCATCCTGCAGAATGCTCCCGTTGACTTTCTGAACAATCAAATCAACAGCTGTTTGTTAGCTTTGTAATGCACCTTTACTCATCTGCATCACTCTGAAAGTCAAAGTTCTGATGAAAGCAGATGAAGCGGTGTATAAACAGAGTCAAAGAGGTCCAAAACAAATCCTCAGTGAGAGGAATGTAAAGTGAAACGGGGACGTTTGTTTACACTCGGGTTCTTAGAGTGTTAATATTTCATGATGCACGAGTTGAAAGTCAGATAGATTGCATGGCACATTTGTTTTGACGAGTTTGTTAAAACACTTCCAAACATCACTCTGGAGCCCGCCGGCCTCCGCTCACGTCACCTTTTATCAGAGTGATGTCTGATGGGGAGCGTGGAACGCCATCTGTCGCTGCACAGAACTTTGAATTCTGCTCCTCAGATTGAACTTCTCTAATTAGATGAGGTTGACTTTCACATGTATTCATCATGAAACGTGATGCTTGAGGCGTTGATGCTCCGATTTGGACACAATTTCAATAGAAGAGCTCCATGCAGAACATTTGACCCACGTGTATAAAATCAATTAACTCTTGTACACCAGAGATCAACGAGAGGGGACCCTGATTTACATGAAAGGAAGTCTGTTACAGAGGCACAACAAGGTGTTCTAAAACTCAAACGACAGACGGATAAAAGGGATTAAAACCAATTAAACACAAACAAAAAGACCATTAACGTGAAAAATAAAACATGCCCAAAAATGTCCCAAATATTTCAGCTCAATAATTTTACTGGAAAAATAGGACTGAACAATCCTTTCATTTTAACGGTTACAAACAGAGGTTGAGAGTTTTAAATCAGATTTTGTCCAAAAGGTAAAAATGCGCTCACATGAATAAGATGCACTTTTAAAACCTTTCATGTCATCAAAAGCCTGGTTTGTACTTCTGCATCAATGCTGCGATATGCAACTATAAGTGCAAACAACACAGACTACAAGCCCTGTGATTGGTCGACACAGCAGCATCATATATTCTGCATTTACAACATTTCTGGACGGCCATGAATTGAACGTACATCGACTGTACTGTCCATCTCCTCCTCCTCCGACTCGTCTCTGTTTGTCTTTGTAGTAATGGCTGTGTCGCCATACCTTCCAGAAAAGGTAGCGGGACCGTACACAGACAATCTGACTAGCATGGAAACCATAATGCCCACATTCAAAGCTTGATCCGTAAGGCAACGGGACTGGTAGAAATTCTTGAAGTTTGAACATTTTCAAGAATTTCTACCAGTCCAGTTGCCTTACGGATCAAGCTTTGATTTACCATGACCGGGATGACTGAGAACCGTCACAGACATCAAGCGGCGTTTAGGCAGAGTATTGCAGAGCGACGCGGACACAACGACGCAGAAGTATGTTGTGTTGATGACTGCGTCTGCGACCTTGGCGTAAAGTCAAAGCAGAAGTATAAACCAGGCTTAAGAAGTTGGCTTCATCTTGTGCAACAGTGCAACCATTACATACTGGTATAAAATGCAGAGAGCTTTTTCATTCTGTCACCATATGTTACCCAGAAGATGGTAAAGAGTGACTGCTTGGCTGCATAAAGCATGGTGGAAACAAAAGTGAAGCTGACCAGTCTGACAGCACCTCCTAAACAGCTTTTACCCTTCATTAGGTCATAATGGTGCATTTTAAGAGGGCGGTGGTTTACTGCTTGTGGAGGAGCAGTTTGATAGAAAAACTTTATGTTTAAGTTTATTTATGTCCATCCAAATAATGTTTAAATATCAAAAATTAATTAAAAAAAAACAAAAAAATAAATTGACACAAAAATAAAAACAATAGTTGATATTAATAAAATATACTAAAGTAACAAGGAATATAAATTCAGTTATAACAATGAAATCTAAACGTAGAAAATATGAATATGAAGTTTATGGTTGAGCAAGATTCTTTACAACTATATTAACACCATAGCGATAATATTACCATTAAAGACACATTTATATTAGAATAAGATTCTTCAATTCAAATAAACAAGTGATTATAGGAGGCGGACAGCGTTAGTCTATATGACTTGGTTGCAGGTAGTGAGTCCGTCCGTAACAACTACCGGCACTAAAGCTATTTAGCTCAACTACTGAAAAAAACAGATTGTACTAGAAAGAGCTTCACAGCTGCACAGAAACTGCACATTGTTTACTTTGTTGAAACCTTATACCTTGTGGGAGAGCCTTAATAAATATATGAAACCTGTATTCCAGACTTTAGGGTAATGCAAGTTGTTCTAGGAATCAGAGAAATAAGTTCCTAAATAATTCCTGCAGAGTAACGAAAAGCAGTCCGTCCAAGTTCCAACATAACAAGAGGGAAATTTTAATAGTGAACCATTAATCAGGAAGTCTGCAAAATCCTCCAGATCGCTTCAACTGCTCAACCTCCAATGTGGCAGGTGTACTCAAGTATTAGCTGTAGCTGCATTGGCTCCAAGATTTCAAACTGATCATCCAATAGGAGGTTATAGTAGCATTTTTTCTGTTTGTGCAATAACAAGGGGAGCATAGATCACATGACGATATGCAGAGAGAGGAACACAGCTACAGTAACAGCAACAGTGAAAAAGGGAAGCTGTAACTCTTTTATAAAATGATCAATCTCCCTCTAATGTAATCCAGAGTCAGAACAGTCCTGGTCTTCAGACGTCTATATGTCTATATGTCAAGATGTCTTGAAGCATTAGGACTGGAGTTCACATGCCCATCCCTAATGGAAGGATCTCACAGAGGGAGATAAGCGTTCAGAGATGAGCTGCAGCGTAATGACGTGTTAAAAGTGACCCCGGTCCGTCCGTCTGTCCTTCAGCCGCTATGAAGACAGATCTACTCTCTGCATCGTGTGAGTGCTCCCCGTCTCCCCCAGGAGCCTTTTAACCACCCAGCCATGCTTACAAAGTGTGAGTGTGTGCCTCTGTGTGTGCGTGTGCGTGTGTGTGCGTGCCTCTGTGTGTGCGTGTGCGTGTGTGTGTGCGTGTGCGTGTGTGTGTGTGTGTGTGTGTGTGTGTGTGTGTGTGTGTGTGTGCATGCGGGCATCTGTGAGTGTGTCTGTGTGTGAGACAAAGTTGAGAGTGAGTTTAAGATGATGATTTATCACAGTAATGCAACTCTTGAGAAATAAGGACAAAGAAAGGATGAGACTGTGAAAGAGTACAGTCCCTCCCCGGCTTCCCAAGTGGAACACACACACACACACACACGCACACACACGCACGCACACACGCACACACGCACAGATGTTGCACTAAAAGCACTCACCGTTCCCCCGACTATCCTACCCAAAGGGTACCAGGCTCTTTCATCGAACCAGTTAAGGAACTCGTAGAAGCCATTGGTGGTGAGGTGGTGAGTCGACCTGTAGTTGAACCTGCACCAAAAAGAGGAACAGAGGGAGAGAGAGAGAGAGAGGCTGTTAGACATCGCACAAACATCAACTAAACAGAGCGGCGTCAGAGTTCAATTTAAAAATAACTTTAACCAAACATATCGACAGGTTTCTTCACTGATAAGTTTTTCTTTTTAACTCAATTTGGTCTCAAAGCAACACTTTGGATTTCAATCTGATCACTTTCCTTTCAAACAGTCATCGTGTGCATTATTATATCTTATCTTACGTTATTATATGTTATTTTATATTTTTATTTTAATCAATCTTATGTTTTTTTATTTGTATTTTATTTTTCTTGTTTTAATCTGATTTTATTGAATTGATTTCATGGTGACCATTTTATTACATTTTTATTTTAAATATTTAATTTTACTTTCCGTTATTTTCTCTCCATCAGTTCTTTGTGAAGCACTTGAATCTATGAACGGTACTATATAAATTGAGTTGTGGTTTTACAGAATAAGACCACTCCCTCAGTGTTAATCTGTTTGCTCACGACATTTAAAGACATGCACATAATCAATAACACTCTGACACCTTGGAAGACCAGCATGGCTGTCCTGTAAGTCCCCTGAGAGATTAAAAGTAACCCCTATGGGTATAGTATGAGGCCAACATGCTGCAGGGAGACTGGTCAGCTTTCAAGGGGCAGCTCTACAATCAAATCACCAGACATCGGTCAAATAGATGAGATAATTCAAAATAATGCTGTTTAACCTGTAAACACTGGAAGAACCCTGATTAACATGCATCCTATGAGTAAATATGACACTCCTGTCGACTTATAAGGGAAAAAATAAGGAATCATCATCTGAAGCTTTGAACAAAACAGAAAAATCCAATTATACGTATGAAACTCTGGTGCAGCTCGACGTGTGCGACCGTGTCTGAACTGCCCAATGCATGAGTAACCTTAAACTTCATGTTTACTTATTATTGTTCATCTTTAACCGTCTGTCAGTGTGAACACAAACAAACCTCTGTGAATAGTAGGGGGTTGGAGAAAGGCTGACATGTAACGAGCTTCAACTTTGAGCTCTAAACAGAGTTTAAAAAGTTGCAGAACTAAAAAGAGACGACAACAAAGGAAAGTTCAGAGTCTACAGTCACAAATTATGATTATGTCACAACAAAGTCACGGCATGGAGTGGTTTCAAAGAGGCAATGCCATCTAAAGAGGTACACTGATGAAATAACATCAACAAGAGGACCTGAAGAAAAACTTCCACCAGCAGACTGAGACTGAAGTTAAACAGACATGAAAAGAGGAGAGACGCAGAGGAGCACTGACGCCACAGAGAGCAAGCGTCTGCAGGCTCAGAGTACTGTGGATGTGACACCAAGAGGGGTGTTATATTTGTGTGAATGCACAAGGTCTTTAATCATTATTGAAAATGAGAACGTAAAGAGAAAAAAGAAGCCGAAATATCCCACCAAATGTAGAGCAAAAAGAGAGAAAGTTAGAGTAGAGCCGAGCACACTGCGTGTTTAAGATAAGCAGACTTCAGGGCTGAAACTGAGCAGAGAGAGGAAGAGCATGCTGATTCACAGCGGGGGTAAATACAATATTACCCATTTAAGCTGCCGGGCAGTGAGAGGAGGGTTTCTGGCTTTAGCTAGTTTAAGTCTGATAATAAAGGAAAATGACCAATCGCACATGAGCAGTTCAATATGTGGACACTTGTTGGAATTGAATATAAGAAAAATCCTGCGATGCCTCAACCTGTGCATGTTACCATTTCTCTTAAAAGGTACAGTACGTTGTATAAAGTGTCATTTAGAAGAACAGACTCAGCAGAAATTGATTGAAATATGTTTAAATATACATCTAATCTTAAAAATGATTTGGTTTTTGAAGAATGAGACTTTATAAGGAGCAGGTCCTCTTCTACTGGAGGTCGGCAGTTTTCTACAGTAGCACAAACTGGATAAAAAGTGGACAAGTGGCCGTGCAAAATGCAGGCGCACAAGAAGAAAAGTGTTGCAGTGTTGTGTATCAAAGACTTTGAACTTCTAAAAATTTTCAATGGTAAAACTAGACAAATGGAGGATCATACTTAGCAAGCATTACAGCAGCTTCTTGTCCTCAAAGGCCAGCATCACTTTTGGGAGAGAATCTACACGTCAGTAGAAATACCCATGTCTGCACACTGTACCTTTAAATAAATGAAATGTGGATGAAGGGTTTCTAAAACTGTGACACCAAATTGTTGATGCTATCAAAGCCAGGAGGAATATTTTAGGGCTTTCAAACTAGTTTTAAAAAAATCCACCATGGTTGCCTTCTGGTACAAAATGCCATCTCGTAAAACAACGTTCTGAACATTTGTCCAAATCAGATGGTGGAAAATACCAAATAGAGCGCCGCACTGAAATGACTTTCCTGTGACTTTATGTGAGCGAATAACGTGTTCCTGTTTGGCTCATGATGGGATGGCACCTGAGTACATAAGTTGGCCATGCATTGGGGATCCCTATTTAGCTTCAGTCAGGCGATGTTGAGGTGCTGACATTAAAAAATGTGTAGAATGTATAGAACTTTGTAGTAGTCGTTTACAGCGCCACCACCAGGCTGACTTGGACGATAACTTCTCAAAAACATCTGAGCATCAGTTCCAGTTATGGTGCCAAGGTTAGTTTCTCTAATCTCAAACTGATGGAGCATTGGGAGAAGGCTTTAAAGCAGATTATGAATCATTTGAAACCATCAGATCTTCAACAGACAAGAGTTGATTTCAGTGTAAGTTATCTAAACAGGTAAAGAAGTCGGTGATCTTCTAAAGAACAGTGGATATGATGTCGCAGATTTATGACAAACAAAACACAGACTTCAATCTTTTACTTCAGACTCAAATACCAGCGCAGCACACTCACGGTTTCATTGACATTTTCTTTCAGGCACGTAACACAAATTAAGAATAGAAATCACCAGAGGGAGTCTCTCCAGTGGCTCAGTTTGCCCTTTCTTCTCGACACTCTACCTTCACATTCCCATTCATCTCTCCTCTCTGCTATCGTTCTTAGGTTGTTTACAGAGACCTAAATAGAGAAACAATTCAACTGCTGCATTGTCTGAGATAAGACAGGGCTGCTAGATTTAGTGCTTTTATTGTAAAAATTCTACATATAGCTCCCGGCCTTTGGACAGAGAGTGCCGATATACAACAGTCGGCCTGCTCGTCCCCTGAGGTCCCGCTCAAGAATTAAAGTGCTGGATAGAAACTGTCCCTCCACGAAAAACAGGAACTTGATGGAGGGATTGCAGTATAAAGCTGGCTCAGCCCCCTTAGGAGTGAGGGCTAGATTGAGAGTGTGTGCTCGGTTGTCCGGGCTCGCTCTTGAAGCTCAGTCATTTGATGGGAAAAGAAGGGAGACGGGGAAAAGTGCATGCAGACACAGCAACACACACAACTAACAAAAAGGCAATCCATTAAGTCTATGGTGCTCAGATTCCTGCCTGGATTCTTCTTTTCCTCTTACATTCAGAGTCCCAGACCGCCTGCAAGATCCATGCTTGACTCTCTGGATGAGAGGCTCTGCAATGATTCCAGTCTGGGTTTCAGGAGAAGCAATAACCTTGTCTCCTCTATCAGATCTGGGCTCATTAAAACAGAGGTTGTGTTAGGCGAACCCGGCTAGACAAAGACAGAAAATCAGCTTTCTCTGGCACACATTTTCATCCAGAGTGTGCATTCATTAAATTAGTGCTTGCTTGGATTCATAATTGGTACTAGAGATGTTAAAATCAGGGAGCACTTATCCAGTTCAAGTGACAGGCTTTCTTCTTGTGTATTATAGACACAAAACTATCAACCATGATTACTGGGCCTTCAAGGTAAGGGAAGAAGGGAGTGTTTCAATCTAGATATCTCTAAATTACACACACTGCACCTTTAAAGCAGTAAGTAAAGCCGGCAAGTCGGCAGAGCTCACAGTTCTTCTCTAAATGGAAATTGGCTTTTGCAGAATAGCTGAATCCTGCAAAACTGATTTGCAGAATCAAGGTTTTATATGTTCAAAGGGTTTTTCTACAAATTAGAATCTTAGCTGGAGCTTTAATTTCCTGCTTCATGGCACCCTAATCAAGGTTTGTGACTTCAATACAGTAACAGAAACTTTTGAGAGAGGAGATGGTTTTTGTTCCGGTCTCAGAGCTCAGAGGGCAGGTGATGTTCGGGTTAAAGAGTTCCCTAGTTTCAGTAGGAAGGTAACAGGAGAGGCTTTTTGTGAAGTAGAGGGAGACCAGGCAGCACATCTCAGTGATGATCATGATGCCAGAGTTTCAGACTTGAGGCATGACCGGTAAAATCGAACAATACTAGCATTTGTCAAACTATGAATTAGAGGACTTTGCGTTCTGTCAGGGATTTGTGAAAGCTTCAAGTGTTACATCGGACTTCCACCAGATCCGTATCCGACAGAGGTTTTCCCACGGTAATTACTGAATCAAGGATTCTCCTCCTCCTCTCTTTATCCATGTTGCCTTTATGGTCCTCTGAAAACCTCTGACCTGTTGACTCCGGGCCTGGCTCTGCTCATCGTGACAGTTTGTTGTTGTAGTTAATTGAAAAACGATCTGGTGATAACACAGAGTGTTTTATTCTGAAAATTAACCCGATGTTTTCATTTTGTTTTGGTGCCTGACTTCCTGTCCCGCTTCATCTGCTCTGTTGAGATTAATGCGTCGTGCTCCGACACCCTGCAAAAATAGAAGTCCGGATCAGATACGCAGCTGGAACGCAACGGAGCAGATCCAGTGGAAGTTAACTCATTGAATAGAATAGAAACAGATCCGGAGCTGTGACAGATCAGAGATACGGACCAGACAGAGTCAAACAAAGCGCAGAACCATGCACACAAACAAAATCTGTCACGTTTGCAGAGTTGTGGATTCCTTAAAGTAAGTTCAATAGAGTCTAACGGCTGCAAAACACTCACTCTCTCTTCTGTTCTTCTTTAATTCAATTGACCACTGTTGCTCTCTTGCTCGCTGCTACTTCAGATTGAAAAAAAAATCCCATCTTTTTTTTCAGTGCTTTTTGATACTCCTGAATGTAACAATAACAGAAGCTGTATTAATCTAAAACACATAGGATTGAAATATATCAAAAAATCTGTGAGTTGGGACGATGTGTGCAAAAAGAAAAGACTGATCTTCATTCCAGATGGATAAAAACCAAAGCTCCTCTAAGCTCCCATCGCTCACAGTAACACTAGAGCTCTCTTCAGACTCAAACAAAATGTCAAAAAGGTGCTCAGCACAAGGAGTTTGTTCCCAAACAGGCCCTTCAGGCATGTAAAGTTGTGCAGATATTCAAGGTCTGACCTCAGCAAAACCTTTCTCTGCTTCAAAGTTTTCTAAATCCTGTGACAAATAAAAGTAGCAGCACAACTTATTTATCCCAGCGTTTCAAATCGAGGCGTGTGTGTGTGTGAAGCAGCATAATGCGCGTGACAGAACAGGTAACACTACATACATCTTTTCATTAAGGTCCTTAAAACTCCACACTGCCCTGCCTCTTGGATCAGCCCAAAACAGCCCAATTAAAGCTTCCTCCTGGTGTTGGGAACAACGTTTAGGGAGGTTCAGAGCTCTGTAATGCTCACCAGGGACTGCAAACGTTGTTCTCCTCCTGTCAGGCCTGGAATATAAACTGATACAACAATTATGTAAGACGTATAGCCGAAGCCTGATGCATTATTCACCCTTAACTAATAGATTTAGTGGGCAGAGTGGAATATATTTAGATTGCCATTTGTTACACTACCCTGAAAGAGAGCGATGTGCTGTTTTATTTTAAATACACTGCAGGCATGATTCGCCGTGTGCATGAGAGAGAATTCAGCTGAAACTCAGCTTCTTTTATCAGCAAAGTTTTACATGCATTATGTTTCAGTGAACGAAACAAAGCACCAATCATTTACTGACAGTTGTCAAAAGGTACATAAATGTTACGTTTTACAAATTAAAGTCTGTAAATAACTCAGACACACAGCGCAACGGCAAACATGGACTCACTGTAACGCCGTCTCTGGCCCCTAAGAGGAGTACAAAGAAGCAGTGACATGCAAACAATCTAGCTAACACCAAGCGGCAACTTCCAGTCTTAAAATATGGAGCCAATGCGGAAGTGCAGAAACACCAGAAACCACGTACACACCCATTCAAAGACGACGATTACGAGTTTTGCCCAAATAAGGGCATGGCTCACTTGATTGACAAGCGGAGACCCTGTAGCTGTTAGATAGGAGGCTAAAGGCACGCCTTTTTCCCTCACTGGCCTCGACCAAATTAGGTTGAGTTTGATTAACATGTTACATTTTGTGTTCAGATTAACCTCAACGTTATTTCATGTTTGTGGTTTTCTGTTGAGGACAGGGTGACAGCAGAGTCACCGGTTACCCGCCTGCTCTATCATTTATGATTACAAGCCCTTTCTTTCCCCCGTGTGCACTCTTCTGCATCTTTAAACATGGCGGACAGCCAAAGAGCAGCCAGGGCGGTATCACCTCTTAATGACCTGTGCTGCTATCTCAGCTTCAGAGGACGGGCAGGGCAGCAGCAGCCTCTGCAGGGGGACCGAGTTCCCGCTGCTTTTAGAAGGCGTGTGTGGGAACGCCGCCGCACAGGAGGGATGAAAAACACACAGCTCTGAGAGAGATGACAGGAGGCAGCATCAAAGACACTAACAGCGCCTTATATCGCGTGCACACACACAGTTAAACGGTGTAAACACAGAGGCTGGGGGAGACACACAGAGTGGATGTGCATGCAAAGACTTGTGCACCAAAATGTCAAAGAAGAATAAAAGTGTTGTGACAGGGAAAGTTTAGACGGAGAGACATTCAGAGTGCACAAACTCAGCTCTGCTCACTGTAACAAGCAATGTCGTCTGCCTCACCACAAGGCTCAAAATGTGGGATCTCGTTCTGCACCTTTCTACTCTCTGAAAAAAACAAGGATATAAACTTTATAAGACTAGATTAGACTCTACAACCGCTAGAAATTTGAATCATTTGTGGAGATCTTAATCCTGCATCTTTTTCCGGCAGTCATCGTTCATGTATGAAATTTATAAAGAATATAAGTCAGTCAAAAATGGTGGACTGCTCCTCTCAGATAGGGAGTGAGTCTTTGACCAAAGTGAAGATAGAATGGATCGAGAGATTGACAGGCGGGTCCGTGCAGCACCGGCAGTAATGCATGCACTGTACCGGATCAGCCGAGCCTGAAGGCAAAGCTTTTGATTCACCAGTCACTCTCTGTCCCGACTCTTACCTACGGCCATGAGCTCTGAAAGAATGAGATCCTGGATACAAGCATCTGAAATGAGCTTCCTCTGGGCTCAGCCTGAGAGATAAGGTTCAGGCATCCGACGGGAGCTCAGAGGAGAGTAGAAGCTACAAGTTGAGGTGGTTTTGGCGCATGATTAGGATGCCTCCTGGGTGCCTCCCTCTGGAGTTTTGGAGGGCACATCCAACTGGTGGAGGACTCTAGGGTAGACTTAGAGCTCCCTGGAGGGATTACATGTACTGTACCATCTGGCCTGGGAGCGCCTCAGAATCCCCCAGGAGGATCTGGAAAACGTTGCTCGGGAGAAGGATATTTGGTTTTTCCTCATCATGCTGCATCCGAAAGCAGGAAGTTAAAGAAAATGGATGAGCTGAAGTTTTACTCCTTTTTGTTGCAAATGAAGAGGTTCATGCGGAGATGTGTGCTAAAACACACAAATATGAGGGTTAATCTGAAAGTTACAAAGACTCCTGAGGTAAAACTTGGTCAAATCTGTTGTAGTTGCACAAATAATGTTGGTGCATCCTGCATTTTAACACCAGGTGCAAATGTGATGTAGAAAGGTTACAAAAACTACAGCGCTACCTCATCTCCCTCTGATTCTGTAGAGTCTCTGTTCCTTATCCCATCCTTCATTCCTCTAATTTCATCGTGGTGAGTAATGTTCAGAGAGTAACTATTATTCCAGATAATGAGGAACAAACACAAAGCTGCATCTCAGACAGATGTTTCCTGTGTTATGGTAATTGTTACCTTCTCTAACTGTGCTCAGAGCTCCAACAACAAAGAGGAGATTCATAGAGATGCTTTATTGTCATGCAGACCAGGACTGCTCAAGTGTTTTCTGTTATATGTTGCTTTGTGCGAGAACAAGAAGAAGGTAATTTGAGGTGAAGGACACGAGGGAAAGATTTTCTGTTACGTGTGATACTCCACGTCAGACTAACAAGTTGTGCTCACACCAGATTAAATCAAAGCAATCCCGCAAGTGACTTGACCGTAAATCACCATTCATGCAACACACTACTTCTTTCTAGGGATGGGCATTTCAAGCCAACATACTATTCGATAATCATTGGCATCTATTCGACGATTATTCGAATATTCAAGCGAGTAAACATAGAAAATTCTGGCGTTCAAATATGAGCAAATAAAGCAAGGGGGGGGGCTCAATTACAAATAATGGCTGAATAAATTTCAGTGACTATCATATAGTGTTTTGGCTTGAAATGTCCATCCTAGGGATGACCACAATTAATCGATTATTGATTAATTGATTGTTAAGAAATTACTCGAAACACACATTTTTGTTATCAATTTTCCGTCACGTGGAACAAACATCATGTGGTCTCATATTACACTCATCTATCAGGGAGGTGTTTTAAGTTTAAAGCATGTTTCGATGTGAATCAGCTGTTAAAGGTGTTGCGCACAGCGGAGACGCTCAGCTGGCGGCTGTGCGTCAGGTCTCCACGTGCGCTTTTTAAAAGAGGATCAATACAAAACTGCTGCCAACAACGACACGGACACGAACGTTGACAGCTTTAAACAGGATATTTTCCAACTTTGGATACAAAGGCAACAGACAGGTGGGAAATTCTGGTATGCTACGTTTACAGACCAGCAACATCGGAGCCGTCTGGGCGTTTCTGCAGCGGGACTGATTATGACCCGGTTGCGCTCCTGGCTGACACCTGACCGAATACACATGTTTATTTTTCTCAATAAGAATGAGTAGACAGAAAACTGGACACTGTGAGTCTTAAGTACTTTTCTGTTAGTAGTCTCAGCCTTCACTTTATAAGATTATGTCTGCGGAGAATATTTTAATGAGCCTGATCGTTGATATTCTGCGTGTCAAACGTGTGCCCGTATTTAATCCCGTCAGTTATATGCATTTTGTTGCTGTAGAAAATACAATTTAGGGAGAAAACAACGTATTTGGCATTGTTTTTGACATAAGAATAATAATGGGTTTTTTTTATCAATTAATCGATAATTGATCGTTAACATTTCCAAAAATCGATCACGGAAAATACTTAAAATGTACGTCCCTAGTCCATCCCTAACCTTTATTCAAACTTCTCTTTTTCTCTTACAGTAGCTTTTAAAATCCGGCTACTGTAAGCTGGAAGTCTGAAGGACAAATGAATAAACAATAAACTCTGACATGTTTTTTATCTAACCAGACACTTCATAGAAGAACACATGGCCCCACATTTCTTGCTCCAAATGTTAATCACTCATCAGTGACCTCCTCTGACAAACCGTGCAGCCATCAGAGAGACAAGCCCATTGAACTGCTTCTTCACTGCATGTCTTGTTCATGCATTTCCCAGGATTATTAGCTAACGATAGTTTTCAAGACTTCGAAGAGTACAGCTGGAGACGAGTCGAACGATCACATCAGATACTGCTGGCATCACTTCAGAGGAGAGTCCATAGGTAAAGCTAATAGAAGCGACTGTAATGGGAGTTTCTGTTCATCTATCCGGCCTGTGATGGTGTCTGCACTGCCATTTTGTGGGATTGGTCAAGGCTCTGTGAATGCCTGATGAGATGAGGGCAGCCAACATGAAAGGAACGACACTCTGCTGTGCCGTTTCTTTGTCTGTCCGTACCTGCAAACAACAATCTCCTAAATCACTCTAATCATCTCTAAACTCCAGCGGCCCCATTTTACCTGAAACCTAATTTCACAGTCCATGAAGATTGTAGATAGAGGCTCTTCTGAGCGGTTGTATTGTTCTGGGGCTTACCTATGGTGTGATCTCCAGAGAGAGGAGGAACCGAGGAGAAAGAGCATGATGCTGTGAGTGAAGGAGCGGAGACCTTGTATGTGAGACTTATAGGAATATAAAATGTGTTGCGTGTCTGGTGTTAGAGTCTAGCACACCTCTGTCATCTGAAGCACTGCTGGCTTCTTTCCAACCTGATAACAGTCAAACATTCAGAGGTCTGCATTCCTGACTGCATGCTTTTCTTTACTCTGCAGACAAACAGTTTTCATGAAGTTACACAAAGGTGTCGCTGGCACTGGCTCGCTTACTGCACAGAATGTCACAGAGACATTACTTCATGACTCCTCCAGGTGGCGCTAGTGACATGAATGAGGGTAACATGAAGAGAAGGCGACTGGCCGAAGATGAAGAAGAGAGGGAGGTGTCGTACAGCAGTGAAGGAAGTCAAGAAATATGCAAGACATTTTATGAATCAGGAAGGAAGGAATGTAGGGAAGGGAGGGAGGGAGGAAGGAAAGGAAGAAAGGAAAGAAGGAATGAGAGAAGGACAGGAAGGAAAGAAAAGAAGGAATGAAAGAAGGAAAACAGGAAGAAAAGAAGGAAGCAAGGAAGGGAAGGAAGGAAGGACAGAAAGAAGAAAGTCAGTCACGTGACAGTTTCTGACCCTTCTGGTGAATCATTAATCTTCCCTTTGTGCAGATTTGTTTTCAGTAATGTTGAGAAAAACAGAGTTAACAGGAACTCTTTTCTAACTGGGCTCTTCTCGAACAAAGTTTAATATGTGAATGACTCATTGATTCACAAAAGGTTGTAAATTGCTCTGAAAAATTCTTCAGCTGAACACATGAATGAGTTCAGGGTGAAGAATCTCACTGAAAAAGCTTTCACAGAGTGCTTTAATATAAGCGCCATCTTTGCTCTGAAGTGTGTCTCTGTCCACTCCTGATGTTTCTGTGGAATAAAGAGAGTTTGAGCCGAGACGGCGGAGTAAAGGGAAAAATGTACAAAATGCAGAGAGCAATAAAAGTGAAGAATCTGTATTCTGTTTATTGAAAATATCAACTACAACACAAGTGTTTGCAACTGTGAACTGTTACAGAGAGAACAGGAAGTGACCTGAAACGACCCGGAGCTGAACATCTCCTCTGGTTTAATTAAAGACAGAGTTACAAAACGTTGAATGGACTAAAAGACGCACGAGGACGAGGATGCAGGTCAGAGGACGAGCCAGATGAACGAACAATTTAAGGAAAAGGCGTGTCTCCTTTGTTTTCCCAGATCTCATACAGGTAGAGGAGGAGTGTGGAAGTGAGAGCTGGAGAGTGAACACTAAGCCGGTTTAGAGCTCAGAGGTGGGGGGGGGACCAAGCACAAAAGCTTGAGTCATCAAATCCCCACAAATCCTGTATTACAGTAATCAGAAAGGCAGAGAGGTACAATGAGGATGACTGCACATTAGTACACCTGGCTGATTAAAAAACAACACCGCCGGGCGAGTGTAGGTGCAAGCTTAAACTTACACACCTCATCCAAAGTGTTCCCAAAACTAGATCAATCCCGTCAAATAATTCACAAAATAAATCGACCACAGAACCTTCTGCTCAGTTTGCAAGCAATGGAGACCATTACTACAGGAGGTGGTGACCCTTGTCATTCTCGAAATCACCTTTAATAAGACGAGGCGGGAAACAGAAGTGCATCTCCTGCTCCATCCATTTCTTTTAGCGAAGCACTGATGTAAGATTATCTTTATGTAAGGATGCCTGAAACACATCAAGTTGACATCATTTTACTTATTAAGAGGTCTTAATATTCTGATACAGAAGGCTGCGATGTGTGATTCACCATTACTTCCAGAAAGGAAGAACACTTCAGAGAAGGATAACATGATTGCAATTTGCAAAACATGCCCTGAAAGTATTCTTAGAGGAAAAGGTCCTCAAAAAAGTTAGTTACCTGAAAAGTCGTCATTGCATTGAAAACGTAGAAACAAAAACAAAGCAGCAGTAGTCGCAGCTAGCATTGGCACCAAACAACAAGTGCCATATTGCCGATTCAGCAGGTATTTGAGAAGTGCAGGAAGTGCAGTAGAGCAGAGACAACTAAAGCTTAAGCATGGGTTGGTAGCCACGGAAAACTAGCATGAATTTGAATGTATAGCATTTCCTCAGGACTCCGTCTAACCCCTCCCCCCCCCCATCGGAGCTCCTCCAAAACGACGCCCCCGCTCACATGCACGAGCGCCCCTGATTCGCGACCATATGATGATGACTGATTTAAAACCGGTCCCCAGCACATCGTTTGTGTTTTGCACTACGTCAACTCATGTCTCACTCAGCGGTAGGAAAACTCCAAAACATTATCATAGTGAAAGTTAAAAACACAAACAAACATGGCTGCTGTTAGTACTCACAACTGTCATGCTAGCATTATCCAGTTGTACCGGTGACACAATATCAGGATCAAAGCTATAATACATCTAAATTTTCTGTAGGACTTACTAAATGTCATTAATTATTTTGCTTGTCAGAGCCCCTGTGGTGAGAGCTTTTTAGACTCAGTCCTGAGCACAGCAGAGGGGACAGACCCGAGGTGGAGCGAGAGGGGCAGTCAGTAGAGGTAGGGGAAGCAGAGGCAGAGGACGGGGAGTGCAAGCCGGGGAAATGTACGCGCAGGAGGCGGGCAGAACGTCAGGACGGTATTTGATTGGTTTCATAATTTGGCTCCTGATGGCAGGGATTGGTTGGTGTTTTCCCAGGTTTACTCCGGCTGTAGAAAGAGGCTTTTTTTCACTCTTTTTTAAGAGAGAAATCATTTTAACCAGTATAACAATAAACATATCTAAATCTGACTACCAACCCCAGCTTTAACAGTCAAAGGATTTCACCAGCTAATGACTTATTTGGAGCAGTATTTGTCTTTGAGAGAGGACACTGGAGAGAGACTGTATAAAGGGAAGAGAGAGGGGTGATAGCACCAAAGGGCCAGGGATTGTTAGAGAATCTGGTGCAAAGAGGACTTGGTCTCTGCTCATGAGGCTCATGAAGTGTGAGACTGAGCAGAGCTATCTTCCCGTCCTGAGCAGGTGCTCCTATCTCTGTGTTTTGTAACGTATCCTGAACTCTTCCCAGCAGAGGAGAGAACTTTAATCACACGGTGAAGATGAGGTCTGATAAACCGCCCGGTGGAACTGTAACATCCTGCGGTGTTTCACTTCTCTCTGCAGGATGTGAATCCGCTCACTTTCAGCTGCTTAACGGGGATGTTGTTGCTCTGCACGGACTGACCCGAGGAGAACTTGTCTTTTTTTAAAAGATCAATGATTTACAGTTAAAAAGATTGGAAATAAACCGAGTTAAAGTTGAGACAGATTTGGATATTTGATATGAAGTGGAGTGTTTATTCTTTTTAAAGTTAAGCACATTGACAAAGATCAAATCTTTTACGTAAGCTTTGACTTTCTGCAGGACATGAAAACGTTTCTAAGCGACCTCTAAACATCTTTTTAAAAATACGTTATTTAATGGAAGAAAGATTTGAACCCCCAGCTCGTCACACAGACGCTAATGTCTGGCTTTAATCTCAGGGTCAGTTATGGAGGACAAACATCTGTAATTTGCTAACAAACACTCATTTTGACACTTTGTCTGGAAAGCTTAAAGCCTGTCATGCTGTTGATTCTGCATCACTTTGTGCACACTCAGCTAAAAAGAGAGGCACAGGAATTAAAGTGAAAACTGTGAGTCCATCTGGATTTTATTGACTGATGATTCAAAGCGTCAACCTTTACGGTGCAACACCGGAGGCCCAAAACTCCCAGAGATGAAAAGAACTAAATGCAATCACCCCTCAAGTTTCTTTTCCAATAACGTCTGAGATAACTGAGCATATTTTTGGCCCATAAAATATATTAACAGGGAGGGGGGAGGGAACACATTAGCCTCCAAGAAGTGCTTACCTTGCTGACTGGTTAGCTTAGAGACCTTACACAACGCAGAGAAAAAGCCCATTCCATGGACAGCAGACAACATCAAATATGCATTAAGGGAATGTGTCTTTTTGGAGTTTTGGAGCAAGTTAAAAAGGTCCTGAAGCAGCACTCTGCCTCAGGACCACACAGCAGTGAGTGTGATGATGCAAGGAGGAGCAGCTGAAAGTTCTGTGATGTACTGATTCTTCACTTCTCGGGGAATTTCCTGGGATGTCTGGTTTTGGCGAGTACAGAGTGCTACACCAGGACAAAGATGTGCAGTGTATGTTTTCTTTTTTGGGGGTGTACCAGAATTAAATCCTCAATCAGACTACAAAGTCACAGTTTACATACTTGCTCTGCCTGCATGAAGGCGGAGTTCACAGGGTTCAGTTTGAGCCCTTTTCCAGCAGTGCAGGTTGGTCAATGTGAAGCACTAACAGCCCAACAACAACACTGTCTCAGCCCATTGCAGTCATGATGATTATTTAATGAGGAGTTGCTTTGCTCCTCCAACCAGCTGCTCAACACATCTGAGTGCCTTTGGAGCAGATCTGAGGAGATGAGACAGCCCAGCTCTACAAACTATCACTTACACACACTGTCTCTCTCAGACACACACACACACACACACACACACACACGCACACGCACACGCGCTGAGGAGGGATGTGCTCGTCACACAGCCCCCCCAAAATATAATAAAAGCCTTCTGACCACACCGAGACAGTGCAGGTCTGCAGCTTCCCCTCAGGACTAAAAGATACCATAGGCTCCTTTAACATTTACTGAGTATATTAACACTGCAGGATATTGTGTCCGGTAAGACTTGCCGACTAATCCTTGGCTTACTCCGACCAGTAAGGGGCTGGAGCTGCTTCTTCCGCTGCCTGCAGGCTTTCAAAGCAGCTTACAGCAACCCTAAAGCAACAGTTCTCACAGTCTGTGCCTTCAAGAAGGGGCCGGGGAAAAAAAACAAGATTCATGAGGTTCTAAATATGTATATTTACGTATGCAAGCACTTCAGGTCAAGAGTTCCTACTTTTTATTGTTATTATTATTATTATGCTTATTATTATTACTATTACCATATTATTACTGTTATTAATATTAGCATTATTGTTATTATTATTGTTATTATTATTATATTATTGTTGTTGTTATTATTGTACTTGTTATCATAATACTTTAGTATTATTTTTATAATTAGTATTAACTGATAATACTTATACTATACTACTAGTATTATATTTATACTTTTTACTTTTTATTATTATTTTTTTATTGTTTTTATTAATATCATTATTAGCAGTAGTATTATTACTATACTTGTTATACTTTTTATTATTTTCATTATCATTATTATTATTTTATTTTGATTATTAGTTATTTTGATTATTATAATTTTTATTATTATACATACTTATTACATTTTATTATCATAATTTGTATTACTATTATACATTTTATTCTATCATTAGTTAACATTTTATGAATATTATTGTTTTTTATTATTATTATTATTATTATACTTATTGTTATTATTATACTTATTTTTGTTGTCATTCCAATCATATGTTAGTTTTTTTCCTTAACACTTTAGAAGCTGGTAGCTTCATTCGATAGAGAATGTCAGTTTTGCTGAAAGTGTCTGTACTGTGAAAATGATTGTGTCATATATGATGACTGAATAATACTACAGAAGGTTAGTTTATAACTCTAGTATCCAGCCAAGTGTGAGTCTGGCAGCCTGAAGTCGATCCTAATGCAAGTTTAAAACAATAACTGTGATGTAAAGTCAGCAGGACACAGACGAGCTGCAGTGAAGCAGAGACGTTGACATGCACATGTGGTTTGGTTTAAGAAGCATTTATTGGAGCATTATGTTCTTACTACTTCTTGTCTCAACCTTTTTATTTAGCTAACTATACATTATCCTTCCACAGAGAGCTCACACTGACTGTCTCTGAAGTTCTCCGTCACAGTCCTGTGGCTGCTGGGCACAAAGCTGATTCCCTCCTCGCTGCCCAGAGTGTCTGGCAGTTCTTAGAGACTTCTATTATCTTCAGAGTCGAAACAGAGTCTGAATAAAAAGGCTGATTTCTTGCCGACTGTTGAGACAAACTGACCAGCCGAGGCAAAAATTGACCTCCATTTAGCTGGCAGCTTGGTCCCATTACTCACCGTGAATGTCAGAGCCAGTTATTAAGTGCTTAGTACCCAGCATGGATACTGCTACGAGTCTCCAGGAGGAATGAATGGACATTAGCTTAAATCTCACATCGATTCAAGAAGATCGAGTTTCTTAAGAATATTGTAATTAAAGACTTTAAGGGCAACTGCAGAAACTATCTTTGTGAGAAGTGCTCACACTCTATAGGTGCACGGAAGCATCCTGAGCATATCACACTGACGCAGGTATATTTTCCACATTAGCCTGCAGATTAATGAAATGATACCTTCTTTAAAACAATCTATGTCCATATGGCACAACTTCAGTTTCAGCAACGTTTCAGTACTGCATACAAAGATATGGACTCTATTTTGTGCATTAGACTTCAGTCAGGCAGCAGAGTCCATGCAAGGAAGAAGGGATCTTTTATCATGCTTTGGTTTTGAAATTGTTCCTCTATAGTGTTAGCTAACAAGCTAACAGAAAGCTGGCTAATCATTAGGATGGGGGGGTCTTCTTTAATTTTTTTATTCTATTTAAGTTGTTTTTATGTGCAGCACTTTGTGTTACAATGTCATTGTATGAAAAGCGCTTTATAAATAAAGTCTGATTGATTGAAGTTTAGCCTTAAAGGTTTGAATATGTTAGCTGGAGCTATCGGTTTTGCTAAGCTAACTAGCTAGCACCTTGATCCTTCACTTCCCTGAACACATCAAATTGTTCATGTTTGTTTATAAATCAAAACCCCCGCTAATGTGAAACCTAGTTTCTCTTTGAGGTTTGTCCAGCTGTGAATCAATCAATCAAACTGTGAGAGCTCTGTGTTGGACTTTGTCTTTGAGTTTTGGTTTGTACCCTGTCGTTTGTTTGCATTAGCCGTCCCTGTCTGAAGAGTAGTAAAGCACTTTCAGGCCGTCATGGGAAACGAGGGAGAGGTCTCGTTTTTAAAAGTTGTGTTTGCAACTTCTTCACATTTTGGGGATACTGAGTTTTTGATAAAGTGCTTCAAATACCTTTCAGTTTGATTCCCTTTGAATTGAATGTCTCAATCCTGTTTAATGCAGTCATAGGAGTGCTGTTTGCACCCTGCACTGGGTCTTGGAGTTCTCCAGTGTAAGACTCCAGCCAGGTAAAGAGACAAATCTCTTTAAAGTCATCTCCTTGTAACTCTTGACTGAAAACATTTTCCTATAAAAAGGCCTGAAAGATATTGGCCTATTAAATCTAATATAGTTCTCAAAATCATACGGGTCCCTTTGCAATCCACTGAATTTGTTACACCTTCTTGATAAATGTGACAAAAGGCTTCTATGCTGAGTGATGAGTCCACTTCTTCCCTATTTGACCATCAGCTCCTCTGCAGTAACACCAAGTTTTCTTAGAGACAGAGACAACACTGAAGGGCCGTCTGTGAGTGTGTGTTTGTGTTTATATGTGCTTTGGGCTGTCTAATGCAGACCATGAAATCAAGCTCCGAGGAGTATAGAGGTAGACGCAGCGCTCGCCCTATAGGCTCCAGACGATGGAGGGAGGGGGCGGCTGGCTGGCTGGCTGGCCTTCTGTTTGCTGTATTACTGATGTCACCGATGATTCCTTTGAGAAAAATCTACTTTCTTTATAACTTCTGCTGAGACCATAAAAATCTTGCAGTATAAGCTGCTCTCTTTGTCCCGGCCTCTATGCATCCATTCAAACCAAGGTGAAGATGTTAAACATGACAAAGAGCTGGAGCACAAGAAATTGCTGCTTCTTTGTTTTTCTGAGACTCCTTAAAGACGTACCATTTCAGCAGGATGGGCATCGATTTGAAGGAAGTATTCAGCGAGTTCATGACTGTCACGACAAAGAAGCCAAAATCATTAACAAGCAGCAGAACCTGAGCTAAACAGCTCCTATTTTGGTAGGTTTGAGTGTTGACATGAGAATAAGAATGAAAAATCAATCAATCTTTATTTACATAGCGTCAAATCACAACAAATGTTATCCTAAGACTCTTTCCAAACATAGCAGATCTAGACCATACTCTATGTTCTATTATTAATGAAGACCCAACATCAAGACAGGATAAGATCCAGTCCCATCTTACAGACAGGACTCAGTCTGATCTCATCTTAATCCACCATGAGCAGAGCACTTTGCAGCATTTAGCAAGTTACAGTGGCAAGGACAAACTTCCTTTAACAGGCAGAAACCTCCAGCAGGACCAGACTCATGTTAGACACACATCTGCTGAGACCGTGTTGGAGAGAGGGATAGAGGAGATGAAGAGAGAGAGAGATGATAGTGGTGAGATGGATAGTAGTGGTTGTAGCAGCTGGAGTCTTGCACCAATTTGTACCCACATTTTCAGTCTGTGTGAATTATTAAATGTTGATAAGCTTTGCATATGAATGTGTTTTTCAGGCTTTTCAGCATTTTTTAATTTTATTTTATTCTATCTTATTTTATTTTGACAGCATTTTATTTTTCTGGCATTTATCTCATTTAAATGTATTGATTTTATTGTAATGATTTTTTAATTTTCTGATATTTATCTGTTTTAAATTCAAACTTCAACAAGGGAACTGAACAGTAACATATTTAAGACTCACAGTGTTCAGTTTTCTGTCTACTCGTTCTTATTGAAAGAAATAAGCATGTGAAAGTGTTCAGGTGTCAGCCGGGAGCGCAACTGGGTCATAATCAGTCCGCAGGCAGAGAAAAAAAGCGCACGTGGAGATCTTTCACTCGGCTGCGGCCCCCAGCTGAGCGTCTCTGCTGTGCGCAACACCTTTTTGTTCCACGTGATATAAAATCGAAACCAAAAAATGTGTTTGAGTAAGTTCTTAATCACTTAACCAGTGTTTCGGTTTTCGGCCTTGGTATCCTCATTTTCGGTTTCTGCCAAGAATTTCAATGCCAACAAAATCATTAGCGCCTCACCCTTCAGAAACACACCACAGCAGAGCATGTTAGCCGGCGTGACCACACTGTGGATAAATGATGCAAATAGATTCAGAATAACTCGAGCGACTGCACTTTGTCATCGTGAGGCCTGGAGCTTTGTTTCTTAAATTAGAGGTCAGCAGCCTATCTTTGGTGTGTGGCTGCCCACATGATGAAGGAGCCAATATGTTTCCATGAGTCTGGCTCCTGGTGCAAGACTGTCCTATTTGTCATTTGGCTCTCAGGCTGAAAGAGAAACTCACAGGCAGCTCTTGATAAAGCTACTCCCTCAGCTGGGGCTCAATGAAACATTTTTTACCCGGGTCTTAAAGGTCTGGTAAACTGCGAGTGAACTGGGACGTGAAAAATATCACTATGGAATAAAAGATTAGAGGAGAGTCTACTGGAGTGGACTGTTGCACCAGAAATTTCTTTAATACACAGATGGGCACAATTTCTAATATTTTCTATTCGACTACTCCATTATTTGCCAGAATAATCTATAAAATACTCGATTACCAAAATATACGTTTACTGCAGCCCTAATTTCAGTTACATCGGACTTCCACTAGATCTGTGTCTGGTCTGTCTCCGATCCGCTACGTGCTCTCTCGTTTGTCAACACCCACCGGTTGCGTTTTCAGAGCACAGCACGGAGCAGGACCACTGGACAGCTGGAGTCATGTGACTGAGGTTTTCCTGCTGTAATTACTGAATCAAGGATTCTCCTCCTCCTCTCCTCATCCATGTTGTCTTTCTGGTCCTCTGAAAACCTCTGACCTGTTGACTCCAGGCCTGGCTCCGCTCATTATGACGGTTTGTTGTTGTAGTTAAGTGAAATATGATCTGGTGATAACACAGAGTGTTTTATTCTGAAAATTAATCGGATGTTTTCATTTTGTTTTGGTGCCTGACTTCCTGTCCCACTCCATCTGCTCTGTTGGGATTGATGCGTCGTGCTCCGTCATCCGGCAAAAATAGAAGTCTTGTGTATCTGATCCGGAGGGCTCCGACCTGCCGGATCAGAGACGCAGCTGGAACACAACGGAGCGGATCCAGTGGAAGTGAACACATTGATTTCATTTCACACATTCAATGTTGGATTTTTGACCACAGTGCGATGCCTCTACTCGAGACAGACAGACAACCTGACCTGAGGTATTATGGGTCACTCACCTTGAGTCACTGAGCTCACCAGCAAGGGCTCAGCGGTATCTAGATCAATCTCCTTATCCTGACCCGTCTAATCTCTTTAACGGAAGGAAAATACAACAACAACTGCTATCGCCTTCACGAGCATCCCCTTGTGTTTGCTTTGGGTTCATTTTACAACCTTGCAGCATGGACAGGGAGGAAAAAAGGAGAAATATATCGGCCATGAGACAAAAAAGAGAAGAGATGGAGGTAAAGAGCTACAACGAGAGAGAGAAGGAGAGAGCAGGGACCAGATGGGGTACTTCAAAGAGGGTTGCCATGCTACAAAAACTCTCTGGGCTAATTAATTTAACTGGAAACCAGCAGCAGGGAGGCACAGTGACACAGTGAAGACCGAAGAAAAGACAGGAACAGGAAGGAGGGATGGGAGGATGTATGAGCCTGAAGGTAAGCAGAGTGAAGAAGTGACGTTTTTCAATTATAACCTTACAGCTCATTAAAGTCGTGTGCAGTGATTTGTAATGTTACCTAACACAAGGCTATCAAACCGGGCAAAGAACGTGTAATCCTGATAAATATTTATCAGTGACAGCCTCAGAGAGTGTTTGTTGTCACATTAAAAGATTAATCAGCTGTGAAAAGAAGGCAAGGCCATTATGATAATTCCAGCTTTGTTTGTACGTTTAATGAGGGTAACAACACTTCTTTGATGGGGAGTAAGCTGTGCAGTCATTTCCTTTTAATGTGCTTTTCATGTGGATCTTGGGAGAAGAGCAGGGCGGAGGAATATCAAGGAAGCACAGCAGAGGTGCAGGGGAGGACATCATGAGCTGTTTGCCTCTGCAGCACTGACCACAGCTCTCTGCACCTTGTTGCTAAGGCTGTCATTAAAGTGGACTTAATGTTTATCCGACAGATCTTCATCATCACTCGAAAAATCCCCATGTAGAGGAAATTAGCAGCTGTGATCACCGCTGTACAAGCAGTGCTTAACACGACAGTAATCATAGGATAATGTTAAGTAAACAAACCAGCTGGGTTTTCCCCGACCGCAGCACAAAGACTCTGTTACTGCCAACACAACCTAGTAACTGCTGAGTGTAGGAACTCTTGCACAATAAATATGCTGCAAAATGTTCCAAGTTTGGTATTTCTTATCCCACTGTGTCCGTGTGCAGACGTTTCTCCTTGGTAAACCCCCCTACCGTGCCGAACTTCCAATCAGTGCTTTTACTCGCTCTTAAGTAACTGGAATCCTGCTGGCTCTCTGCAGAAAGCTGATTTCTGCAATGTCAAAAAACTTAGTTTCCACAATCTAGGGATGGCTTTGGAGAAACAGGATTTTCTCAGCCGGATTTCCCCGGAGAGAGCAGATTTCTTGGCCATGTGTACGCTTAACCGGATTTCTAATTAGCTTCATTTGTGTGCATCGGCAAAACCTTAGACATGGAAAATATTGCTGTGTGAGCAGGAAGTGGAAGAAATGAAGGAATCACAACTCATGATCGTCATAACTGGTTTCAAAATAATTCAACTTAAGATACAGCGAAATTGAGACCAACAGGTTCCATATTGGAAATGCTGAAATCAACCTAATTTTTTCTGAGCTAGTGTGAGGTAAAGAGGTGGGCATTTAGCCTTTTCGCTAACAGCTACAGGGTGCCCGCCTATCAATCAAGTCAGCCATGCCCTTATTTGGACAAAACTCCTAAGTTTAATATCTTCAAAGATAACGAGTTATAAATAATTCACCCCCTGTACAGTGTGTGCCGATAGAGAAACAAGTTATTCAGACCTAAACTGTTTTTTTGTACCAGGCTGTGAACATGTTTATTTCTGCTGTAAAGATCTCGTCTTCTTTGAATGGGTGTGTATGTGGTTTCCTGTGTTTCTGCAGCCAGCCTCAAGTGGACGCTTGAGGAACTGCAGTTTTTAGCACTGGCTTCATATTTTAAGACCGGAGGTTGCTGCTTGGTCGTAAACTGTGGGACGAAGGAGTCAGATCATAGAGTGATTAATCATTAACAACCTGAAGTGAGTCTATCACAGGTATATTACCAAATCTGTCTTTTGATTTGCAGCTCTAGGAAAACCTTCTTAACCAAACTTTCACAGCGTTGTGAACATCCTCTCAGCCCTGCTGCACATGCAGAGCATCAAATCAGAGTCAATTACATTTGAGGATTTGTAATATTGATTTGAATTGTTTTTAATCAAGATTTCTGTTTAGAAAAGTACACTGCATAATCATATCAGCGGAAAAAATGATGCATAATTTACCTCAAAGAGACAGTTTCATTCCACCCCGTAGAATTCCTTAATTTGCCTCATTGTCAGTCATGGAAATGTTTTCTTTTAATTAATATTAATAATAATATTAAAAGTCACAAATCATTCAGAATCTATTTTCCACTGCTGAACATTTCACAACAAACCCAAACAAAAATGTTGTATATTTTACTGAAGGTGTTGAAATGATTGGTGGCGTAACACCAAGATGAAAATACACTTTGAATCAATATTTTAAGGAAGGTTGGAATTAATGTGAAATTTAGTATCGAAATAGTTGTTAGTGCGTTGTTAATCTGGCTTTTTCACTTGGAGTACTTTCCTTTTAGCCCTGGATTGTACATTATCATTGTTTTAGTATCTTTTTTATTCATTTTATTTCATTCTATCTTACCATATTACATTATACTATATTCTTATTTTATTTTGCTGGTATGTATCTGATTTTATTTCATTGATTTGATCGTATTGATTTTATTATGTTTCTGATATTTATCTCAATTTATTCTATTTATTTCATTTTTATCATTTTATTTTATTTCATATTCATCTGATTTTATTTCATTGTTTTTATTGTAATGATCTCATTTTATTTTTCTTATTTTTAATTTATTTTATTGAAATTATTTCATATTAATTTCCTCTATCTTGTTTAGTCTTGTATCAATTTATCTATTGCTGTTGGTCCATCTCTGTTCTTTTGTGAAGCTCTTTGGGCTGCATGCTTGATCCGCCATGCATTTTTAAATGAACCGTGACAAACCTCCACTACTTGAGCCCAAGAGGACCAACAAAACTGTTCTGATCCCAGACAAATAGCAAATGGACTGAAATGGTTACAGATGACTTCCTTCAGAGTAATGGAAAAATCTGCGAGCGCATTACATCATTTATAATAAAATGATGCAATTAGAGATACTTGGAGCTGGATGAGTCGGACAGGCAGGCCGATATCTGTCTGCCAGAAGAGATTAGTTACAGAGCTGATCAGCTCCTCTTCAGTTATAAACAAGAGGCGGACGATGAGGATAATGAGGATGATGATGATGCACGGGAGGATGTTAGAGGAAACTGAGTCATGTGAGTATTTTCAGCAGAAAGTAGCAAGAAAAACGAGGCAGAAGGATGAACCTCTGAGAAGTGATGCTCCTACATCTATCCGACGTAGGATATTTTTAACTCCAGCGGTCAAGAAAAGTGTAGCCTGACAACGAGCACCACAGTATCTATCGTCAGAGAACTTGAACGGACCACCTCTATGTTTTGGAGGTAATAGACTGGACCTGGATCTGCAGTAGCCTCCCTTAGTGCGAAACTATGGTCACAAGTTCCACCAAAAGATTGTTCACTCCCTGGAAGAGTTGATGCTCCAAATGGTCGTGACAAGCCTCTGCTGGATAAATTCATACACTGTGAAGAATCCACTCAAATGACCAATCAGCTGACCGATCAGCTGACCCCTATGTTGTGTTCTTATCATTCAATTAACTTCATGTGGCGATTCATGCCAAAATATTTTTCCAATCTGTAGCCAGACACTTAGCAGAAACATGTTATTACAAACTTGTACATCAACCAGATGAATATGAAGCAGTAGCAGTAAGCTTAGCGGTTGAAACACACGCCAAATTAGTGGCCTTACATTTCAGCCTGCAGCCCTTTGCAGCTTGTTGTCCCCACTCTCTCTTCTCAGTGTCCTATGTCTCTGGATAGAGGCATGAAAAAGCCCAAATATGGAGTTTAATTAATCAGAAATATGATACAAATTTCAGATTTCAAAAAATCTGAAGAGATGCAAAAGATTTGATTATTTCCAGTAACGGATATTCCAATATTTCTAAACACATTTAGGCCGATACTAATGTTTACACACCTTTTTATGTCACTGTAAAGAACACTAAGTCTAAGTCTCTCTTGTACATTTACCTGTTGCTCTTATTGTGACAGTCTACTGTCGAGCAAAAACTAAACGAATGCATCACCTTATCAGCTGAACATATTTGCAGAAATGCACTAATTGACTTTTGAGCTTTGCCTGCCGCTAACGATATTAATCCAATGATTTCGTGCATGCCTTTGCAGAACGTTTGCACATTTAACACACACAAGAAATTGTCCTGAATGCATGTTTCAACACAAACTTTGAGTGAATTCAACCGCTGCAAAAGAATTTCACCAAACTCCTCACCAAATAAAAAAGAACACAGGTTTTCAGACAACTTTAAACTCTAAAAGATGAATCCAGAAATAAAAGAAGGATGAGCTGTTTGAACACACTGATGTTCTTACTCCTCCACTCTTAAAGCAAGCATCTATAGGATTTCTTCACAAGCACGGCAGAAGGCAAACCAAGGAACAGAGTACAGAGTCTCAGTGCGGTGGGAGGAAGACAAAAATCAGCACGCTGCACTCTGAGTTCTGTGTGTGATGTCTGCAGAAAGAGAGTTTCAGGGAAAGTTATGCATCAAGTCTTTTTTTCTACAATGTGATTAGAAAACTGCTCAAACTTACTATACGTGTTCACAGTTTGAAAGCCAAGACTGAATTGTGCTTTTAGTCAAATAGAAAAACTTGTTGGACTCTAAATTCAGATCAAAGTGTAAAAATCTTTCCTCACTTTAATGTTTCTGCAGATTTCCTCTCTTTCGTGGTCGGTTAGGCGATTTGTTTTGTGTCTTTCACTGATGCTGTGACAAAAGAAGCAACATTACGCCCTGAGAAAGTGGGACCAGCAGCTTTCACAACCCGCTGATCAATCATTCAGTCCTAAAAAATGTAATTAATTATAAAGATCATTAGCAAATTAACTGGTACAGAAAATAATCATTAGTTGCGCCATGGCTTCAGCCTCATGGGGGTTATAAATGTTACCAGAGAGCGACGATGGTTTGCTTCAGCTCATGCAGATTTTATTGCAAAGAGAGTTCACTGAAGGGTCTTTCAAAGGGGATCTCTGTATGTTTACATAAAGCTTGATGCTCAAATATACAGTATGATCATCATTAACAACATCTTGTTGCTTTTACAGTCTGTGGAGCAAATTCATAAATGCAGCTGAAATGTGCAATAACTGAGGAGACATATTTGTACGTCAGCGGGATCCCCTCAGGTGAGAGCAGCTCAAAATAATCTGAGTGTGACCATAAGAATCACACATCTCATCATCCAGTTACCCTGGGAAACCTTCACCGTGCTTTATTGTTTATGTGACAAATAAATAAATATTTCAGCTCCTTGCAGCACACAACAATTCTCAGTTTCTCCTCATATAATTTAATTTATGATCAACACCCAGGACCTCTCTGACACGGCTGTAAACAAAGAGCAACAAATCTTTTGTCGGAGTCGAAAAGCATCGCTTGTTCTTGTTCTAAGGTCAGGAAGGTGGCCTCCGCTCAGTGAGCAGTTCATGAAGAAGAAGCTGCTGCCTTATTCTCTTTGATGCCTGCAGGGTCAGAGCAGCACGGCACCACACACAGAAACAATTCCCAGAGAGACGTGAGGAGAAGCCAATTAGCTGCTGACAGGGGAAAACACAGCATGGGAAGGAGGAGGAGAGGGAGCTGCGAGAGGTAAGGTAGCAGGGTGAATAGAAAACAAGCCAACGGAGATTCATGGTTCGCAAAGCAGGAGCACTTTGCACGCATTTCAGAGTTACAGAGGTGGAGGTCAACCATCAACCGGCTGTGTGCTGCAAACACAGAGAAAATGACTGTGTGGAAGTTTGGAAAAGGTAAACTGACGGAGCACGGCGGATAGAAAGTCTTATCTGTTCGAGACGGTCTGAGGAGCACGAGAACGATTTACAATCCAATCTACCAACAAATAGAAGGTTTTTTCTGATTGATGATCCTCTTTTTGCTTCTGCTCTTAATGTTAAAGTTAATATTCAAAAAATGTAGAAAGGAATCGTGCAACAACTGTCCTCAAATCAAACATGGCTGCATACGAATCGAAGGATCTTTGAGTGGCACTGCTGATTCTGGAGTCAGGCTGGAGTCAGCTCAATCATGTGTAGTTGCAGTGCAGTACACAGAGGGTTCAGGTGCTCCATCACAGACCGATCAGCTGCTCCCGAGAGGTTGGATGAATTTCTTGCGTGTTAGAAAACTTGATGGATGGATAGGATACTCTTGCAGAGTGAAAGCACCTGATTCTCTAACTTCTTTCTTCTTCTTCTTTTCTCCAAGGTATTTCTTTCTTTCCTGACTGCATCTGGGCAACATGGTAGAAAGGTAGTTACACCTACATGCATTGGGAGGTTTCATTCAGAGGGAGTGTGAGACTGTCCGACATGATTGTTAAGTTGAAGAGTCTCTCCAACCTGCAGGGAATGTTCTTCATCAAAGTGTGATGATCTGAAAGAACTCAAAATGTAAAGCCAGGAGTAGTTTGTGATCCAGCAGAGGGCGCCGTCAGCTTGACCTTGTGCATGCCCTTTTGACCTGTTAGTTAATTAATAATGTTATATTGTTGCAGGATACCTGCAGGCTGAGCCATCTTAACTCAGCCTTCAAACAATCCCTACACCTTTTTTATCTACTTTGCAGTTTTGGCCAATCATCCTGATACCCCCACATGTGTGTTACCTCACTGATAGTGGAAATATTGATCCACTTAGGCCTGGACTTTTAAATGAAATCAAGGATATTGTTCCTTATTATTGTTCCTTATTATTATTGTATCCTTATTATATTATTAATTAGAATTATATTATTAATTAATTATTGAGCCTTCACTGACTTTAGAAGTCTGCCGTTCAGAGACTCTTTTTTTTTTTTCAAATTCAGAATATAGTTTAAGATCCTTATATTAACATATAAAGCTATCCGACCTGCTCCACCCTTACATCCCCAGTAGATCCCTCCTCATCTAATCTGGATCCTCAGACCAGGGTCTGCTTGCTGTGCCTCGTGTGAGGCTATAAACTAAAAGGTGGCCGTGCCTTTAAACTTGTGGCTCCAACTCTGTGGAACAATCTTCCACCCCAAGTGTGCCGTGCTCATTCCACCGAGACTTTTAAAAAGCATCTTAAGATACATTTGTTTGTCATGGCTTTTGACCATCTTTTGTAATTTGTTATTTTGTCTGCTTTCATTATTGTCTTATTTATTACACATTGTATAGTGGATATAAATAAACTTGACTTACTTATTTTCTACACAGTGAATCCATAATAATCCAATCATCAATATCTTCTTGGTATAATTTATCCATAATTAAAACAGTTAGCTCTTACTTCAGTTGCTTCCTGATGCTTTGAGTCGAGTCTACTAAACCAATCAGGGAGCTGTAATCCAAATGTTCGACCAATCAGAGACTCTGTTACAAATATGAGTCAGCATTGATTTCAAAGAGTGTTTTTGAAGTGATATAAGACATGTTTTATAGACTATAAAGCATGTTTTAGTCAGCGCTATTATACATAAAAAGAATAGGGGGTATGTCAGAGGACAAACAGGCCAAGAGGAGGGTTTGTCCCAGTGAATGTGGCATCACAACTTGCCTCGTAACTTATTTTAAAATCATGCATTCTAAGTCCCAACGATCACCAAGAGGGCTGAGAGATCCTAGAGGGACAGATGTGGACCAAACTGTCATATTTGCATAATAACGTCAAACAGGAAGTAAAAAATGAAACATGCAAATCCTAGAAGATGATGTTGGAGGGGTGTACATAACTTGAAATAATGGTTTTCACTCTGTCCTTCATTGATCACGGCGCAATCTGTAAAGCTGCAACAATAAGTCCAATCATTGATCACATGAATGATGGAAAACTACACTGGCAACTCTTAAAAATTATGCAAAGTATGAAGTCATTAATCAGGAGAACATGCCACATAAAGACAGCCTCCAGCTTCACAGCTGAGGGGATCCTGATTCAGACGTTTTGTTGACATTGATGAACTGTTAAGGACTTGTTGCTCTGAAAAGTGAGGAATGTATGACCAAAGTTTGGGGAAATTTGCAACTCAGAGAGTCTGACACCTGAAGCTGAGGTCTTAAACTTAGAGCTGTAGCAAAGAGAAGATCAAACAGAACTGGGCCTCGATCACATGAACCAATAAGACAAAAAAAGACCGAACACAAAGACATGATCAGGAGATGTCTGACAAGAACACCAGGGATTATTGCAGAGCGGTTTCATCATCATAAACTGTCAGTTTGCTTTAACAGAGCTGGACAAAGAAATCTCCCTCCAGGCTTAATATCCTCCACAGAAGTTCCTCAACAGATCACAGCCATGCCTGCAACATGTGGATGTGCTACGCACACGCACACGCACACGCACACGCACACACACACACACACACACACACACACACACACACACACACACACACACACACACACACACACACAGAGAGAGAGAGAGAGGGGAAGACAAAAAGCAGGCGTAGTGAGAGTCATAGATCAAGAAGCAGCAGTGGAAGAGGAACTGTCAAGTTCATAGACACACCACAGTGCAAAAATCCAACTTTCTCTCTCACAGAGACAGAGAGACAGAGACTTCTTCTGAATGAAATCAAGTCAGCTGTAATGCATTTCACATGAAGCGTCATGTTTAATAGATGGAGTAGCACTTCCTGCAGTCGTCCTGTGATGAAATAGCAAAGGGCAGTATCGGGGTAAGTCACATGGTTACAGATGTTTATCCCAGTGACAGGCGATTTCACCCTCCCGTCTGTATTAGGGCTTAAAATGACTCTAACGGAGCATGTTGTGTAATCAAACACCAGAATTAGAATTATGTAAGCTGAATAAAGGGGATCTTCCACACACACACAGATGTGAAGGCTTCCCAGTGAAAAACAAATTATTGTGACAGAATTGGGCAAACCTAAAATAAACGCGATCAACCCCTCGTCTAATGATGGCGGCCTCCTCGTGCAGCTTAATGAGGACGCAGTGGAAGCCGTTTTAATGCAGAACACATCTGTTAACTTCCTAAAGGTGAAAATGAAGTTTGAGTTCAAACAGCTTTCTAACAGTCGACACATCCTCTCTAACAAATCATCAAACTACAAGACTTCTTATCATCAGAAACGTTCATCCCATCAGAAGTTGTGCTTCGCCCTCCTGCATGAAACTCTCCTAGCCGCAGTTTACAGTAAACAGGCATCCGGTGGAGCAGGAATAAGCTTCAGGTGATGCAAAGTGAGGAGGAGGATTGTTGCAAACACGAACAAGCTGCTGGTAAAAGAAGATCTGACTAAACATGTATTTATTTCAACTGAGCTGCAAACAAATAAAACCTTTGACCCAACAAACGGAGGCATGATTTGAGCCGCTGAATCGGACTGAGGTGTGCTGCCATAGGGTCTCCTCTCTCTAAGTTACTTACCATAGACCTTTCTGGAGTCCCTGAGCTTCCTTGTCTCATAGGTTCCTCAGCTGCTGTGGCATGCAAGACTCCAGCTGCTACAACTAATACTATCTGTTTCACCACTATCATCTCTCTCTCTCTCTTCATCTCCCTCTATCCCTCTCTCCAACTCGGTCTCAGCATATGTGTGTCTAACATGAGTTTGGTCCTGTTGGAGGTTTCTGCCTGTTAAAGGAAGTTTGTCCTTGCCACTGTAACTTGCTAAATGTTGCAAAGTGCTCTGCTCATGGTCGATTAAGATGAGATCAGACTGAGTCCTGTCAGTAAGATGCGACTGGAGCTTATCCTGTCTTGATGTTGGGTCTCTGTTAATAATAGAACATTGAGTATGGTCTAGACCTGCTCTGTTTGGAAATTGTCTTCAGATGACGTTTGTTGGGGTTTGGCGCTATATCAATAAAGATTGATTGATTGAGATTACTTCTGCAAACATAATAGTGCCCAAAGTGAACATAATGCTCCTGGATGCTTTAAAAAACTGTAAGTCTGTTATCTGTATTGTGAATAAACCATAAAAAACGAACGTGACCAACCCTTGCAGACATCCTGTTTCTGATCTATTAGGTGTCAAGAATGGAAACTACTCTTTCAGTTTCAAGTATCACTCCAGTATCGAGGATGCTGATACTAAACTTGGTATCGGTATCAGAGTCAAAATGTTGTGTTATGACAACACTATGTCCCATTCAACAAAAACTACTGCAAACTCTTCCAGTGCGTGGCAGTGCGTGGAGTTTATTCCTCTCCTAACACAGCTGAGATCCAGATTTCCTGTAAAGATGATACGAGATGATTCCGGGTTTATTTCTTCCAATGACCTCAGATATATGTATGTTCTTCTACCACAATAATAATGATAAATAACAACAAACAACTCCTTAAAGTCATCTTCACAAATACAATGCCCATTAAAGCTTACAGACTGAGGGCAGCTTTTACTGGAAGCAGCAGAAGGGGATGACAGTAATGAGCTCTACTTTGTGGTAGGCATCACATTTCTGCAAATTCAACAGCAAGACAAGAACCAGAGTCAACAACTGAACATGAAGAGCCTCAGAGATAACAACTGAAAACAGATTCAAGTAAAACATGGAAACATATAAGGTGTAAGGTGTAAGGTGTAACGCAGCTGGTGTAGGTGGGGTGAGCTAGCAGTGTTAGCAGTACCGGAAACCACATACACACTAATTCAAAAAAGACGATCTTTACAGCAGAAATAAACATGTTTACAGCCTGGTTCAAAAAACAAGTGGAGTCTGGATAGCTCACTTCTCAATCGGCACACAGTTTTTTTCTAACGGGGCAATTTTGAAGATATTTAGATTATGAGTTTTTCATTATGAGAAGCACAGCTGACTTGATTGACAGGCGAGAGCACTGTAGCTGTTGGCTAGGAGGCTCAAAGCCCGCCTCTTTACATCACAATCGTTCGACAGCAGTTTGGTTGAGTTCAACATTTCCAATATGGCTGCCGCAGCCGACTGGCCTCAAAACAGCGCTTCAGAAACAGATGGGTGACGTCACAGATACTACGTCCATTATCTATGCAGTCTATGGGGTAGAACAATTATCAGCTGTGGCCGATATTCTGCATTTGTCCAACTATCTATATACCTGTGTTTTTTTACTGATTGCAGATAAAATTAATTGATTCAAAAGCAGCTACCGTCTCAACACAATCTAATTGGCTAGACTTCACACGACAATGATATAACTGTTAACTCAGGTATATGACATTTAAGGATCCGTTTAAAACATTTGTTTAAAGTGTTTAAACAAAGTCTTTGAGCTGTTGGAGTTTTTAATATTAAAATGCTTAATTTTGACAAAGTTTTGATTTTTATCGGTTGCAAATATCGGTATCAGTATCAGCCCTGAAATACTAATATCAGTCGACCCCTGATACACAGAGTTAGCTTTAGTTTTCCTCACTGCTAACAAACCTCAGATTAATGAAGAGCATTACACCTTACAATAAATGCACAATTAATATAAAACACATAATTTCTTGTAACTTCTGGACAATGTGTGAGAGTATAAGTTGAATAAACTTGAGTAACAGCCACACGTTGGACTGAAAGCGTCAACCTGGCAGTAAATAAAATATCTGCACTGAGTAAAGTCCACACTGCACAAGGTCACAGCCACCCAGTGGGTCTGTGAGTGTGTTAGCCAGACGGTCTATCTGACTCTTCATCCTCCGGCCTGTTAGTGGTCACCAGCAGGCCGGCTCCACTACACAGTGAAAGCTCTGCCGTTAGCCTGAGTCATTGCTACTAAAGAATCAGGTTTCAGGTGGCCCGGCTCAGAGCCAGAGCCAGAGGCACAAACTGTCATGACCCCGAAGAGCGAGCAGAGTGCACAGCTGAGGGTATCTAACAGGAGACAGCACGACTGTACTCGCTCTCATGAATCATCGTCCGAAACCCAGACGAGGCCCTGCAGTGCACCCCTGACTTCAATCCAATACGGTTTTATCAAATGTCTATGAGGACAGGACGACAGCTTTTTAACGTCACCTTACCTGAGAACAAAAATGAAAACAAGGGAGTCAAAGTAAATCCATGAGCTGACCTCTGCAGCTGGTGAAGTTATGTTCTTTAAAGCTGGAAAAAAAACATGAAATGAACAAGACCTCAGGAGAGGGCGAGAATAAACGAAGCCAATAGGGCTTATTGTTGGATTTACTTTATTCTGTTTCAAGACACTTTTCATTTCTCCTCCCCAGACTTCCTCCCTTTTCATTCCAAACCTTCAAAAGCACCGCTTCCCTCTCAAGAAAACAGATTGAGGACGGGATCTTTGGAGACAGGTGTACATCAATTACACAGCCCGGGTCTACTACCTGTTCATTACAGAACACAAAACCTCTTGCTCTCTTTCTCCGAGCGCCCTGTAATGTGGCAAAACTGATAACACATTCTGCAGAATGGGAGCAATAACGGCACACATCATCAGCTCCATCCTCATAAACACCAGGCTATTTCCTATTATCTTCCATTTGTGCATGTGAGAACAAAGGAACAATTTCCTCATATTAGACGGTATGCACTGCAAGAGCACGGGGCAGTCATCAGACATCAGACATGCATGCTGCTTTTAGATTTATCAAACATATAGACGATGATTTAAGAAAGATAGAGCATGGTCTATGTCAGCCTTCCACGAACTTAGGAGCACCACAGCCCGCTTTGACGAGGCATGTGCAGGTAGAGCCGCGGGACTGCTGCACCAAAAACAGGCATCAGACCTAGAGCTGGGCGATAGTAATGATGTTATCAGTCAATATCGATAATCATCACGATAAATATCAAAGCATTATTTCATTTCAATTTAAAGGTAGATTTTTGGTCCTGAGTGAAAGTTGAAGAAACCAGACGGTTTGTTAGTTTGTATCTGGATTTAGTCTTCTTCATTGGTCTAGTGTTGGATGGTGTTTAAGGCTCATTTAGCAACCCCTCTCTTTCCAGTGGATGGGGGGTGTAATTACAGGTTTATTTTTATCAAAATTATTATTAAACATTTACAAACAGACATAAATATAAAACATTTTCGATAAAAATTCAATATAAATAAACATGTTATTACACCCCCGACTACTTAAAATAGAGGGGGGCGCTAATGACCCTTAAACAATAGTTGCCGCCCAACATTTGACAGAAGAAGAAAAGGCATTGAACAGCCAATCATGTCCCGGGGTGAGAGGAAGGCGGGACTTAAAGACGTTCGGAGCTGAATGTAATGTGCTGACCAGGCGGCAAACTCCGGTCTCAAACGATGAAGCCAATGCGGAAGTGCTATAAACTGCAGTACATCGAGAATCCGCTTGAGGCTGGCTGCAGAAACACCGGAAACTACATAGATATGAATGGGAAAAAGACGATCTTAGCAGCATTAATAAACATGTTTACAGCCTGGTTCAAAAAACGGCTTGGCCCTATGAAGCTAATCTCTCTAATGGCACACACTGTACGGGGGCTGAATTTTTTTCTAACGTGACGGTTCAGAAGATATTAAGATTACGAGTTTTGCCCAAATAAGGACATGACTGACGTGACTCCCGGTCGGGAACACACAGCCATTGGCTAAGAGACTCACACTACGTCACACTCTGCCTGGTTGAGTTCCGCATTACCAATATGGCTGCTGCCGTCGATTTGCTTCAAAACAGCTCTCAGGAACAGATGGGTGACATCACGGATACTACGTCCATATTTTATACAGTCTATGGTGCTGACTCTGCATTAACTATTAACTTAATACACTTCATTAAATATACTTACAGGATGTGGGTAAAGGAAGAGCACAGAGACAACTTCTGCTGCAAACACGTTTAATATCCATATTTTGTGTTGCTTTCTGAAAGTTGTTTAATATCTCTGCGGCATTCATAACAGTTTTCATAAGAGAGGCATCAAACCCCGCCTCAGTTGTCGATTATCTTGCTCTAATTTTGTGCCACTTTGCTCCGGTTATCTCCATCTTTCATCCTCTGGTGCTGCAGCAGTGTGTAAAGGCTGACCTCAGTCTTGAGGGGCGACTCGCTTGAATGCCTTATTGTGATGAATATTGGTATTTAATTACTAAACCGTTAAGATAAGATGGTTTTATTATTTTCAGATGTGTTTGGAGGTCAAACCTCGTCTTATATTATGTGCTATCAGTTTTCATAATAACAGGAGGGAGGACTTATCAATGTCAATCAATCTTTATTCATATAGCGCAAAATCACAACAAACGTCCTAGACCATACTCTATGTTCTATTTTTAACAAAGACCCAACATCAAGACAGGATAAGATCCAGTCCCATCATACAGACAGGATCCACCATGAGCAGAGCACTCTGCAGCATTTAGCAAGTTACAGTGGCAAGGACAAACTCCCTTTAACAGGCAGAAACCTCCAGCAGGACCAGACTCATGTTAGATACACATCTGCTGAGACCGACTTCCTTACAGCTCCAGAATCTTAAATGTCTCGGTTAGGTCAGCAGCAAATAGAAGATAAACTGAGGTCCAGCATCCAAACGTTGATACCTCCACTTTTTGGATTATGAAAATGATGCAGAGACAATGGCGACAAAAAGAACACTGGTTTTGTTTTGACTGGATGGCACTGCTTGAATGGTGTAATGGTCTCATGTCTGCTTTCACATCAGAAGTGTCAGTCTTCATAATATATCAGGACGTCAACTGACACTAATTGCACTCCATTTCCCCACCAGCTATTATTCATGGGGCTGGAGCTTTGAGCACGAGATGACAGGTGGATCAGATGGCGTCTCCTTGCCAGACCTTGCTCTAGGGGAGGTCTAGCGCACTGGCAGGCGACCTTTAGTGCATTAGACAGAGACATAAGTACTAATGGAGTTGCTGTTTCTTTCTGATGCCGTTCCCTGCATGATTAACACGCAGCCCAACCTCCGAGCATAACTAACCATCGAGGGGCCAGCTTCCTAATGCCAGTTCCGACTCGCTACGCTGTCAGATCTAATAGCACGATCTAGCACTTCTGAAGGAAAAGGCCAGTTAACTAGCCACATCAAAAGGACACATCAGAGAGCGTGTGAGGGAGGGAGAGAGAACAAACAGAGCAGCAGCGGGTTGATACGACTGTTAGCAATCCTAAAAGATAAGCCACAGAATGACAGCAACCTTGCAGAGAGGTCGGGGGTTTCAGAAAGAGCAGTAAAACCCTGATGCTTTTATCCGCCCTAACGCTTCACAACCTTGAAGTTTACTTAAAGAAAGAACTCTTTCACACGTGTGTAAAAAAAAAGGTTCAAACTCCAGTCTATTGTACAGTTACCAGGATCGGGCAAAGACCAGGACCCCCCTTTAAACTTCAGCACACACACACACCTCCTCTGCCATCCAAGCATCTCGTTTACATAATACTGCCAGCCTGATAGTAAAGGGTGAATGATAGAACAATGAAGCAGTGTATGAATAAATTTCACTCCATGTCATGCCATATTAGACGTTCAGACAGCTGCACACCCAAACTGAAGGAATCCTGCCCGGCCAAGCTCTCCAGAACTCCCTTCTTTCATTCAGCACATGAAGCTGGCAGTTTAATCCACACTGCTGGTCTCTGAATAATCATTAAATGCTTTCAGTGATGCAATGCAGGCTTGGACCAAGCAACAGTCCCCCAGAGTACAAATAAAAAGCTTGGACATGTCTGGCAGAGGCCGAGGCGTTAAAGGTCTTCAAATGAAACACTAAACATTTGATGGCCCTTCTTAGACCGGGGTGCTCCTCTGCTGTCTCTGAGGGAAGATCTGGAAATCAGATGAATCAGAGGTAAAAGAAACCCGCACCGACCTGTCAGCGTAAGTAAATAGTCATCTTGCAAAGTAGTATTGGTGCACAACCCATATCATAAAAGGCCCACTTCAAGAGTGGACTTTTTAAGGTCAAAATCAACCAATGTGAACCTGGTTCTAGTTCCGGGCTGGTGCTCACGCTGGTTCGGAGCTGGTTCAACTTTACCCTTTTCAACCTAGGCCGTTTCAGGGCCGGTTCGGAGCCGGCGCTCAATTGAGAACCGTTTTTCATGTTTCGACTGCGAGTGATATCTTCTCAAATATCCGACGTGTCTCAGGCTTTAACTTGAAGTTAAAACAAACATGAGAATGTGCAAAATATTCATGCTTTGAGTTCTTCTCTTGCAGCACAGTCCAACTGTCAGCTGCTGTCAGGCTCACTAGTTTCTCACCGAGTGTGAGGAAATACGGTATCAAGGGTAAAACCAGCAGCATGTGCAACAACGCTGCCAAAGTCCTAAAAGCCTGTCCAGTACAATTCTTAAACATACCAGGGGTTACATGAAACTCTCTGTTCTTTCTATGATCGTGCATGCCGATGTTTTCCATACTCAGTACTAGGATTTATTTAACAAGGCTTGTAAGAATAGCATGAAGGGCAGGAACAGTGTGATCACTGTAGAGTCTCCCATGATATGCTCACTGAGGTATGTGTGTTGGCACTGAGACCATACGAGACTCTGTAATCATTGCATGTTGCTGCTCCAGGCGACAAATCAGAGCAGAGGTGATCTCTGCGGGTAAACAAAGGAGAAATCTGTGTCAGGAGGACTTCAGCCAGTTACCTCGCGCCTGCGTCTTTTCCGGGTTCAACCCGCGTCAGATGAAGCTGTCACCATTGTCCTCATTTACTCCAGCCTGACACCCTCCTCCCCCTACTCCTCCTCCTCCTCCTTCCTCAATGGCTGTCACAATATTGCACTTTATAATGAACTACAATGGATGCACAAGCTAGAAATGGCCATGTTGCTTTTAAAAGTCATTGTTTAAATTCCCCCTTTTATTCATTCATAATTTATCACCTCACAGAAGACCAATCCACAGCCTCTGCATCTATCTCATGCAACTTGATCCATGACACTGTTTATCTATGCGCCTTTACACCCTCTACTGAACTATGCTCCTTTCTGCAAGTCTTTTCTTTTGAATAACACAAGATAGTACCACTTTTTAGTGCGCACCAGTGTATTTGAAACAATATTCATGGATGTAGCTAATCTAATCCCTTTTCTGTGCACTTATTTGGCCAATAAGACTGTTCTTAATGATCAGGAACAACAAAGGGAGCATGTGCCTCAAGGAACTGTCTGTGTAATTAACACCCATAATAAGTCAAATAACCTGCTTTTTAACCTTTGGTCCAGTTTGCCTTGTGGTTAGTATGGCTGCTTTGTAGATGTAGTTAGCAAACACAAAGGTGAGGCATGATGGTCCGTGTGACAGTAAATGAAACAGACCATCCAGATGACATGTGTTAAGAAACTTGCTTACTGTGCAGCTCAGTGTGTGCGTGTGTGCGTGTGTGCGTGTGCGTGTGCGTGTGTGTGTGTGTGTGTGTGTGTGTGTGTGTGTGTGTCTCAGCCGATCTTGACAAACACGTCAGACCACCTCGCTGTGTGGGGGAAACAAACTCACCAGGGGTCAAACTCGTGGATGATGCTCTCAAAGCGGATGACAGCGAAGAGCCTGGAGCTGAAGCCGGCCAGCCAAGCCAGGAACAGGATGGTGAAAGACAGCAAGGACTGCCACCCTGCCGGCTGCGACAGGCCGCCGGACAGACCTCCTCCTCCTACTCCTCCTGCCGCCTCCCCGGCGTTGCTGTCTCCTCTCTCCGCCACCGCCGTACTGCTGCGCCCATTCCCCGAGTACGACGCTCCGGAGTTGAGTGAGGATTTGTGTCTGTTGTCGGAAACCGGGTGATGCTCCGCCATATTCTACGTCAGTCCCGTCGAAGCGAGCTATCTTGTATCACACAGCTAAAGAAAACCCCCCCTCTTTTCCTTTTCTCTGCCACGCTCCACTTCCGAAACCACTCGCACCACCTTTCCCAATGCGCCCCACGACCCCCGAATCACCGGCTAGGATTCCAAACTTTCAAACCTTACTTCCCACCAACCGCAAAACCAGCTAAGATAGTCCAAAGCAGTCACATAGCAGCAGCAGCACGGGTTTGCAGCAGCATACTGGAAGTGACACATGCGGCTCATGCAGTTCCTCCTTCCTTCCTTGGAGCTGGATGGGAGGGGGGCGGAACCTGACTGTGGAGCAGGAAGAGCCGTCAACCTATCACAGCGAGACAGGTACAGCCAAGGAGGAAAGGAGCCAATCAAAAGGCAGCGGGTGTTTGACTGACAGCTCAAGCAGCCAATCACAGAGGAGCACTCCGACCGTTGGAGATGCTCGAGTGCGAGACAAGTGAGGGACGACGGTTGATGGACAGCCGGAAGAGCGTATGGTTAGCTAACAACGAGCAACATTAGCCAATGAAATAAATGAATTTTCACAGAAACAATCGAGTATTATGACAAAAAACACGCCAGTATGACAGGTTCCGGGCTTTATTCCAACTTTGGGCCCTACAAGTTGCTCTTTCAGGTTGGGATCTTGATGAATAAACATAAATAAGAAACTGAATCACAAAAAAAAAACTTTTTTTATGAAACATGTATTATGATTTTAATACAGCTGGATGTTGAGTAATAATCTGATTGTGCCGACCCAGATTTTTTATAGTATTACATTTTATTTTAAAATGGTCTGGAGGACACTACAGAATTATTTGAAGATCCTCACTTGGCCTAAATATTTTTCTACCTAATAAGTTAAATCTCGCTTATATTCAAATAATAATCCTTATTTCTATATATTTCTAATGAATTATATCTAATAAATTTGAATATTGATCAGATGATTCTTCTAATTTGACTCAACAAACTAATCATTTCTTTCCTTTTATTTTTTTATTTATTAACTTTAATTTTATGTCCTTTTTATTTCATGTCTGCCCTTGTACCATTGATATCTATATATTCTTCTCAAATATTATTTATTATTTATATTATTATATTTTACTTAGTTTCAGTTTTTATTTCTATTGGAATAAGAAGAGAAACTCTGCTTGATAATATCAAATTGTGCCTAAAAAAAGAAACAATAGCCTGATTTAAAAAAAAAAAAAAAAAGCATCTATATGACAGGTTCTGGGCTTTATTCCAACTTTAGTCCATCATATTAGCTACATGTTGCTCTTTCAGGCTGGGATCTTGATGAATGTACATAGATAAGAAACTGAAACACACAAAAAAAACTCTTTTTTTATTAAACATGTGTTTTATTACAGCCAGATGTTGAGTAATGATCTGATTTTGCCAACCCCGATTTTTTTCATAGTATTAAATCTGATTTTAAAATGGTCTGGAGGACATAACAGAATAATTTGAAAACACTCACTTGGCCTAAATATTTTTCTGCTCAAACTACTCAAAAATCTTATAAATTACCCTACATATCCCTTTTTTTTCCTAAGCAATTATCCTTAATTTTAGTTTTTTTAAAATAAATTAGATATAATAGATGTAAATATTGATCAGATAATTCTTCTAATTTGACTCTCAATCAAATCTTTTTTTTTTATGTCCTTTCTTATTTTATGGCTGCTCTTGTACCATTGATATTTCAATTGGAAGAAGAAGCTTGATAATATCATGTTGAGCCCTAAAATAGAAAATAGCCTAACATTAAAAAGGCATTTCTATGACAGTTTGTACTTTATTCCTATTAGCTAGGCTACCTTTTCAGACCTAAAGTAATGGTTTGTAATTCCTATTGGTTATTGATGAACATTTTCAGCGATTGTTGGAGTCCAAGTGTTATTATTTGTAATTAATTATATACACAAATAAATGTTCTGTGTAATCCAAACAACAAGCCAACCTACCACTGAATTATGTCCAAGCTCAGTAATAATTTGACAAATCTGTGAACATGTGAATATTTTGCAGTTAACTTTATTAAGGGGTTTTCTTTTCAAGATATATCTCTGGAGCAGCTTTTCTGTACTTCAGATTCATCCAGTGTGAAGCTTTGCTTTCAAACTTATGCACACTGGAGACACATAAATGGAAAAAAAGAGTGTTTAAAACTGAAGCAGCAGAGGCAGAGATATTCTACAGCATGCAGGATTAAGATTTAACACTCTAAATCCTACATTTCCCATCTTTTAATTACACATCAGGTCTTTAGCTGCCTTCAAATTAAACGTGTAAGCTCAGAGTGACAAGAAGATGGCATCATGTATACAATGTGCTTGGTGTGAAGGTGCAACAGCAACATGGACACTAATATAAAGAAGTACAACTCTGAGCTTACATGAAGACATCCAGGTGGCACCTTGTTCAGTTTTAACCACCTTGAATGACTCCTCTTTACGTGACGGAGCTTTGGTTCACCTTCTGGATGTCTGAGCACCTCCAAGGCCAAGCACACCCAGATCTGAAATCTCATTCTTTACTCAGAGCTTTCAACATTAATAAGGGTCAGATCATGGAGGTGGGAGATCGAGTGCTTCTCCTTTAGATTCAGCTGCCTCCTCGGCACAACAGCTTCTGCCAAACTGGCTTTTACCGGCTGAACTGACTGTCTCCCAATTATTTGGGCTTTTACAACAGTAGGACAGACTCTGCTGAGACACAGGAGAAGATAGCGCTCACCCCTCATGAGAGAGCTCTATTGAACAAGCTTGATCAACATATGTCTGTGTGAGGCTCTGACACTCATTAGCTATCTGTAAACTCTAACTTAGAGGTCGATTCAGTGATTGATTGTCAATAACAGACGGATGTTCTTAACCTTAATAAAGCAAGTATGTGTGTGTTTCTTTGTTTGTTGAAGGGTTGCCATCTGTTCACTCATGTATGGTGTTTGATTGGCTTATGGTGCACAAGCATGGATAAATATTTGGCCAAAAAGAAAAGACTTTGCAGCTACATGGGTTCCAGCCAGTCAGCAACGAGTCAAGAAAGGCATCTGCATGTCATGCCATCGAGGCAAGCGTGACCTTACACAGCATGCTGCTACAGAGATGCACAAGAAGGCTGCAGCAGCAAAAGGTGAAAGCAATAATGGTGCATTTTTACCACAAAGGACTGCTTGAAGCTGCCAAAAGCAGAAAGAAATTTCTATGGAAGAAGTGAACATGGTGAGTCATGCCTCTCTTTTTTGTTGTTGTTTTTATTGTTTGGCTCCAACTTGTGTTTTGATTTATCCCTTATTTTAAGGTTTATTACAGTGGTTCTCAAAGTGGAGTCAAGAGGTCAACAAGGGGGTTACTTTCGGTCATGGCTTCCTCCACTTTCTTTGATAAGAATATCTAAGATTATTCTCAGATGGACATCATCAGATCATTGTACATGCACTGAGTGTTCTAGACCTTCAACACTTTATCTTTCTACAAAGGAACTTCACCACTGACTCATAAAACAAAGCCGGATTTCTCCAGCAGTTTGGGGAACTTCAGATCATTAGTGTGTGTGTGTGTGTGTGTGTGTGTGTGTGTGTGTGTGTGTGTGTGTGTGTGTGTGTGTGTGTGTGTGTGTGTGTGTGTGTGTGTGTGTGTGTGTGTGTGTGTGTGTCTTAGATACAAGCAGCAATCAGACGGATAGAGAGGTTCTGCTTAAACCAATCCTCACACCGAGCAACAAGGAGAGGGATGGTCCTGGGATTATAGAGCTGAGCTGCTCAGGGAAGAGCTCAGAGCTTGATATTATAACCAGACAGTATGTGCTGAAGCAAAGTCTCTCTGAACAAAAAGCAATGCCTGAAGACTTTAATGAAGTTCACCTTTGTGCTGAACAGAGCGGGAACTTTGGAGAAGAATCAGACAAGACTGAGTGAGGATAAAACCCAGAGCAATATGCATGAAGAGAAATGTTCAAGTTTTTAATGATGCAACTCCTCGAGAGCTGAGGTCGTTTACTTCTGCATCAGTTCCAACCGTGTGCCCTCTGAGGGGTGATCCCCTCCGCCTACCACCATGTTTTCCTTCTGCTGTCCTCTACAATGAAGCAAAGTTGCCAAAATAACTTTAAAAAACGATTGTCAGATCAGCTGGATTTTTATTTGATCAAATCGAATTACATGACCACACTTCATTGGTTTGTCATGCTTGCAGATTTTGCAGGTACAGATTTTTTGCACACTTCTGAAGGTCCACTTGGAGTGCAGACTTCACAGAACCTCACTGATGTACTAACCTTCACATGAGGACTCGAAGTTTGCACCCTTGCACGCTTCAGTCGTGCCAGATCACAATTCTGGTGAGTGACCTGAGTCATGAAGAGCTCAGTCCACTTCTCAGCTGGTCTGATATTTGCATCCAGTCTTTTCTTTCAGTCATATTTTTAAACCAAACTTTGACATGGCTGATTGGATATTCGAACTGAAAGACTTGGAGCATTTCTCTTCACCTGTTTGTATTTTTTTTAAGTTTTGAAAGCTTTAATCTCATCAGCTTTAAGAGGTCTCACATGAAAATAACACTGTCTTTCAAAGTACCAGAAACTTTGATTTCGTCACATTTTCCCTCCTTAACGAGAAGGACAAGTTTGAAAATTGGTCAGCTAGTTTCTGGTTTTTAATTCATCTGGTGCATATGGATTTGTAGATAAAGCAAATTGATGTATGGTTATACTAGAATACTATAAACTGGCAAAAACAAGCGTCAACCTCCGGTCTTAAAATATGAAGCCCATGCAAAAGCATTAAAAACTGCAGTTCCTCAAGCATCCACTTGAGGCTGGCTGCAGAAACACCAGAAACCACATACTCACTCACTCAAAGAAGGCGATCTTTACAGCAGAAATAAACATGTTTACAGCCTGGTTAAGAAAACGGTTTAAGTCTGAATAGCTCATTTCTCTATCAGCACACACTGTATGGGGGTGAATTATATTATAGTTTGTCATTTTTTTCCCAAATAAGGGAATGCCTGACTTCATTGACAGGTGGGAACCCTGCAGCTGTTAGCGCAAAGGCTAAAGGCCTGCCTCTTTACCTCACACTAGCTCGACAGACGTTAGGTTGAGCTCAGCATTTCCAATATGGCTCCCCCCGAGGTTTAGCTTAAAACAGGGCTTCAGAAACAGATGGGTGACCTCACGGTAATCTCCATTTCCCTTCAAGCTGAGTTTTCCTTGTAGATGCCTTTTAATGGCATCTCTTTTCTTTACAGTTACTGCAAAACAAATAAACCCATGCAAAGAAATGGCAGAACCCTACAGGGGAAATGAGGCCTTTAAGGGTGACCTGTATCTTCTTTTATCACCTCATCACTTAAACGGAGCTCAGCAGATCATATGCAGGCTTGCAGATTATATCATCTGCAGAAGTCAACCAAACTAACTCAATCAAGGGTAATATAAAAACTATGAAATGATCTAGTGGTTCAGGAATCTAACTGCGAATCTAACTTTTATATGAATAACACTGACAGAGCGGATGATCAGTTATGGAAGGTAAGACCTGAGAAAGTGTTTCAATATGTTCAGCACAATTTGCATAATGTAGTGGATGTGAAAATAACACCAAGGACAGATGGGTATCATTTTTCACTTTACCTCTTCCTCTGTATGCAGGCCCGAGCTGTATGCAACAACTGTTTATCTTAGCAGTCGTCTCCAAACCGAGTGACGCTAACCTGATAGCTGTTATATTAGTCTTTGAGGTGAAAACATCCTCCCTGCTCTTCAGACTTTGGAGTTGCCCCTTAATGACATTGGACTCTGAAGTGCGCTATCATTCATGTCTCAGTGCATTGACTGGTAGCGCTCACATGAGAGGAGTGATAACATGCTTGAAGAAGCATGCCTTTTTTCACCATTGTACTAATCCTCCATTACATGTTTGAACTACGGCAGCTATTACAGTAATTAATGGAGTGGTGGAGAGAGTGACCTTTGTAGATAATGAGAAAAAACAAATTCATTTGTCACATGTCTGCAGCGTGAGCTCAGAAGGGGCAGAACCAGAGAACATCCTACCATCACACACAGGAAGTGCAGATCGCAGTTTGTGGTGAACTCGTCCTTGCTGCAGCGTCGTTGTAAACCAGTCAAGCCTGCACTTCAGTGAAGGTGTGAAAAAGAGTGCATAGTTTCAGTTGCGATGGGTCACATCCTGTAGCGAAGCCGGATTTTGAAGCTGATTTTTGACACTTTTCATAGCTTCACTTCATTCATACTCTACCATGTCATTTAACACAACAGACAGAATGGGGTCCTATTTCAGGAGTAAGCAGAAAGTACTCTTACGCAACACTTCCTTTTTGGAACAGACGGAAAATCACAGTTTAGAAGAAAACGTGAAAGTGAACCATTAAACAGCTTTGTTTTTCTGTCCAACTGGATATCTTAAATTAGATTAGCTTGACTTGCTTCAAGGGTTTTTGCATCCCAAAGCTCATTTGACTAGAAAAACACAATATAGGGTAGAGCCTGTGCACACTAACAATGTTTTTTGTGACAACTATACAAATGACCTCAATTTCTTATCAAGCTTAAAGTTATCCTTCTGTTTCCTTTTGTAGTGACCAACAAGACTGTGTTATATTCCTCTTCATGCTTCATATTTGCTTTTATCAATGGAATTCAAAGCAAAGATAACAAACGCAAAAGATGCTGTTAGTGGACACAAGCCCTCATTAACACAGATATGCATTGCAAGGTTTTGTAATGCTTGCACTTGCAACCTAACTCTGTTGTGCAGTACCATATTCATCCACCGTATGATAATCTAAGAGTGTTATGCATGTTCAAAACCACCTTTAAAGTCTTACAGCCAAATTCCACCGTATCTATGTCCGGAATGTCTCCGATCCATCACTGCACCAGATCTGATAGGTTTCTATTCTAGTCAAAATGTTAACTTCCACTGGATCCGCTCCGTTGTGTTCCGGCTGCAAGACTTCTATTTTTGCACAACGCATCAATCTCAACAGAGCAGATGGAGCGGAACAGGAAATCAGGCACCAAAACAAAATTAAACCTTTGGTTCATTTTCAGAATAAAACACTCTGTGTTATCACCAGATCATATTACACATAACTACAACAACAAACCGTAATGATGAGTAGAGCTAGGCCTGGAGTCAACAGGTCAGAGGTTTTCAGAGGACCACAAAGACAACATGGATGAGGAGAGGAGGAGCAGAATCCTTGATTCAGTCATTACCGCGGGAAAACCTCAGTCACATGACTGTAGCTGTCTGGTGGTCCTGCAGCCAATCTCATGGAAGCCCCGGGTCAGCCTCATCTCAGAACAAATGACATATTTGCAACATGTTAGTGTCAGATAAAGAAGACTCAGCATGAAATTTTACCAAGTCACTGTCTCTCCTCCCCGCAATGCTTCACTGACAGCCCAAGAAAGTGAACGCAGGAAAGGAAACAGCAGAAGAAGCTGTGGCTGGGTAGAGGAAGATGTCAGCCAAAGCTTCATCTGCAAACATTTGACTGCCTAAACCACAAAGATCTGCCAAACAAAAAAGAATGAAGACTTTGCAAAGCAAGGCACGTCTGGTTTGCCAGAAGACATAAACTAAATCAGATGGCCAACATTAATTTTGTCTCTTTACCAAAACTTTCCAGATTTCTCTTCATCCCTGACAAGATGAGTTTTCTTGTTTGTGCCTCTACCTGCCTTAGTCTATGTCTTGAATTGGTGCCAACTCTTCAAAGTCTTGGTTTCACTCTGGTCTTGGCCATGACTTGATCTCAATTTTGATGGTCCTGGCATCAAACCTACGTGGCACATCTGGATCTAATTTCTTACATTTCCTATTGAATGTGCAGGAGGTAAAGTAGAGGGTTTTCTTTGAGCAATTTTAGGATGCCGAATTCTACTAGCAAGCACATTAAAAGTTGCAAATCATATCGTGAAGGCTGCACACATGTGAGGATCACCATGAAGGGAGCTGATCTCTATAAAATGCTGAGGTGAGGGTGATGCATGGCTGTTTAAACTCTCATTAAGCCTTTTATCAGTGCAATAGATCAACAGGCATGATGTCTGTGCTTTTTTTGAACTCTTCCTAACAATACACCCCAGATAGACAAAATGCAAATTTACATTCTGTGCAATAAACAGACCCTGAAAAGAGAGAATTCATGGATAGGCTGCTCTGCTCTGATCCTCTGGTTTAGTACCCGAGCTGAGGCAATAACCTTTAGCAGATAAAGCAGAGAGAATTATATAAATGCCTGAATTGTTCCTGTGTGACCATGAAGGCTTAAAGAACTGCTGATCTGAACCCAATCCTATAATCTACACTAACCCATGTCTCTTTGTCTCTATCGGGCAAAGTCAGCTGTATTGGCTATAAAATATACAAGACAGGACTGAAACATGTGGGCCCTGAAAAGACACTTGCTTGAAATACTTCTTTGCTTTAACCAAAGTGTTAAAATGCCTTCGATGATAGTTAACAAGAGCTACGAGCAGCTCTAAACAATGATTTATCACAACTCAGTACATTTTTGGCCTCTTTTATAAGAAATTACCCTCAAATGTCTCACTTTAAACTCAATCATCTAAACGTTCTCTTCATCACCTCAGGAAGCTGAGTCATAACTCTTGAGTCGTTACTGACGCTCACCAACCAACACCGGATTCAAAACATCATGCAGCTCTTATCGTATAAAAGGAAATGTGTTGAAATGAAAGAGGATCAGGGCCTGCAGATATTCTTCATGTTTTACACCAGGCGTTAAAACTGAAAGTTTGATTTTACTCAGGACATTTTAACTTTCTTAGTTTGGGATGTTTTAACCAAACTCATCATCTATCACCTAAATCAGAAGATGTAGCAACATATAATTATTATTACTATTACTATTACTATTATTATTATTATTATTATTATTATTATTATTATTATTAGTATTATTATTATTATTATTATTATTGTTTATTTATTTATTAATTTACATATTATTATTTTTATGTATTTTTTGTTGTTATTCTTATTGCTTTTTTACCTTTTGCATAAATGTATTATTAACATATTAACATAATATTAACATATTTATCTTATTGTAGTTTCACAATTTTTTTTTTTTCCTTTTTATTCCCATTTATTACTATTGGTTTGCGTTCATTCACGTATTGTGTTTCTTATACAAAATAACATCACTGCTTTAATTGTTTACATTTATCTTTTGTATGTAATGTGTAAAAACTCCAATAAACAGATCTTTGGAAAAAAAAAAAGAAGAAGAAGCTTTAGCAACAGCCAAAGTTGAATGGTTGAATGATTGCCATAGATTTCACAGTATATTCATGTTGTTTATCTTTCAGTATTTAACTTGTGCAGCATTCAAAATCCTTGTTGTCAAAAGATGCTCACTTACTCGCAAAATTTAAACAAATAAAAGAAAACATTGGAAAAAAAGAGGTTTAAATGAAAGAATAGTTGCATTGTTTTATTGCTTCCCAATCACTGGATCCTTTGCATCAAAGAAGATAAATAAAAAATGACTACTTCTTAAGGTGACAACTGTGGGAGTCTTCGGCGGCTCAATCATCAACATGAACCTTGTGAAGTGAGCCAAGTACCACAACCACCCTGATATGAAAAAGGCCAGCCTCTATGCAGCTCCACATCAGGCCAAAATAACAGAATAGAAGCTGGTATCAAGGAAAATCATAAAGTTTTGGAGAACATTTACAAATAAAGAGAAACAGGCAGTGTGGTGAGGAGAGAGCAGGGGAAGACGTGCAGCAAATGGCCGAGGCAGGGAGTCAAGCCTGCGACTGCTGCGACAAGGACTATGGCCTCTGGGGCACACGCTTAAACCGCCAGACCAACAAGTTATAAATCTGTGGCGCCCCAGCTGTTCAGATGATAATTCATTCAGTGAAATAGAAATCCTGGATTATGTTCACATTAGTGACTGTTTCTGAATGGATGAACACCCTCGGAGGATTATATTTTGTTTGACAGACTCTACTTTAATCTTTTGCAGTGTCATTCTTTTTATTCCCCAAACAGCGGCTTTACTGCGCATCAGCACTGAGAGTGTTTATGTGGTTCCATCTGATAAGAGGTAAACTGCTTTCACATGCACTTTATAATCCCACCTGAAGCTATAAAGACAGTAAGTCTTAAAGCTCCTGCTCACTTACTGAGCCAGAGCGTCAGAGAAGACTGGAGTTATACTGTTTCACTTCATTTTGGACTGATGGAGTTATTTCTGTTATCAAAGCTGGATTGTTTTTGGTGTTTGTCAGAGGGAACCGATCTTCTCAGGTTTAAAGGAGCAAAAACACACCACGTGAAGTGTGGACATCTTACCTGTCCTCATCTTCATTTCAACAAACACCGACAATGGGATGTTGTCCAGATCATGGATTGACATGTTGTCCCATGTCATGGATATGTGAAACAGTCTGACACAAACACTGACACACTGGGATACTATCTCACCCTCTCATCCCTTACTTTAACTCTTCCTGTCCCATTGAAAGTTAGTAACCAAAGACCTTTCTGGAGTCCCTGATCACCATTGTCACGTAGGTTCTGCTGAGCTGCCGTAGGCATCCTCCTGCTGTGGACGTTCCACACTCCAGCTGATACAGACATCTGTTTCTGAAGTGCTGATTTGAGGCCAATCATATTGCTGCTGTCGAGCGATTGTGACGTAAAGAGGCGGGCTTTGGGCCTCCTCGCCAACAGCTACAGTGTTCCCGCCTGTCAATCAAGTCAGCTGTGCCGCTCATTGGTAGACTCGTAATCTCAATATCTTCGAAATTGCCACGTTAGAAAAAAATTCACCCACGTACAGTGTGAGCTGATCGAGAAAGACTACACTCGTCTTTGTACCAGGCTGTAAACATGTTTATTTCTGCTGTAAAGATTGTCTCTTTTGAATTGGTGTGTATGTGGTTTCCGGTACTTCCAGAGCCAGCCTCAAGTGGATCCTCGATGAACTGCATTTTTTAGCACTTCCGCATTGGACTCATATTTTTAGACCGGAGGTTGCCCTTTGTTCACAGCATGTTCTAGTTGTTTTTTAAGCAAAATTTTGAGTGCAGTTTTACAGTTGTACTGATTGGCTGTCTGAATGTTGTCTGAGGGGGGAGGATACAGACCAATGCAGAGGCGGAAAAACACCAAACCAAATATGGCGAGCGCTCCAGAAGACCTGCACTAGTATGCTACATATTTGATCAAGAATCTAACCCCAAACATGAGGAGGCCACTGTTGCAGCAGTGGTTACAACAGCAAGTGTCTGAGTGGTGTTATTCCCACTTTCCTACATTTCATATCCAACGTTATGTGGTCATCTCTCATTGCTGAAGCAGTCTGAGGTGAAATTGTTTGCATAGACAAACAGACTAGCTCCAAATGTAGCTGCACGCTGTTGTTCAAAATAAAAAGCAACCTCTGTTTTCTTCGGCCCTCCTGTTCTGGGGCAGAATATAAACACTTCTGTTTGTATTAGCAACCAGCAACAGAGCAGTTTGTATGTTTGGCTCTGACATTTGACAACCTGTCTCAGCACAACCACAATAGCGTAGGAGGAAATGGAATCACTTGGAGAGTGGGAGCGGTTTTGTATGCTTACCAATGCAAATCACTCCTGTTGGGACTTCACTGCAGGAGCATTTTCAAATCACCTTGTAGGGGCCTTGTTTTCCAGGTAGGTGGCTTTTTGTGTCCACATTCTCAGGGTTGCTAAACTGGAGGCTGATTTAAGTATATGCTGTATATAAAGGGAAGGAAAAGGTGTTTTTTATTGTATAGGACCTAAAAATCCAGATAAGTGCCGTCATGATAAGGACAGACTCTGTGCTGAAAGCACTGTGCTCTCCATGTCAGAGACAAACTAGTACAACAAACCCACTTAGCCCCTGATAACATCTCAGCACCTCAGGAAAAACAGCTCCAATCAGTACATCTTAACTTTTTGTCTGGTTATAGCCCTAAAATGAGATCATAGCCATGCAGAGCTTGTGCTCATTGTCAGAAAAGTGTGAAATGAATTATGAAAGAAAAGTTGTTTATGCTGGTAAACACTCATGACATAATGTCTGAAAAAGTGTCTTTTTGCATGCTCAATTAAGGAGGAAGGAGAGTTAAAGAAACAGAAACAAGACTAAAGTCAAACAAAATACATTTCTGTCCTCTAAAGATTTGCTCAGTATTCTGTACACTTCTGCAAGAGCCTGAACAACAGACAGAAACTTATCCTTATTCTACATCTCACAACCAAATTCATGCCTCAGTGACAATTAAACTCCTGTTTGACTAGTATGACTTGCAAGAAGTGTAATAAGAAGTCATAAGTATCATGTGTGCCAGCTCTTCAGTCAGATAGAGGACAGATACTCTGATTCTGGCCCTGAGGCGGAGCTGACAGGCACAGCTCACTGCAGTGTAGCCGTCTTGTAGTTTTCATTCCCAGGGCTGAAGCTGAGCTGACTGGGCAGTTCAGTCTGTCAGAGAGCTGAGGAGAGAGATCCGTCAGAGGCAGTCAGCATCAAGTCTGAAGGACGACACACAGATGTGTCGCTGACATATTCTGTACCACACTTTAAGGACATACTTTGTGCTGCAGCTACCATGTAAAGATGACGTTGTTGAGTGCATCACAAAAACAAATAAAACATGCTGACATACAGAAAACAATACATTATATGTAAAAGCTCAAACATATAATAAAAGCTGAGGTCCTCAATCGAGGCTCTGCTCGTCGTCCCCCAGTCAAGGCTGAGGACCTAAGAGCTCCGACCCTCTGGGACAAACTCCACGAGGAGATCTGATTGGAATAATATTATATTTATATTTTTATATATATTTTTTTTATTTTCATATTTTTATATTTTTGTTTTTATTTAAATATTTTTATATTTTTGTTTTTTGACTGTTTTAATCTTTTATCTTCTGTGGTTTTATTCTTCCAACATTGTTTTATTTACTTTTATTATCCTCCTCACATTTCTCTTTTATTCTTTTTTTGGTTTCTTTCTTATTTGTAAAGCACTTTGTAACTCTGTTTCTAAACACGCTATATAAATAAAGATGATTATTATTACTATTGCTGAATAAAACCAATAAAAGGACCAGACTAATGATAGACATTAAGAAGGTATTAAAATTCAAGGAGCATGTTGTAATCTAATTTCAGAGGGGACGAACAATAACAGGTAAACTAGGTCAACACCTGTGGAATATACAAACTTGCTTCCCAAGAGACGAGATCGCCATCATCATCATCATCATCATCATCATCATCATCATCATCATCATCATCATTATCATCATCAATATACCTTAAACAACACCAACAAAAATTCTCCACGTCCCACAATGGCAAAACAACATATCCCATCATGCATTGCGGTGCAAAGAAAAATAGTGGACATATAAGAAGAGCATGATTATAAAAGTTCATGTTTGGTGGCATTTTTACTGGAATCAGGCTGTTTTCAGAACTGGGACAAATACATGAGTAATGGTGCAAAAACATGGTTTCATTATTGTATTAAAGGTATGTGATTTTATATTAGTTATCACTGAAATCCATTATTTCTTTTCATTATTAATCCACAATGGTAGATGTTTGATTTGTGCAACAGCGGTGATGTCATTGACGGGATACACTGTGCTCACATCCCGAGGTGTACGATTTCAGACACTCATAAGCTCTGAGACCTTATAGATATGTAAAGCCAACAATCTCCTGGTTGTAGCTTTATTTTTAACAAACAGATGAGCCGTGTCTATCTTTTCAATCCAAGCTTTGGAGGGAAAGTGAGTGAGCACAGAAACTCAGAGCCTTTGTTCTTTATCCCTGCTGGGAAGTTAGATAGTCTAACATGAGGCTGAGGGGAGGTTCTCACTACTGAAGGCAGCATGAAATCACCATTCCTTAAAAAAGCCTCTCCTCCTTGATTTAAATGCATGCAAGGAATTTCTCTACACCAAATTTAAGATCATTCACATCTTAACCTGCTGTTCTGCACCGTGTGCCCTAAAGAGGTCAGATAGAATAATTCTTAGCTTCTGTGTGTTACTTGGGACGCACTCTGCTCTGGTCGCTTCCTTTGTTGTTAAATATTTCATGTGCATCCAGAGCATCAGAGCAGTATGTAAAAACTGCACTCAACTGTGTCCTGTAAACTGAGAATGAATGCATGATTGCAGTTACAACTCTTAGTTTCAGGACTGCAGGTGAACAGGTGTTTGAGGTCGACCTGAAGCCAAGATTATTAATTCATGCTCCACGTGACACCAAAGCTGCAAAGAGTCAAACAGGTTCTACTTCCTAAATAATCGTTTTAGAGCAAAGGTTAAAACACAACACTTAATTGTCCTTTACAGTAAATTAAAGTGTATCACCATAAAACACGCAGACTGAGAAAGGGGCTCAAATTAATTTTATGGGCTCTAATTTTACCAAAAGTATAAACACAAGTAAATCATCCTTTATGGATTGTCTGGTGCAAGAAACTATGTGACTTCCAGGGTTGTTAGCTTGAAGACAGCGAACTCTGGTGGTATTTCACAAATACACACCTTACTGCCATAGACTGTATAAGGTTCATGCACACTAGGCTAAGTCCCCCTAGTGTTCAATATAGGAATTACAGGCCAATTACACCAAACACTGTGCACTCCATCCCCAAACTGAGGCTTTACTTTAATAATGTTTACTTACTGACATGCTGATCATTTATTTTGATGGCTTGATAAAAGACTCATAAGATGAAGAATTAGTCACACTTTTGTCTTCCTGTGTTATATATTTGTTTATTGTAACCTTGTTTCTTGATAACGATCATTTATGCTCTTTTTTGACAAAATTTTTGTGCATATTTTATTTAATTGTTTGACTTTTTTCCCATTAGTTTGCCATGTGGTGGTCATTGTGAATACTGATGTCTTTATGCTATATTGCTGCTTTTTTCTCAACCTCTACCTCGATCAGACATTAGCTGATTAAAGAAACTTAAACAAACAACTTTGAAACAGTTCACTCACCCAACACATCTCCATAACAGGAGTCTGTCATCTGTGTCTGATGCATTTGGATATTTATCCTTTTGATGTTGTTCTCATTAACCAGCTTTTGATGCATGAAGCCAAAATTAAAGAGTCAGAGAAAATAAATGGATGACTTTTAACGCTAAAGAGATATTAGTGGTTCCTATTTTATTCATGGAGACTTCCGGTTCATTTATTTGTCATCCAAACAAGAAAGAAAGAATGAATCAGAGTTTGATTTGTTCCAAATCACTCAGCCTCAGATCTCTGCATGTATGATACCGACACATTGAAATAGACATGTTTTGAGTTGTTTGACATCATCCAGAGAAAGGTTTAATAAGCTGACATCAATTTAACCGAGTGTGACCTCTATTTTCTTTGCTGATCATAAATGTGATTTTTTTGCATTATTTTTAAGTGTCAGATAGATAGATAGATAGATAGATAGATAGATAGATAGATAGATAGATAGATAGATAGATAGATAGATAGATAGATAGGAACTTTATTAATCCTTTGAGAAGGTTCCCTCAGGAAATTCAGATTCCAGCAGCAGGTAACACCAAAGGACAGAAAAAACAGCACGCAGATACAAAAGATAAAAAAATCACAGGTTACATACACACAGTGCAGTACATAGTAGCAGCAATATACAAGTCTAAATAAGGAATAACGGTGCAGGTTTATAATAAAATAGCAGCAGCAATAATAAATAGATAGATAATTAACTATAAATAATGAGTAGTGCAAGCTTGTTTGAATTGTGTTGTGGTCAGGCCTATTTCTCCCCCCTATCCTCTGTCCTCCTCCTGCCCCCCCTTCTCCCTCCAAGTGAGGAGTTATACAGTTTAATTGCACAAGGGACAAAGGAGTTCTTGAGATGTTTTACTCTGAACATTTTTGCTGGGAGAAATGTACATAAGACTGTTTATAGCTTCCTGAGGGGACAAATATCTCTATATTCTATATATTCCATATTCTATATCTCTAAATCTCTAAATTATTTTAATCTCATGTCAGACTAATCCAAACATCACGCTTCTTTAAAGTTATATTTTTGGGCATTTTTGTTTTTATTGGATAGGACAGCTGGAGAGAGACAGGAAATGTAGGAACCAAAGAGCGGGGGAAAACATGCCAACCGGTGGTGTTCATCATCATCATCATATGAGAGGTCTGAGTTTCTACGTCTAACTTCCACTATTCATGAATAGATTCTGCACATTCGAGAAGAAGTCGGGCTACAGTACATGCAGTCTGACAGCTGACTGTGTTTGTCCACTAGAGGGCAGACCTGCTCTCTCTAACCTCAGCAGGCATGAGGTATTGGAAAACTATGAAAGTTGTTTAAGCAGAGAGAACATTTGTTTCCCCACAGACTGCTGTGAAATAATACCATGGTGGTATTTTTCTCTGTGATTACAGGGAGACGTAAAAATCTACCTTCTGCTACATCGACTAAACACCAGGTGGAAAATGAAGATGTAATCCCATATCCACTATCTGTGCCAGGCAGGTGCATCACACCTGGAGGTAATCTGCAGAAACAGTGACAGAAGGCGGAGGACGGATTCCAGACTGGTGTTTTTTACACAGAGAGCAGGCAGGGAGAGGCCTGTGGAGTATAGACACAACACTGCAGAGCTACTGAGGCCAGTAAAAGAAAGGGAAACGGGCCAGGAGTTAATTCTGGACACGGGATGTTTGCCCCTGAGGAGAGTCAGTGGTGCCAGGAATATACCAACAAAGACCTGAGGAGGAGAAGTAGGGCTTTAGGATGGAAAGAACAAGAGAGAGCCAGGAGGAGGGGGAAGGCAGTGTGTGTGTGTGTGTGTGTGTGTGTGTGTGTGTGTGTGTGTGTGTGTGTGTGTGTGTGTGTTCATGTGTGTTCATGTGTGGGTATATGAGTCTGGCGTGTGTGTGTGTGTGTGTGTGTGTGAGAGAACATGTGATGTGGTACCCTCTGTTCCTTGCACCAGAGCTGGTTCATGGGCCCAGCAGGCCTGTCATTACATTTCTCTGGTACAAACTCTGGTCTGCAGAGGAATGTCTGCACCACACACACACACACACACACACACACACACACACACACACACACACACACACACACACACACACACACACACACACACACACACACACACTCACACAAGGGTTGGTCCTATGAGGGCAAATAAGGGTCATTAAGATTTTGATTTTAAAAGATATGTTTTAACACATGCACAAATATTTCTACACCTCCTCTTTTATTCACACACCATTTTTCAAACCCCAAATCTTAACGTCTCTTATTTGCAGATAATGACTCCTGCTTGCTCTGTGCAGGTTATTAAGCACTCTCAGACATCGATGCTTGTTTGCAGGTTTTACAGGTTGCTCTGAGTAAAAGAGGACTTGCATTGTGGAGGTAAAACCTTCCTCTGTGTGAAGAACCAGCGCCGTTCCTTCTGAAACTTTGATATCAAATATAATCCTAAAATGTAATGAGTGATGACTTTTTTGAGCCTTAAATTGAACATTAAAGCTAGAGAAAGCAACTGCTGCTGTAGTTTTTCTTTATTCATATATTATATATAGATTCTTTATTTAATAAGTTTATTTTATATTTCTGCTAATAGGCTAATCTATGTATGATGGATCCATGCCTGATCAGGAGAATACTTGTAGGCTTCAAACTATCCTTTTAGATAAAGCTTACAGTTAGAGCTGGCTCAGGTTTGGATCAACTCTTAGTTATGCTGCTATAGGTTTAGACTGCCGGGGAACTGACACACTGGGACCCCCTCTCTCCTCTTACTTTAACTCTTCCTCTCCCATCAAAGTTACTAACCATAGACCTTTCTGGAGTTGCTGAGCTCCCTTGACTCGTAGGTTCCTCTGGATCTCTGCTGCTGTGGACGTGCCAGACTCCAGCTGCTACAACTACTACTATCCGTCTCACCACTGCCATCTCTCTCTCTTCATCTCCTTCTATCGCTCTCTCCAACACGGTCTCAGCAGATGTGTGGCTAACATAAGTCTGGTGCCGGAGGTTTCTGCCTGTTAAAGGAAGTTTTTCCTTACCACTGTAAATTGCTAAATTCTGCAAAGTGCTCTGCTTTGTTAATAATAGAACATGAGTATGAGAGTATGGTCTAGACCTGCTCTGTTTGGAAAGAGTCTGAGGATAACAGTTATAAATAAAGATTGATTGACTAAGTTTACAACAAGGACATTAGAGCCAATGAATGCTGCATTTTGAAAAAGGAGAACCAAAATTGAGATAACTGCAATCAACTCTTCTTGGACTTATTCTGGAAAGGAAATCCATGCATGTGTGGAAAAACTGCACCCACACACCTCATGAGGTAAACAAGAAGGTTGCTGCAAAAGAAGTTACAGAAAAAACAAACGTGTGCTGCCTGACCTCTGCTAAAGGACCAGTCCGTGCATCAGGAAATGGGGCGCAGCACATGTTCTGCAAGTCCAAGTATCCAGGTACCTTTTGAGGATAACATGACCAAAATAAAAACAATAAAAAGATGCATTCTAACACTACTTGAGGTTCAGTCTCTTGCCCAAAGACACCTCGGCATATGGACCCAGGATTGAGAGGACTGACTCTACCCCAGAGCCACAGCTGCTCTCTTACCTTCTGTGCTGAATGTGAAGGAAACATCCTGCAGCTAAAGTTTAAGTTCTACAGAACGAGCAGAAACAAGATCTCAGAATACAGAAATATCTTTAATTCATAAAAGATTTACACTATTTTACATATGACACATACTGTTGCTATAAGGCAGGATAAAATATCTTTGGCACACTCCTGTTGATATAGACAGAAAACATACAAAACGGTTTAAAAATACATCTCTGTGAAAGCTCAGTCGCCGCGTTCAAAGATAAGTATTAGCATTGCTTTCCCTTTATGGCTGCTTTGTCTCTTATGTACACTTATTGTATTTATATACATTGTGCTTGCGTATCTGGCAAACAAGGTTGGAGTAAAGCTGGGTTATTAAAAAACACTGTTAGCTATTTTCAGACCAAAAAGGAAGCATTGCCTTACGTTACCCGTGTGAATTTTACCGCACAATCATTCGTGTTCGTTTTGGCCTCACAGTCGGTCAGGACTCATCTCACTTTTTATTGCAACCTTAAGAAACTTCAGCCTGAGCAGTTTGAAGACCTGTGTTTGGGTCAGTCTAGGCTTGGTACCAGGATTTCTAACGGACATTGACTTCTTGCTGTGGAAGGCGTCTGTCTCCCATAGGTGGATATTTCATTGTATCATGTCTGCAAGAATCTGGCTTATTTCAGCTGCATGAGCCAAATAAAGACAAGTTTTGCAGATGAAAAATGCAAGCCTCACTACATCATGATGCAGATTTCAAGTCTTGAGTCATCAGCTGTCTGCAAGAGGCAGACGTCATATGAAACACTTCTTTTTAAATCAAACTGATCGTCTCTGCTCAGTGTCTGGAGATGTCTGGAGATTCTCAGGGCTGCCACTGGTGTCCACTCACATCCATTCATGTCTTCTCCATGCCCCATAAAAAATCTGCAATGCTCTCAGTCTGAACACGAGTATACAAACTGTCACACCTACACAAATTCACACCTACACAAATTCACACACACACACACACACACACGCACACGCACACACACACACACACACACACACACACACACACACACACACACACACACACACACACACACAGTTTCCTTTGGATCCTGCTGGGGATTGAGCCCACTGCATCATTAACACAAACGAGATCTCTGCTGGCTCGAAGTCGAACATAAGGACACTTTAAGGCAGAGACACCTCTTAACTCCAAAATGTTAGAGTACATGACAATATAAAAACAACACTTGTAATGCTTGAGTATCAAAGCGTAAAGTGCACATCAATGTCTTTGGTTATTGCCCTGTTTATATTCTCATCATGACACAGAAGCCTGTCTGCACACTCTTAAAAACACGTCTCCTCGCACGTCTTTGGAAGCTTCCAGTTAACTTGTTTTTTCTATTTGGCTCTTTAGCTTTTCAGCTGATTAAGGCAAATTTTATACATATTAGAAGTGATTAAGTTCACGAGCGGAACCAAAAGCCCATCTTAGCTGGGTGAAAATACAGAAAGATAATGTAACCCACTCAAAGTCCTGGGGTTCAGGAGCTCAGCTCCTGAGAAGCTCTGCTGAGATTTCTCTTTTCAGGAAGCAGAATAAGTGCCCTTGTTGAAAGTTGAAAAATCTCCCCATGAGTCCATGTGAGTCTCACTTCTCGTCACTGACAGAACACTCCACGGCTATGATGTCCTGTATCTCTGTGATTTTCACCATCTCAGGGATCTCCACCTCTATCGGGAGCTTCTGCTCCTCGGGGATCTTCTCCTCTGAGGAGCTGCGGTTGGACAGTTTGTCCATCTCCTCCTCCAACTCTGCTATTCGTTCAGCGACGCAGTGGGCGGTGAGTCGGGCCTCAGGGTCATGGTCCCAGCATTCTGTGATGGTGGCACAGATCACTGCAATACCCTGTGAGAAGAAGAGGAGGAGTAGAGGAAGCTCAATTAAAACTTAATTTAAAGTTTGGTTAGCTGCTTTCCAACCAATATCAAGTTATTTCAAAGATACACTACCAGTCAAGAGTTTGGAAACACCTTCTCATTCAAGGGTTTGTATTTATTTTAATTATTTGAAACACTGTAGATCAATACCAAAGACATCAAAACTAAAAAAGAACATATATGAAATTATTTAACAAAAAAAGTGTTAAACAAACCAGAATATGTTTTATATTTTAGATTCTGTAAAGTAGCCCCCTTTTTCCTTCATGATAGCTTTGCACACTCTTGGTATTCTCTCAGTCTGCTTCATGAAGTGGTCTCCTGGAATGGATTCTCATTAACATGAGCCTTGTCAAGAACTCATTGGTAGAATGACTTGCCTTCTTAATGTGTTTGAGACCATCAGTTGTGTTGTTCAGAGGTAGGGTTAGTACACAATGGATAGCCCTATTTGACTACTGTTGTAATCCAGATTATGGCAAAACCAGATTATCATAGTTTTGATGTCTTCAGTATTAAACTACAATGTTGAAAATAATTAGAATAAATAAAAATATTGCACGAGAAGGTGTGTCCAAACTCTTGACTGGTAGTGTGCATGAGCATCAACACATCCCAACATGTAAACCTCTGTAAGGACTAATGCTCAACACCTGTTATCTAGTGGGATTCAGTAGTCTCACATAAACATCCATTAATGTTGTGCAGAATAAAAACAAAGCAGATAACCTCATAGTAAGCCCCTTCTGATGCTCAATGCTGAGCCTCTTTGCACACCCCTGACTTTAACCACCTGGATCCTTGACTTTATGTCTCCACCCGGTGGTTAGTGTGGGAATTACATTCATGTACAAAACTTGGGAGTAGTGCATCATGCAAAGACAGTCCTCTATTCATATACATGTGTTGACAAAGGAGCTTCATAGCAGCCTAGTAATGAGGATGTCACACAGTCAGAGCATTTTCTTACACTGCCTGCTTTTCCTGAAACTTGCTTTCATTGCATCCTTTATAAAATGATATACTGGGGCCAGTCCTGAACAAAACAGGTAGTGCATCATGAGCAGAAGAGAGAGGAGCAGGGTGGAGCGGGTTTAAAGGAACAGCATGAGAAGTCATCAGGCAGTAAAAAGAGATGGGCAGAGCGACCACAGAAGCAGCTGCTGTAGAGACCACAAACAGGTGACACCCTTCAGAGTACTGGGGCACAACACAGAGGTTGGGTAGAGTTTAGAGCCCTGACCCTGGGACGAAGGGGGGATGCTGTATCTCCTGCATCATGCATGACGGTTTGTTATCAGTGTTTCATGTTTTTAAAGTCTCATGAAGGTGCATCAGGTTCGCTTTCTGTTTCTGTGCATTTGAAGCAGGAAACAGATTCGACCACAAGTTGAAAAACCTCTCTCATTACTGAACCACACACACCCCAAGCTCTGCCTACATCCTGGACCCATGTACTCTCAAAATGTGTTTATTAGCAAAAAACTGTATTGAGTGTTGATTCCTCTGTTTATTTTCTCTAAAGAAGATACTAAGAAACAACATCTGAAAAAGTCTTTTGGGCTTAAACTTTCACATTCAGAAGACTGTTGCTGACTGATCTTCTTTCCTTAAAAAGAAAAGGTTATAAAGATAGTGTGTTAGTGTGATTCCAGCCCTGCAGCACGGTATTTGTCTGACCTGATGCGTGAGCCAGCTGTCGAGGATCTCAGGTCTGCCTCTGTCTCTCAGCACGTTGTCCTTCATGCTCTCCACACAGGGGTGCTCTCGTACTTTAGAGCCGTACGCTGGCTCGTAGTCCTTTACCTCTGCAAAACACAAACACAACCAACACATCAGATAGGAACTGCAGATCATCACCTGAGCTACAAGAGCAGAACACCTTCACACCTTCACGTCATGCTGCATGCACTGTCATGTTCCTGTCACCTGACACAGTTCCTGACAGGGGTGTAAAAAAGGAAGATGATTATCAGCCGGAGAGTGTTACGAAAACCACAAAACGAGTTCACATTTCATGACTTCCTTTATGAAAATGTTGCGGTTAAAAGAAAAAGCGGCATACAAAGTAAAACAGGTGGGTTGAGTCAAGGTGACAAATTGTAAAAGCCTCCTGTTATCAGAGCCCAAAACCACGGAGCTGTCTCAGGGCCTGATTCACGAAAGGATTGTGTGGATTTTTTTTGTCTGCTACATCTGTTCAGATGAGCTGAAGAGAAATTTTCTGACTCACAAAGCATGCACAAAGGGTTAATGCAACCAAAACTGCACTGCTGAGCAAACAGTGTCTCTGTCTCTCTTAAAATAAACCTTTTTCAATGCAAAAGAGCAGTAACATTGGCGCTAACAGCCCGGCATAGAATATTTACTGCCTGCTTAAAGCCGGCTGTATTCAACATAACTATTTATAAGTGTTGCCATGCTCAAATTCTGCAGTGATCAAGTCAACGATTTAACCTCTGGATGACCTAGAAATGATATATCTGTGCGTAAAGTCTGTTAATATTACTCTGACGTGACTATTTATATAATAATCAGGGGTTAAATTAGTCTGGCGCTGTCTGTGGTTAAACCCTGCACGTGCAAGCTCTGTCATTATGAAGGACAGAGTGTTTTCATCCAATCTGAACGAGCTCCAGGAAGTAAGCTGTATGTAAAATATGAATCAAGTCCACAATAAAAAGATAAAGTCCTCTTCATTCAGCTCATCGGATATGCAGATATAATGAAGCGCTGTCTGAGGTGTTTAGAGCTCCAGAACTTTGTGGATGTTTTTGCACTTTAACATCGTGAGAGCAGTTTGTGTTGTGAATCAGACCCTCAGACATTGCAAATATCGGGGGAGAATGATAGACAATTCTTGGTGCTGTTAGCACCCAGAGTCCTCTCTCAGTGAATCCCCCTGAAGTTTTTTATATGGGCACCAATAACGCCGACAGCTGGAAACTAAATGTTGTGTCTCCAGGGGAGGGAAAATGCTCGCTCTGACATTTATACTGTGAATGTTTTTAAAAACAACAAATCAGCTTCCGTTTACAAGCAATTAGTCTCAACCTCAAGCTGTACAAAACACCCAAAAGACAACCCATTCTTTTTTTAAATTATTAATCATGTTGACGAACCAGAAGACATGAAGAGAGGGGCTAACACTGAAACCATGAAAAATGAAAAACAAAGTTCTGGGACCGGGTCCAGACCTCATGAAACTGAACTCACAACAGCTGCAGTCTGTCTCCAGCCCAGAAGAGAAAGCTCTCAGGATCTCACAGTTGCTGTGAAATGAGACACGAGTACAGCAGAGTATTCTTCCTCTGCCCATCCGAGCCAGAGAATAACACGCAAATATTTAACAGTCAAAGCGTCATATTCTAAGGTTTATACGTCAAGACTTCTACAACAACCTGTCAAACACTGACTACCTCCGCCTTTGAGCACATGTTAGGTACGACATATGTAGCAGCATCTGACATTTTCTTTAAGCATTCATTAAATATTTGCTGTAAAGGGGAATCACCGCTGCAGGACCAGGCGGCTGCCCTCGCACTCAGTAACACTCAACGACAATCCTTGATGTACCAAAGTGGAGAAGGCAGCGTGAAGCACTTTGCAGCATTTAGCAAGTTACAGTGGCAAGGAAAAACTTCCTTTCACAGGCAGGAACCTCCAGCAGGACCAGACTCATGTTAGACACACATCTGCTGAGACCGTGTTGGGGTTTGATAGTCTCTTCTATGGGCAGGAAGGGTCTTCTCTGCTCAGGGCCCCTGACCCTAACAAGTGAAATTACAAGTAGAAGTAAAAGTCTTAACTCTCTCTTGTAAGTTCTGTAATCTCAGAAACCAAAGTTTGAAAGGTTCAGCAAGAGGGTCACATTTTGGACGTATCCATGAGCTGTTTCATGAACTAAGTGAACTCCACCTGCTGAGGAGGATCATGTGCTTTCTTTTCACGGTGTGATGAAATCCAGGAAAAGCTGCGGTGGTTTCGTTTCAGTCGGGTCCCTGTGGTCTCTGCTGCTGCGTCCTCAAACACAGGAAGTGGGAAGGTTGCAGTGGAACCCCCAGACAGGAAGGTGGAGGGCCGGGATCAGAACTATGTGCAGAGGAGCTGACTCTACAGGTCCACACTTCCTGTTTTTAACATGTGGAACTTCCCTCGTTTTCAGTATTTTAAAACAGGACCCGGCCCGTTCCCCTGGAGGTTATTTATGCCAGCTAAGGTCAGTATTGTCCTCGGCTCTGCTGTTTCGATCTCCTGCTTCAGAGCTGGTATAAATACCACACATTTTCCTGGACTGGGTGCAGCTGAAACACAGAACAGGGGAGATCCAGCAAACCCCAAATGAGCAAGCTGAGAGCAGGAATAGAAAGAGGTGGAGCACCTTCGAAACATTCAAAATAAACAAGTGGAATTCATTCACACTATGGTGCACACTTGACTCCTACACTGGACACTTGTTCTCTTGTTTTTGATCATAAGGAGTCTTTACAAGTGTTACTGTCGGCTTCTCAGCAGCAGCTCTGGACATTTGAAAGTTATGAGAAGAATTTCATCTGTGGTTTGAGAACAGATTTCACAAGAGACTGCAACCAGAGCCTTAGTCTCACTTTCCCTCTCTGTCTGGGGCCTGTAGTTAAAACCTGGTCTATCCAATCCAAGGGGCGGAAAGCGGTTTACGACAGTTTCCTTTTCAGATTATCTGTCTGAAACCTTTGTGGCCTGGAGGTTAGCAGAAACCTCTGTGGCTGCCTACACTGTCTGGGATCTGCAATCTTAAAAGAAACACAGCATCAGGGAGCTCAGTGTGTGCACGGGCGTACAACATGAGACTTATCCCGCACGGCTACAAGACAAACGACGTGAGACGGAGAAGTAAACCTGCAGGAACTCTGACAAACCACACCCACTAATCATAATAAAACCATCTCTCCATTCATCCGACTCCGGAGAGAGCTGAGGGCTCACAGCTGAAGGTTTGTGACGAGCACTTCAGGGCGGTTTGGCTTCAGGAGTCAGAGCAAGACAGGGAACACCAAGTCGTGAAGGATCAGGTGAATCTAATCTCGTTTGTGTCCAGGATTGGAATTGACTCAGAACAGATCCCGTTTGAAGAACTTTAGACGACAACCTGAGTGACCCCATTCCTTCAGATCCACATGCACCTGCTGCTCGCCTGCTCTCATGTAGTTTCCTGTTTGTACTTGTGCATGAGGACACAGGTCTCAGTACAACATCGCAACCTTCAACAGCAACAACTGTTTAAATACACATTAAAGTGTTTATTTCTGTAACATTATTCTGACATTCCTAAACCTTTTGCTCACGCAGTCCCTCATAGAGTGGTGAACCTTCTCTCATCTTTATATGTGAGAGACTCTGCAGAGTGTCTTTTTTATACCCAGTCATGTTACAAACCTGCTGCAGATTAACCTGATTAGTTCAGAGAAGTTCCTCCAGGTGTGTATTTTCTTCTTTTAAGCATGTTCTGTTGTCTTGGTCTCAGCTTTTTTAAAAACAGCTGCTGGAATCAAATTTAAAATGAGCATATAGATTTAATTTTAAAGATTATTATTATTATTTAATTCTTTTTTATTTTTAAACAATTTACAAACCATCAATATATATTTTTTTATTAACCTGCCTATGTACTTTCCTGACTTACTGTAAATGTCTTTCTTGCAAGTATATTTCAAATCTAAGACCCCATGTGGGAGCAGAGGGACTATAAAAACTGAACATTTTTAGTTTTGTTGTCATTTCATTTTTGATTTGCATTTTCATAATTGAAACGGCATGGCTGTATGAATTCGTACAGAATTTATTAGATCATGAATGTCTGCAAAGTTGGTCAAAAGGAATAAAAAGTTGGTCTAAAAAAATAAATACATCTACACGACCAGTCAAAAGTTTGGAAACACCTTCTCATTGAAGGGTTTTTATTAATTTTAATTATTTGAAACACTGAAGATTAATACTGAAGACATCAAAACTATGAAAGAACGTATGTGGAATTATTTAATTAACAAAAAAGTGTTAAACAAAGCAGAATATGTTTTATATTTTAGATTCTGTAAAGTAGACCCCTTTTTCCTTCATGACAGCTTTGCACACTCTTGGTATTCTCTCAGTCTACTTCATGAAGTGGTCTACTGGAATGGTTTCTAATTAACATGAGTCTTGTCAAGAGATCATTTGTAGAATGACTTGCCTTCTTAATGTGTTTGAGACCATCAGTTGTGTTGTTCAGAGGTAGGGTTAGTACACAATGGATCGCCCTATTTGACTACTGTTGTAATCCAGATTATGGCAAAACCACATTATCATAGTTTTGATGTCTTCAGTATTAATCTACAATGCTGGAAGTAATTAAAATAAATAAAAACCATTGAATGAGAAGGTGTGTCCAAATTCTTGACTGGTAGTGTATTTTTATTGAAATGTTCACTGTGTCCCAACATGTTTTAGATATGGGGTTGTGTATCGACACACATTTCAAGGGAATAACTGAAGAAAGGGCTCGCACATGTACTGTACAAGACCGGTGCGTATAGGAGAGGAGTGAGAAGCTCATAAATACAAAAGTCCTGCAAATATTTATCAGCAACGTTTCGGTCCTGGACCTTCGTCAGGCAAACTGTTTGCAGAATAGGGGACAAACTGTTTGTCTGATGAAGGTCGAGGACTGATATGTTGCTAATAAATATCTTTGAAGTCGGACATTGCGCAGGTTTTTTGTATTTTAAGGAAATAACTTCATTACCTCATGAAAGTATAAGTTGAACAAGACACATTTGGTTTAACATATCTTACATTTAATACGCTGAAATATTTCTATGTTTGTATATAAATAATATTGAGAACTTCTCTCATGTGTCTCCATCACAACAGGACAGAAATGATGCTTCATTTGAGTACACGCCTGACAAAAATGAGCAGTTGTGTTTTCCTGTTTTGTAGTTTATCGAGGATGCTTTTAAACCAATACAGCATTTAAGAAACAAGACAAAACTGTGAGACCTGACCACTGTGTTCAGTCTCATATCTGTGCATGAAGTCCAAACTTAGAGCTAGAAACAGAGCTCGAAAAATGGCAACGTGTGGTCATAAGATGAGCTACATGCTGCAGTTATTTTTAACAATGCTACGAGATTGGTTTACAGGCAGTAACTGCATTCAAAACCATCTCATGTCAAGACAGTGAATGTAGAGAGATGTCTTCTCTCTTAGCCTTTGCCCCGCAGAGTTCAAACCCTCAAACCCTCAACCCCCCCGCCCCCCTCGGCCAGCTGTTGCCAAAAACCATCTTGCTTCACCAGCCTCAGACGGAACGGGCAGAACCTGCCACGCCCTCCAGGCTAATTCAGGACATGTAAATAAAATGCTCAGAGACACACACAGAGAATGTACTATAACTGACCACAACAACAACGCAGGCACAGGGAAGTATTTCTATCCACCGTGCTGTACCCTGTTGTTGGGGTGGAGACAGAGACAAACACACACACACACACACACACACATACACACACACACAACGTTCAGACTGAGACATAGGGCTAGATGAGGGCGTCTGTCCATCTCTCTTCCTCTATTTCTAAGAACCTCTCTCTGAAATAAACACACACACACACACACACACACACACACACACACACACACACACACACACACACACACACACACACACACACACACACACACACACACACACACACACACACACACACATGCTGGAATGTGACTGTCTGGTTCTAAATGTCTCAGACCATCCAGAAAAAAACAACCAAGCGGAGGCATTGAGGTGGAGCTGACTCCCCCGTTGGCTGAGTCGTTGGGAGGCAACCAGAAAAGTGTGTGTCCGTGTGTGTGTGTTTTTGCTATCTATGCTAGGCCTGATCTCAGATGACTGCAGACACCTTGTCCAGCTTCGAGTGATGTTTAAGAGTCAAGACCTTCCAATCAAAGTCGTCAAATTCGGACGCATTTATAGTTTAATACAAAACAAGAACTGAAAATTTTGTGCCGTCTTCTTTAAGGAATTGCATTAGAAATATTACATTATGATGTAGTTTTATTTTTATAAATTGAGCTTTGCTTTTGCATTGAGTTGCAACAATAGAAACTGTAAATATGCAATCTTCAAATTTCAAGTCGAACGAAATACTTTGCACACCCTCAAGGAAGATTGTGCTGTTAAATCAAGAGGTTACGTTCCCTTAAATGCAAAGTCTCTGTGTGTATGATTCCACCTTGCAATGTAATCTTCTCACCTGGTTAAGTGATATTGTTGAAGGGGAAGATGCATGTTGCTGAGTGCAAATAAGGATGAAATGATGTGCCAGTTTCAAATCAAACTTGCTTCACAGGCGCAGACAGACGGGGTTGAGGTTAGTCCTGTAACTCTGTAAGTCAGAGTTAATTGCCTGAAAGTGGCAGTAAAGACGTGGCAGTCGCTCAATCTGCAGGGACTTGGCTTTAGAGCCGGGGGTCTCGGTTCAAGTCTCATTACAGACAAAGTCTGGAAGCTGGAGAGGTGACAGTTCACTTCCTGGGCCCTTGAACGAGGCACCGAACCTTCAGCTGTCTGTGTGCAGCCTCCTCACTTCATCAGGCATGTCTATAGGATTCTGTTTGTGCATGTGTATGTGACGTGACTCAACACCAGAGAGAAACATTTTTAGTTTCCCTTCAGGGATTAATGAAGAATCTCTTCAATCTTTTTCCTTGTCCTCTGAACGATCAGTGAAAAGCATCCAGACGGATGCTGACGTGTTGTGAGGAGAAACTACAACAATAAACTCTGACGCATACTTCACAGCCGATCATGCACACACACTTACCCTCACTTCACCCTGAGGATGAAAGACCTCCTTTAATTTCCCTAAACTTGTGAGCTTCATAACCTTACACACTTCCACTCTCATACATGCACAGCCAGCTGTAACAGGTACAGTATCCAGTGTTGCCGTCTCTCCCTGATTTCCTGCCCAAAGAAGGGCAACAGCAGAGTTGAGATCGTCTCCCTCACATATCAGACATTCCTCAGATTCCGGCTGCAGACCTGGAGCTGAGGTCGAGGTGCTGTCTGACAGACACGACCATCAGACTTATGTTTGACACACAAACCCCCCATCGCTGCATAACAAAAACAGGAGCTGCACCTCCTGTCTGCACGATGTGGGTCACAGACGCACAAAGAATCAGGAGGAAGTACCTGTTTTCCTCGACATGCAAAGGAACACTCAGGTTCTGACTAACTTGGGGAGAGTTGCAGAACTTGTATAATCCACATCATGTGTTTCTACATCCTGCATACGGAGCTGCCAGGCTGATTCATGTCTGTCTGTAACTATCACGCTCTCAGACGTGGACCTTTCTGTGTTAACGTCATGCTACGTGAGTTAGCTTCAGCAACAAAATCCGACAGATCACACTGTTTCCTCTCGGAGTGTCTGCACCGGCTGTGAGCGACGCAGTGGGTTTGATAAACTAAAGATGATGTGTGTATGTGTTTTCTCGTTTCATGCAGCTGAGAAGAAGTGAAGGGAGATCATCATCATGTTTGATGTACTCTATCATGCATGCTGCCTTCACTGCTCCTGTAACTGAACTGACAAACAAACATGATGACATTGTAATCAACCAATCTGCTGTTGAGCTTACAGTGACAAACTTACACATATGCTTTGTCACCCTTGGGTCATCTCTGGTATATGTTCTGCTCTTGGTATTATTGTGCGCTTCCTACATCCTAGAAACACATCACTAACCATGTGAATATCTGCATGTACTCACCTCCAATGGCTTCACACCTGGACGTTATCTCCCAAAGCACGAGGGCCATCGAGTAAATGTCGGTCTGTTTGAAGGACTCCATGTTCTCCAGGTTCAGTCGGGCCTCCAGCACCTCTGGAGCCATGTAACGGGCCGTACCCACCTGCATGACAGACGGAGGAGGAGAGTGAACACATAATCCATCAGTCTTTGAGAAAAGAAATAACAAACTTTATGATGCTACGTCTGAAATTACAAATCTAGAGTTTCTATGTTGTTGTTGTGCAACAGTTTGTCTGTAACCTGCAGAGTGTTTCCTTGTTAATCTGGCAGGGATTGCACATTTGCAGAAGTCACATGTAAGTCTTAAGTTTGTGCTGTGAAACCCCAAGATCCATGTCAGCTCCAATATGAATAAAAACAATATATCCATGTCAACTTAAAGGTCTCAATAGCAGCAATCCCAACTAACCGAGTCCCAGAAAACACTTCTATCTGGGGCTTTTTAGGAGGATGGTGTTGAGTAAAACTGGTACAGGAAGTGTCCCAAGACAACTTCATGCAATCAATAGGGGCCAGAATGGAGCACACCAAGGGCCCTTTGGGAACTGAACTGAGCGAACTCATGACGGGCGTCTGAGGAAACTGAGCCCAAGAACTGATTAAGTGATGACAGACGTGAGTGCGCTGGTTGGATGCTCTCTCAACACTTAAAATCCTGATTTAATAAATAATAATAATAATTGATAGGACTTCTAAAGCGCTTTTCTAAGTACTCAGAGACGCTTTCAAAATTTAAAAAAATAAAATCCAATAAACAGAGGTGGGGAGGGAGTAGAAGTCACATGTTGTAGGCTCTTCTGAAGAGGAAGGTTTGAGGTGTTTTTTAAATAAGAGAAGAGACAGAGATGAGGATGTGTGGTGGAGGAGAGGTCCAGAGAGTCGGGGTAAAGGCTCTGTCCTACAAGGTGCGGTGCTTGGTCTTAGTGTTCGTGGACAGGAGACTAGCATCTGAGGATCTAAGGCGTCGAGATGGGGAGTGGCGTTTGAGGAGGTGGGTGAGGTTTGAGGGGGCAAAGTTGTTAAAGGGCTTCAGCAAGATCTTGATGTGGATTCGGTGCTGATGGATGGGTGTGATGTGAGCTCTGAAGCAGGAGAGGGTGAGTAACCGGGCAGCTGAGTTCTGAATATATTGCAGTCTTTCGGAGGTCAGTTGAGGGGAGGCCGAAGAGGATGCTGTTGAAGAAGGTTATATCCAAAACAATTCATAAAAACCTGAATTAGGTTGGTCGTTAAGAAAAACTTATGAGGACAAAAGACAAGGTCAGCTGGTTTTATTTGATTTTATGCATATTTAAACATTTTGTCACTCAAATCGAAGAGGATTTTTCTCATGCTAATTTTAAAGTGATCAGCTCCTAACATACAGTTTGCCGCACTAAAAGAGAACAGCTGATAATGTGATGCAGTGTCAGGAGAACAGCTCAGTCTTGTGTAATGTTTCTGTCTGGATCAGTATTACTTTGCATAACAGTGCTTGATGCTAATGATCTCCAATGTCAGAATTAGGAAAGTTGGAAACTAAAATCTCTCACAGGATCACTCTCACTGATGCTTAATAACTCTTAAAGAGCTCTTAAAGTTGGTTTGCAGAGTTACATAACTGTGGTTAAACACAAAGTGTCAAACAAGCTTGCTGGCTAAGTCTGCAAAATAGTGCTGACATAATATCTGCTGCTTTCTTCGTGCAAGGCAAAGAGGATTTGCAGCTGCATGTGTGTGCAAGCTCAACTGCAGAAACATAGATTTATTCATTATCTGGGACAATAAATGCATTAAAAGATGTCTCAGAGGTAAGAGTGTTAATGTGCAATCATCTATTTCTGTTTTCTTACACAGAGAGCAGCTTGAATGCATAAAGGAGTCAAAGGTGTCTGTTTAACCAGTAAGTCACCACAGTCTCACCTGTCCCCGCTGCATGTCCCGCCAGTGAATCATTAATCATAAAGAAGAAGTACAGAGTCGTGCTGACGGACAGATAACGTGATATAAAATGAACTGAAAGCTGCTTTGAGGAACAAGCATGTTTCAACCGCCCTCCCTTCATCCCTTTATCGCTTGTCAGGTTTCTTCTGTCAGCAAATTAGGTGTATCCCATCAAAACACACAAACACACAAGGGACTGAGATAGAGGAAGGGAAAACAAATTCGGCTCGTATCTCAGCAGAAACCAACAAAGAGCTGTTTGAATGAAAGCAAACAGAGGGAGTTTCCATATCAGCAGATAACACTCTGTTTCTACTGACCCGACACCACAGTGACACGCTGAACTGACAACAGTAATACTTTGGTTTGTGACCACTGAAAGTTAAGACTAACAGGAAGCACTTTTTACACCTCCTCTACATCTTAGAGTCTACTTTTTACATGAACACACCACATTTTCTACTCCAACCAAAAGACTCTGCATTTGTTCTTGTTCACACCTTGGTAACTTCAGGCATCGATTATTGTAATTCCCTCCTCTTTGGTCTCCCTCTGAAATCCATAAACTCCAACTGGTCCAGAACGCTGCTGCTCGTATTATCACCAGAATTCCTGTTCATTTTATTTGTATTTATTAATTACACTGTATCATGCCATGTCGATTTTATCAGCCTAATTTTTATATTGTTATTTTTTAAACTCTGCCCTGTACGGTGACTATGAGTGCTAAGAAAGGCACCTTTAAATAAATGCATTATCATTATTATTATTATTATTATTATTATTATTATTATTATTATTATTGTTATTATTATTAGTATTAGTATTAGTATTATGACATTAAAAACACCATCAGCTTGTATAAAAACAAAAAAAGTCCTCCACATTGTTTGATTGTCCGCAACTCCAACATGACCCTGAAGGAAATAGATCCTAAAGTTGCGCCCTGTGTTAACACCTGCTCCTGATTGGTCATTGCATAGCAATATTTCATAGCAGAAGTCTGGTATTCATCGATAGCAGACCGACGTTTGAAGAACAGACCCTGCTAGGGATGACGCAGACTCTGGAGGACAACACAGACAGTTTTACTCACAAAGAGAAAACAAGGTAAGAGATGAAAAGGCAGGAGAGGTTAAAAATTGTAGGTCATGACTACAGACTGTATCAAACAATAAGAAAAGTCACCTGTCCACTGTTGGCCAGGTCGTCCACTGACAGGTTGCTGTCCAGACTCAGTCCCAGCCCGAAGTCACACAGGCAGCACGTCAGGTCAGTCTTCACCAGGATGTTGGAGCTTTTCAGGTCTCGGTGGACGATGGCAACCTTTAGGTGTGTTCAAAGAAAGGAGTTAAAGCTCTGTGACACATTTTTAGCTCTAGTATGAAGATTTGTAGCGATCATATGGACATAATCGCTCTTCCCACCTTCGGGCGTCCACAGGGGAGGCGGTCACTGTGGAGATGGGCGACACCCCGGGCCAGAGAGCTGCCCAGCACATGCAGCTCCTCCCAGCTGATCACGTTGCGCGTCAGGTGCTCCTGGAGGACAGAGGGATGAGAGGAAGACAATGTGAGAAAGAGGATCATACTGTGTTAATTGTCCCACTCATGCTGGGTCACGGGACAGTGTTGGTCTCACCTGCAGGTTTCCTCTGGAGTGGAACGCTGTGATGAGCCAGTACTGCTTCTCCACCTTCCTCTCCTCAGCTGTGAGGAAGTGGAGGACGTTCTCGTGTTTGAGGTCAGAGTTGGAGAAGATGTCCTTCTCATTCTTCCATGAAGCGTACTCCTCATACGGGAAGATCTTCACAGCCACCGTTTCAAACTGATCCGAGGTGGTTTGCTTCAGTTTGGCCTTGTACACCTGAGCGAAGCGACCCTTTCCCACCTGTGAGAGGACCAAACAGTGAGTCAGAACATGGACCAGGATGCACGAGCAGAGCGGTTCTACATCCCCGTCTGTTTACCAGCAGATCCAGCTCAATCGGCAGAGGCTCGGTGTTGTGGTTCAGGTTGTTGGCGTGCGTCGAGCTGCTGTCAGACCTGTTGTCGTCCATCATGATGGCGCAGGCGTCGCTGCAGTCCAGTCCAGGTTTCGTCTTGCGCTTTTTGATGCCGCTCTCCCATTCTCGACTGTGCATGCGTCGCCGATAAGCTCGGTACCAGAAGTACATACCCACGACGACGATCCCCATCACCACCAGGGGCAGCAGGCTCACCAGAGTCACGGACACCAACGGGACCTCTTCAGTTGGATCTACAACTGGCAAAGGAGGAGAGGCAGAGGATGAGATTCATACAAGGTCAGAGGTCAAAAGGCTCATAAAAGTCATCAAACACCTGATGAATTATAAATATATACTGAATTTAACCTACACCAGTATAAAGATCTGAGGGCTGCACAGAATAATAAGAATTATCTTATCTCACAGAATTATCTTGTTCAAATTGTAGTCAATTTTAAAGTCATAATCAGTCTAATTTTAATTATTATAAATAAATATGTCATTTATTTTTATTATTTCTTTTGTATGTATTTATTAATTTATTGTTAAATTATTTCATTATTTATTTAGTTATTAATTGGATCTTATTTCAGGGATTTTTACAGATTACCTCTCAGTATTTTGATATTTTATTCTGTTTTACTTTGCTTGTAGTTTAGCATCTTAGTTTCATCTACTGGTTGAATTTCTTTGTATTTTATTATCTTATTAATTTATTTTATTTTGGTGAGCTTCCTTTCCTATTTTGATTTTTAACATCTTATTTCACCTCCATTAAAATATCATGACTATTTTCTCAGTTCATTAGCAACTTATTTATTTATTAATTTATTTATTTATTTAGCTTCATGTTCTCAACCTTGCATATTTGCTTGTGGGGGGATCTTTTTTAATATATTTTTTTACTACTATTATTATTATTTTATGTACAGCCCTATTTGTTACAATAGTATTGTTTCTTATTGAGTCTGAATATGCACAAGTGGTGACACAGTGTGGGGTAATCCCTGCAGCATTTAGCTACGAACTTGTTGAAAAATCCCCCCGTCAACATTAAACAGCTTGTGGGTTCTCTGCTACATAAAAAAACACTTTCAACTGGATCATAAAAATCAGGTGCGAGGAGGCGTAGAATATAGGTTGTCCTGATTGTGGTATAGCTATGAGTCATAATTGTTTGCTGTCATGCCATTCTTGTCCTAAAGCGAGTTCTCCTACCTGACGTACTGGGAAGTGTTTGAAAAAAACGAACTAGTAACTGTTTAAAACTGAGAGCTGCTCACATCTTTTCACCGTGAAGGAGCTGCAGAGCGTGATGGAGCTTGTGTTTATCAGACAAGTAGTAGCAACTTGAGTGCTTTGTCTCAGGTGGTTTTGTGGTAAACTTAAACCTCCAACACGACTCTGTTTCCGCAAAATTCTTAAAATGCGAGCTGCTTCTCATGATGCCAGCAACAGGTGATTAGATGTCATGCTCGGTATGATGTGAGCGTTTCTCCAGCAGCGCACATTAGAAAGAAACTGAAAACTAACTTGTTGAGAAGTTGCAGCTTTAAAGCAAAGTATGTATGTCAACAGCAACTGATCAACTGCCGCTGCTCCTTCTTTGTTCTACCCTCTACCCCTACCCTCTACCCTGTTCTACCCTAGGAGAAAGAAAGAAAGAAAGAAAATGCTGGGATCGTGTCAGACTCCAGTTGCTACAACTACTATTTCATCTCCCTCTCTCCAACACGTTCTCAGCAGATGTGTGTCTAACATGTGTCTGGTCCTGCTGGAGGTTTCTGCCTGTTAAAGGAAGTTTGTCCTTGCCACTGTAACTTGCTAAATGCTGCAAAGTGCTGTACTCATGGTGGATTAAGATGAGATCAGACTGAGTCCTGTCTGTAAGATGTGTAAGCCACTTGGATGAGCTACAGTGCCACCCATCATAAACATTCAAACTTCAATATAGTCAAAACCTGGAGTCGAACAGTGTCTGGAATCCATTTTTGCCATGTTTTACTCCACACATCTAAACATTTCTTTGGATGCATCCCTCCTTTTTCACAATCCACCATTCCAGCATTAAACTGACTGAAGGAGAAGGCTGTGCTGTAGAGGCAGTTCTCTGAAGGACACCGCTCAGTTTGTGTGTTTTGGGTTCTTCATGCAGAAGCAAACTGCAATTTCCTCACACTACTCACACAGACACAGTCCAACACAAGCACGCCCACCACAGGGAAGTCATTCTGGAGACCTGCGCTGTGAAAACAACACACTGCTGCTCACTACATGCACTCATCTAAATCATGTTCTTTCCATCGTAACAATGAGTTTGTCTACATCTGCGTAACTTTGTGATCTCAGTCGGTAGCTCTCTGCGTTCTCCTGCTGCCAGCAAAGTGAGCTGCCTTTATGGCCTCATGAGCTATAGCATTAACTACCTCCTCTGACTTCGACTGCCAGCCCGGACAGAACGGCAGCCAACCCTCAGAGCTCCAGCATCGGGGAGAAAACAGTCGAGAGCCTGTCTGCCCCGGTCTGGCGTGGCCCAGTATGGTCTGCTCTGGCTGGCCACCTTTTCAAAGAGCGTCTCACTGAGACTCTCAGGGGAACATTCTCCCTCCGAGCCAAGCTGCTGCACTCGCTGGCTGGAGGAGCGCAGGCCAAGGATTGACCACTGAAGAAGTCGCACCACCCTGCAACTGGTTTGCATTCAGATTTTCCACAGAAGACGAGCCTGTTAGCGAATGTTATGAAGCACTGAAAGAGCTTCATAGACTCTCAGGTACGTCGGAACCAACAGACAAATATGATCATCCAATCAGCTTTATTATAAGAAGAGATTTAGTATAAGATGATGCAACAGACCACGTGTTTCTCTTGGCACGATTAACTCTTATTTGAAACTTTCCTTCACTGAATTATTGTTTTTTCTAACTCCTTAGTTTTTCTGTTTTTGTCTTCACATATAATTCACAACTTATTCTTATTTGTCCCTTCAGATAGCCCTCTGAAGGTAAGAAAAAACTAGAAAAACATCCAAATCAAGCAGAATTTATCTGACATGGGCAAACACGGGATCACAGAGTCTGGGAGTAAACAGCATTAACATTCAGTCCTTCCTGCAGGTAAACGTTCACATACCTGTGCAGGTTACACATCACTCTTATTGAGTCATTCAGACAGCTTTCCATTTTCTAAACCTCAAAACTGCCAAACCACGCTGTGCCATCTGTCACCTGTGCTTGTTTACAACCAGAGCGATAGCACATGACCCGCTTTTCTGCAAACCGACTAATTCTGGTGCAGACTCGCAAGGCTGACGATGTTTAATTCTATAGTCAACTAAACTTGCACATCCTGAAATGTGACAACTAGCTTAAACATAGCATAAAACATAATTATACAAACTTGTACATTTACTTTTTAATCTTTGATTTCATTTCTGAGCCACACAGACCTGATTTAGGTTTTCAAAGCTGAAGAGGACACTTTCTTATATTTCTCTGAGTTTTATTGGCTACAAGATTATCCTGGGTCAACCAGACACTGAGTGCATCACAGTGATTTTAATCCAGTGGCCTTCATGTTTTTATTCCTTTTTTAAAATATATATTCTTGGGATATCTTTCAATCTTCTGCTCTTGTAAACAGGAAGCAAACAACATCACAACTGTTCCCTAAAGACTCTAAGCAGACTTTTTGCACACTGTTGATTTAAAGTTAGCTGCAGTGACAGGACGTTTGTAAGTATCAGTCTGGAGCTGGCGTGTCAACTGTGGGAAGCCGTCTCTTCCTATTTGGATGCTTTGCAGCAGCGACTGTAACGACAGACGCTAACCAACAATCTAGCTAAAAACACAAACACCACTCACAGTGTTATTTTTCTCTGGTTATATATCACAGCTGTCCATTTTGCTACGCTGGCTGACAAAGCTCGGTTTCCCTCAGTGTGTTTGGATGACACCACGATCACTTTGCATTGAAGCTAGCCGGCCAGGCTGCACACTTTCATTCTCTCACTTGTTTATGGGTTAACACCTTACAGGCGTGATAGCTATTACAGATAATGATGCAACGACATGGTTTGACGCTTATCTTGCAATGCCACCATGAAGCAGCAAAGACTAACTACTACGTGAAACAAATACTTATGAGTATCTTTGTCATGCCAACACTTGATCTATATCATGTGCGCTCTGAGGGTTGCTGCTATTTTAAACAGCCTAAAGTAACAACTCTCACATAATTACACAGCTGCAAAACTTTTAAGATATGTCTGATTGATGGGCTTTATAGTCTCTTTTTAAAGAAATGATTTAAATGCATCATGCACCGGGTGCTGTGTGATCTTGCACAGTAGAAATATTCATGGTGGGATGAATAATATCTTCATTTTGTGGTTGTGTGGCAGAGCGTCTGTGTGATTGTAAGGCAGTAAATCTTTCTGGAAGTGCTTTGGGCAGAGCTGCGGAGCCAATAAATCAGAAATACTCAACAAAGAACGTGGAGACATTTCTGGAATTTGAGACAACTTCAAAGTCTGGCAGTAAATCGGGTCGTGAATAAGACTGTCAGACACTCCTCTTAAAGTCCAGGTGTCTGTGTTTTCAGGACTTCTTAAAGGTTTTCAGGGTCTTGTTTTCATTTCTTCCATGATGAGGGTGTGAAAGTGAGTGGATTTGAGAAAGAAACATGGCTGCCAGCACACTCTGCTAAAAGGACTCATGTTGCCTTTTCCAATCAGGATGCCAGAGTGTTCTCATGCAGCGTTCAATGAGGTTTGACACATCATTCAGACTAATAGAGGGATCCTTGCCTCCGGCTTGTTATTACACATGTAATCAGTGTGTGTGTGTGTGTCGTTCAGGATGTGTATGCTGGGATTTCAAACACTGCCATCTCTGACTCACACTCTTAAGGCTCTAACCACTTGCTAATTACTTGGCTCCTCACAGTGTTTGGTGAATAATAAAGCTGAGTTGGATATTATAGAGGAACTGTGCGCTTGGAAAATGACAGAGCCAGACATGATTTCATGCTCCAAACAGGTGACGGTCGAATAGATGGAAGCCACTATAAACACTAATGCTGTTGAAGCACACTTCTAACAGTCCTTCAATGCGCCAGTTTGTCTTCTGCTCCAGTGCAACATTTCTAATGAGGCTTTAAATGTCACAACGTACAGAGACGCGATTGCACATTCACTTAGACTACTTCCTGATGGTTTATTTTATGAATGACTCGCTGGCATCACGGATAAATCCAGTTTAGACATATAGAAGTCAGACATCCTCACATAGTTCTGAGTTTATTCAGCAGCTATATGCCCATGCGTCACCAGCAGACGTGAAGAAATCAAACCCAAACATGGTGAGTGCTAACAGGTGTAGGATGATGTCACGTCTCACATATGATAGCTTTATAGCGGTGTGTAGCAACGCGCTGATAAAACACCGTCTTATCTCACCTCAGGGCACTTTGACTTCTCATAAAGTCGATCAAGAAAGTATAAAGGGGGCTGCATCTGTTATTACACTACTAAGACAGCAGATAAATGTATCTTGGTAACAGTTTTATGATCACTTAAGCTGGAAATCTGCAATTAAAGCGCTTATCATCGTTTTCATGTCAGGAAAACGCCACTGACCTAAAAGTCAGACTTTTTTTCTCCCTTGAAATGCATTTGAAGAAGTGTGGTAGTCTCTTGAGGGCCAATATTTACTTATCTGTAAAGTGGGTGTTCCCCTCATGACTGAGACCAGCTGTCACTCACAATCACAGCAGCAGGGGAAAGATTGAAAGGTAATTGTCCAGAAAAAAGTGACTCAAAAGTAGGCAGAGTTATTCGACAAGTGAGATAGAGTTATGATGCTGATTTTAAGATGATGGTTATCACTGCAGCAGAGACATTTAACAGCTGTTAGGCAGCCAAGAAATATGGCATCACAGAGTCTACTGACTGAAGGTGGGTACCTTATATGTAGACAGGGTCGTCTATATTCACACAGCAATTCATGAGATTATATGTGAAGCATGAGGGGATGCTCATTTTGACACACTTTCAGACAATAGGTGTTATTCAACTGCAGGGTCAAAGCGGATCGCTCTACTTTCGTATGCATTTAATGCATTCTTACTGTGATATGATCTGTTCTGTGTGGCTTCAGATTTAAAGTTTTATGCGACAGAAAGTTTATGATTTTTGATTTATTACATGAAGCATATTTAACAGGTTTTTTACTGCCTTCCCTCGGGCAGTTTGGACCCCCGAAGAATATAAATAACCTGCCTTCATCCAGGCTGGTATCATGTTATTATGGTGGTGGGTGGTGTGGAGGAATCTAACCACAGGGAGGCTGGTGACACTGACTAAAAGTGAATATTACACTCACTATTTACTTGTTATGGTAACAGCACCCAGACTGCTTCATAAACATGGCTCATATCTCTCCAGTCCTCCACTCTAACACCTCTCTGTCACACTGTTCCTGTCTACCTCTGCTTCCTCAGTGTCCTCCTCCTCCTCTCCTGTTGCTGCAGCTTAGAGCGGGTCTGTTTGAGTCATTTCTCTATGAAGCAGTCTGACTGATGTACTCGCTGACTGAAAGCCAAGATTCCACAGCGAAGGAGGAACTGTAAAAAATAAGAATATAAAAAAAAAACAGATCTTGGAACATGCACAGAGCACTTTTTCATTTATAGCTGCATAGCTGTCTTCATCTCCTCTTCCTCTTTGCTGGCCGCTCCAAGGAGTCATCGTATTAATTTTTCCTTTTCCTTATTTTCATCTCTTCCTCTCCTTCTTCAACAACAAAAAAATCCCCTCTTCATGTCATGACAAAGATTTTCGTTTATCACATTTATCATGAGCAATGCCAAAATAACCCATGAAATGACTTGGAGGAGATCAGGCGACATCTGTGCAAAAACACAGACAGTGCGAGTCGCGGAATCCGAGTCCGGAATGAATTAGTTCTTCCTTCATCTCATTCCTCACATAGCGTGCCTCCAAGCATGTAAAACTGACTTTCACAAGAGCACAGCTGTAAATACAGCACTAAAACAAATAGCATGTTACTCTGACAAGCTAGTATTTACTATCAATGCCTCCTTCTCTCACTGAAACGACTTCACAAGCTCCAAAACACATGTGTAACTGATGCTGGCTGAGAGGCGGTGTTACCCTGCTCCAGATCATCTTTACAGGATCTTAATGTGAAACAAATGCAGCATCATAGAGGTCCAGGTCTCTCTGAGTCAGAAGGATTGTCTCTGATTGCTTTCTGTCTTCTTGGCACCGTGATTGGAAGAGTGCAGAATGTTAAAATAATTATAACAAACATAATGTATCTACACAAATGCTTACATTTGGAAACAAGCCAATAATCTTTAGCTTTCTATCATCAGGCCCCTCTCCTTTGGAATCATCTTCCAGTCATCATCAGGGAGGCAGACTTCCTTGCTACTTTTAAGAGCAGGCTTAAAACTTCCCTCAATGATAGTTAGGGCTACTTAAAGCTTGAGCCAGTTCCTAGTTATGCCATAAGCATAGAGTGCCGGAGGATCCGGCACACCAAGCTCCTGTGTCTCCCTCTCTCCCTCTGTATGCATACATGTTGCATATAATGCATGTTGCTGACTTTATATCTTCATGTCCCGTGACGAAATCTCCTCCCAGGACTTTTTGAACCCTCGTCTTGAAGGTTGCTGAAAATGAGATGCTGCCATGGACCTTTTTATTAGTCTTTTAAAATCATTACAGCTTCCTGACTCTGTCTGCTAATCTCCCCCATATTCACATATTTACAGATGTTAATGGATAAAACAGGCCTGTAGATCTCATCTGTTAAGTTATTATCAGTCTTTAGGCTGTCTTACTGATCTTCTGGCTGTTTAAGATGCTTGATTCTGATTGGTCCAAACCCCTTGACAATGGTTATTAACTTTGAGCAACATGAGCAATGTCAGAGACAAACTGATCACACGTCATGTCAAATCAATCCGCGGAAAAGAGTTCTGGAACATTTTGCTTCCGCTTGTTGATAACATTGACAATAAGGTGAGGTGGATTCTGTCCAGCAATATTATCAATGAGCGGAGCAGGTGAGAGAAACTTTAGGTTATGGGATCTCTACATAGAAACTTAAACCATGAGCGGTGGTGATGATAGCAGCAGGGTTCAAAGTTGTGACATTTGCTTATTTTTAAAGGTGTGTGAACCGCAGAGCTCAGAGAAGGAGAGCTGAATGAGGAAAGTGTCATGTTAAATCTTCCGCAACAGGCAGATGAGAATCCATCGCTGTGGAATCAGTGGGACTATTTTTTAAAAACTGTAAACATAAATCATTTATATCAATAAAATAATTGTTTTTTGACGTGTTTGTATTTTAAGTTAGTAGCCGGGTAATAAGTGGGATAATGTATGTTTAGCAGCTTGTTATGGGAAAAAGACCCTGCCAGCCCCTTACATCATCAATACTCTACTGTTTTTGCAAATATTAAATATAGTTTTAGTATTATTATTAGCATTGAAGCCATAAGTCTGTATTACCTGTTGTTATTCTTGTCTGTCGAATAACATTTCTATAACATTATGTCATCCATTTATTTTTATTAGATGTATTAGTTGTAAGATTAAATGTTCTCCAACTTATTAATGAATGTTCACAGACAACTTTAATTTACTCACCTCATTTTTCATTCAATCCAGTTACACCCCTCCGTCCCCCTGACACACAGCGTACCTGCAGCTTACTCTCTTTGCACACACCCAGAGTCATGTCCTGCCTTACCCTTTACTGTTCCCTTCTCTGTATCTGGTCTGTCGATGGTAGCAGGATGTTTTCAGAATAAATAACACAACTTTTGTTTTGTAATCTTTCATTTCATATTTCAATATCACAAAAGGTGACAAGCTTGTGAACGAGGCGGTTTTATGACGTATAGTTTCACAACTTTCAAAAACTAAGATAGTGCTGAGCGATATCGTCAGCAACCAAGTGCACATAACTTTTAAAACAGCAGTTTGAGAAGGTTCATATTTAACACAAGACGTCAGACGTACTATACTTTGCTGGCACGTCAAGGTATCATTTCAATGAGGGAAACACTGCCATTGTTTTCAAAGTTGTTTATCAGGAATCAAATTATCTGCATAGGTCCCAGTTCTTCCGAAAAACAAAGAACTGTGCTGATGAAACATGCGGCTCATAGAATGCTAAAGGAGTTTGTTGTAGCACTAAACTGCAGCCAAGAATAAAAAGTTGAAGCTTTTTATTAACAATCAAACACCCTGAGTTAATCCCACTCAGAGAGTAACAGCAAAGCACACATCTGCCCATCAGATTAACTTCCACTGAGCTGTCTATCAAACCAACAGGCCCCGTAAGCATCTGCTGCAGTGGGATCACAATGTTCACGCCCTCATGGTGACATTTATAACACATGTTTGTATGCAAAAAAACTCACTCACTCACTCACAAACAAGATAATCCACAACTGTGACACTCGAGCAATAAACCGAATCCACAAACGCTATTCCAGGCACGTCATAAGAATGCAACGCTGGGGCGGAACAATGTGAGGCATTTGTGGAGGAATCGGCCGTGGCAGTGGTCCAGTAAACAATAACAAGAACTTCCTGCTGCATGCATCCTCAATGGGAGGAAGGAACCACAACCCTTACCCTCAGGCCGCTGCATCCATATATGTGTTTGTGTGTGTGTGTGTGTGTGTGTGTGTGTGTGTGTGTGTGTGTGTGTGTGTGTGTGTGTGTGTGTGTGTGTGTGTGTGTGTGTGTGTGTGTGTGTGACCAACAAAAATAGGGACTGATAGGAATGATTTACACAAACTGCTGCACACATCCTCAATAGATCAACTGAGCTTGCCAAATTTAGCATGAAAAGCTAATTATACAGTTCCATGCCTTCATTTTTACAGTACATCTTCATACTGTTAGTGCACAGAGCTATTGATTATTTGAAACAGGAAGATCCGAGCGCAGCGTCAGCAACAACCAGCTCCAGAGATGACTCATAACAAAGTAGGAGTTCAAACTAATTTTCGACTCGTGTGCGGCGAGTGGAAACACTGCCTACAACTGCTAGTTATGGTCATGAGAATTCAAATCATTGCTAAATTACTACCCACATAATTGCTGTTTTGAGGTTAAGCATGCCAGCGAGTATGTGCTCCATTTGCAACACAAACTCACCAAATAATTCTGATATTTCTAAGAAGAGGGAAATCTTGTGGCTTCATTCATTACAGTGAAACTCTCCACAAGAAGGTCAGACAAGCAAGGAAGAGTCCCTCTCAACAGAGCGTTAAAGCTAAGAGCACTAGATTTAGAAGCAGCTCAAGCACACTGGTTGGTTTGTTTATCTTTGAATGCATTACTTTGAGATGCAAACTGATGCTGAAAGAAACGTTACAGATTGATCGAATTGCAGCTCCGTAATCTCCAACTGCTAATGCTATATTACAGACAGCATATTGTATATGTTTGGCAGTATTTTGGATCAGATAATTGAGTTAAAGTTGTGTCTGGGCTGTGTTTAGTTAACTCGACTCATGCAAACCAATTTGACATCATTAAGTGTTTTTTTTTTTTTTTAGACTTGACTCCATTTAAGCAAATAAGAAATTAATCAAACTTTTGGTTGCAGTTGACTCTGGCGCCCCCTGTGGACAAAGTAGCTCTTGTCCTTTACAGCATGGGTTCCCAAACTTTTCAGTCTGCAACCCCCAAGATAAATGTGCCAATTCTGTGCGTTCCCCACGGTCCCTCGAGGTGATTAAATCATGCTTCATACTTCGATTAGCTTCAAAATTAGCCTAGCTACGTGTGCATGTGCTGCTGTGTTTCCTGTGCTGCTGAGAATGAACCTGCTGCTCCTGATGCTTTAAATCAAGGGTGTCAAACATACGGCCCGCGTGCCAAAACCAGCCCGCCAGAGGTTCCAATCCGGACCATGGACGACTACCCAAAGGGAAAAAATGATAGAGTAGACATTAACTGCAATTTTTCAATAAAAGTAACTACTATTTCAGATTTGTCCTCTGGGGGTTGCATACAATCATAGTGCTAATAGAACGCACCTAAATGGTGCTCCGGGAAAATATTTGCAGGTTGCATAATCTGGTGGAAGTTCATAGATTTTTAGAGCACTTCAAGATCCAATCAATACTAAAGTTTTGGTATCTGTAAACTTGTAACAGCAGGAGCAGTGGATCCACCTTTTTCGAAGAATGGAGCCACATATCGTGTGCATGCTTACCATACATGTGTGTACGTCATAGGTGCGCTTCGTCACTACTAACACTAGCACTACACCCCTGCTTACAACACTGTTCAGCAAGCACACTGTTCATGCTGGAGCTGAGGGGTCCATGATAGTCAACTTAACCTTCTTCATCATTATAATCTCTGTTATTTTGCTGTAAACAGAACACACTGTGTGTCAGGTGAATGGGTAACCTGTGTGTTTGGTGTGTTTGGTGGAGGCTTCAGGGCTTAAAGAGTAAAATATTCTGCCCACTATGAGACTCCTCATGGCGAAAAATACAACAGCTGTTTTTCCAAAAAAGATCATTTAATGTGAACATTATCAGAATGTACTTGTTCTTTTTTGCACAAGAACGAAGGGAACATTTTTATGTTTTCCTTCTCTATAAGTTATGTTGTGATTTTACTTGAGATCAAATTGGGCTGTATGTGGCCCCTGAACTGACATGACACCCCTGCTTTAAATAATTAACTTCTAACCAACCCTAACCTTAAACCAGAAATGAAAGGTAGAGCACTAATGAAAACATTATATTTGCAAGATTTTCTTCAAATTTAACTACTTTTTATAGATTCTTTTTTACAATTAGAGGTAAAATATGCTATTTTAAGACATCTTGCGAACACACATTAGTACCTTGTGACAAGCCAGTTCGGCATTTTCTTGAAAATCAGTCACTGTGAATATTTGTGGTGCAAAATGCAAAAAAGGCTGTTTCTTCAGCATGCTGTGAATCACCTGGTCTGACACTTGCCTACATGCAGAGGTTACATGCATTAAAAAATATACTGTATAGAAATTAACTACCTGGTTAGTGATGGTCTTGTTTGCTTTTGCAACGCATAAGGGGACATCACAGTTAAATTAAGTCTCTTTCAAACCAGTTAAATTTCCTTATAGTGGCTTTAAGTGCACCAAATATAAAAACGTAGATACCTTTACTAGAGTAATATCATAAAAACTGACTTTCACCTCTACTGAAGCCATGTTCTGGTTTCACATGTGTCTTCCAACGCTGGCTAACCTCTGCCACCAACATTCATTTTTTAATTATATGTAGATCTGGTAAAATGAACCCAGAGTGGTGTGTTGTGCAGGAATCAGAGGAATGTATTGTTCCTTGATAAAACTGTAACATGTAATGAGACTACCTGCCCCACAGCAGCAGCACACTGAGTCCTCTTCACTGTCAGTCACTACAGAGGTGTGAAGGGGCCTGCTCTCCATGTGCTGGAGATGTTTCTGATTTGAGCTAAACACACACAGGAAACCATATGTCTGAGCTCTCCAGCGTGGCTGGTCTGCACAGCCACACATGTACGCACACACACAGGGGCCGAGACAGACAGCAAGCTTTTTTTCTCAGCAGTCAAACACACAGAGCACACCCAGCTGACAGTCTGACCACAATGAGGATTCCCCTTTGTTGTTTGTAATTCAAACATCACATTTCCACTTCCTGTTTGTGAAGATGGTGCTTTTACCACCAGACAGCAGTGACAGTAATGAGACCTGAAAACACTTCCGAATTCTGAAACTCATGTGGACACTGTTTCCTTGTCTGCGGTCGGAGAGAAAGTTCAAGACGGAGAATGTAGAAGAGGGGGAGGGGATGATAACATAATGGAAAGAAAGATTTAGAGAGATTGATAGTAAAAGACAACTCATCAAACATAGACGAGCACTCGGTTACTTATTGACAGAGGGTTGTATTTGCTCTGTTAAGCACACGTCTGATAACTGAACATCTGTCTGAACACAGTTTACAGTTGATCAATCAGACGTGCAGGGACAGATGTGTAAACACACAGACTCATCTTGTTTTTTCAAGCTTTAATGCATTTAAGGTTTTGTAAAGGGTGCGGTTAACCGCATCAGAGCAGCTGTGTTTTAAGCCTTAGATGTATCGAGCATGGCTGCGGTCTCAGTGACATCAAACACCAGTTTCTGAAGAAGCATTATGACACCAAAGATGACTGTTGTCTTGTTGGAAATGCTCCCACTAACTTTCAGTAATCTAGAAACCTGTCTCTGTGGCATCACACATTGGTTTCTGAAGAGATGTTTTGATGGCGAGCGCCATGTCAGGGAATGCTGACTCATTCTAACTTTCGAGGTAGGCTGTCCTCACTTGTCAGTCAACGTAGCTGTGACTCTAATCATGCAAATTTATACAAATCTCTTAGCCTTAATAAAACTTAAAAAAGATGCGTGATAAAAATAAATTCACACCCGCGGTGTGTCAAAAATAAATGAGCTGCATTCATGCGAGGCTCAAAACATAAACATTTTTAAAAGCAAACTCAAGACCTACCTTTTTAATCTCGCTTTTAACTGAGTTTTATTCTTAGAACAGTTTTATTTCACCTTACTTTATTTATTTATTTACTTATTTATTTATTATCTCGCTCAAATTGTAATCACTTTTTATTTATTTCATTTCATTGATATATTTATCTTAAGTATAGCACCTTATTATCTTTTAATGGTCAAATATTTTAGTGTTTTATTTTGGTGAGTTTAATTTCCTGTGTTGAGTTTTAACATCTCGTGTTTCCTCCAGTGTTTCCTCATTAAGATATCATGAGAGCGTTTACTCAGTTCGTTCAGCAACTTCTTTTTTATTTTTCATTTATTTCATTATTTTATTTTTATCGTTATTATTATTGTTGTTGCATATATTTTGTTCTTAACCTAAGAATTGTAGGGTGGGTTTGGAGTTAAATGTCATTTTATAAAAAGCGCTTTATAAATAAAGTCTGATAAAGTCTGATAAACAGGTTCATTTTGCTGTGAGAATCGACCTCATAACATAAGACCTTACAGGGACTTTTGCTTTTGGAGCCAGCCACAAGTGGACACTGGAGAAACTGCAATTGTTTACACTTCAGCTACATTTTTCAACACGAGGTTGCCACTTCAGGTGAAACGTTAGCTATATGCAACATTTTAGCCATGAGATTATCACAACAGATGAATAGTAGCTTGCTTTGCTTTGGATGCAGCCTCAAGTGGACGCTGGAGGAACTGCAGCTCTTCGCACTTGGTTATACAGAGACAAGGACTCGAGTTTGAGACTTAGGCATGAGTCCCACTTAAGTTGCACACATATTCATGTCGGACTTTTAGCTTGGTGATGATTTAACTGCCATGTTCATATTATTTTTCTTTTCCAGAGTATAGTATTTTGTTATTTAGCAGCTTAATGCACCATTATCTTTAGCTGCTAAAGGCTAATACAGATTGAACAGGATTTACTAGTGTTTCCTGAAAGTCACCGTCTATTCTGGCTCAAAACAAAGCAGAGGAGAGCTGAGATATTGGACCAAAAAAGTAAAGATTCAGATCATAAAAACTAAAACAAAGAAGTGATCCAAGGCTGAAAGAAATATTGAAAGGTGTAACTAAAAAGTGTGATTATCATGTACTTACTAGGGGGGAATAACAGCACATCGTTACACTCTTCATCTTTCGTACAGGAGCAGATGTGAGCCATCCCAGTCGTGGTGTTCTTCTCCTTCATCACACACGTGGAGCTGTTATAGTCATCCAGCATGACGCCGTACAGAGACCTGGCCGGGTCGTGACAGAGAGTCTCAATGGTGAAGCCTGTCTCGTTCTCCCTCCTAGAACACAGATGACCAGAGTGGAGATTTCAGGATCCTAAACATTTACATTAAGACTTTCTATTATCACGTGGTAGATATGAAGGCAGCGCTCTGCTGTCGGGTACCTACCAGATCGCCACACAGACCTCATTAATGCCCCCACAGATGGATGTAATGGAGCAGTTGGTGATGCAGGTCCCCGTACCGCTGCAGGACGAGGGCTCCAAATCACAGAACTTGCAGAGCTGTCTCATGGGGAAAAGAAAGAGCATACCTGCAGAGGAAACATAAAAATATTTCCATGGTTAGCGACATATGTCTGACAAGTACACTGAAAATATGGCAGCTTTCAGAGCCAATTCAACCTCTGACTGGTTTGAATCTGTGTCCTCATGTTCTTTAACATCAGAGTGACGTGCAGCTAAATTGAAAAGCAGTTGACGTAAACATAAAGGTTGTATGTTTTTCTCTGTCAAATGCTCTTCAGTAATATTTCTCTTGAGTCCCAGTTTCAGAGAATTTGCAACTTTTCCTTTTTCAATGGATGCAAACACTCTTATTTCGTGAACATCAGCAGGTGGCACTGGTTTAGGAAAGGCTGGTTGTTTTAAAGGAAAGGAAACATGACTAGCGCTGAAGGATGGTGCAAAAGCAAGTGCTGTTGGATCACAACAAGAATGTGCTCAGTCAGAGTCTACAGCCAGACAGATGTTTTTCAGCGAGGAGTTGTGGGCTCTCTAACATCGGACTTCCGTATCCGGTTCGTCCCTGATCTGCTGCGATCCAGCTCTGTCTCTCTCAGCCATCAACAGCCACTGGTTGCTTTTTCAGAACGCAGCCTGGAGCAGGACCACCAGACAGCTGGAGTCATGTGACCAAGGTTTTCCCGCGGTAATTACTGAATCAAGGACGATCTGGTGATAACACAGAGTGTTTTATTCTGAAAATTAACCAGATGTTTTTCATTTTGTTTTGGTGCCTGACTTCCTGTCCCACTCCATCTGCTCTGCTGAGATTGATGCGTCGTGCTCCAGCATCCGGCAAAAACAGAAGTCTTGTGTATCTGATCCGGAAGGCTCTGACCTGCTGGATCAGAAACACAGCCAACACGCAACGGAGTGGATCCAGTGGAAGTTAACACATTGACTAGAATAGAAACTGATCAGATCCTGTGCTGTGAATAGGAGACAAACCGGACATGGATTTGGTGTAATTTGGCCATCAAGGTACTCCAGTCTTCTCCCAAAGTCCAAAGACTTGCTTATACGTTTTTGTAGTGACTCTTAATTGCCTGAAGGTGTAGATTTAAGTGTGACTGTAACTGTTAGTTTGTCTTTGTATATTAGCCTTTTGATTGACTTTCTGTGAAGCGTGTACCTCCTGCCGAATGACAGCAGGGATCGGCTCCCGTACAAGATAAGCTGTGCAAATAATGGATGGATGCACAGATGAATAATAAAAAACAAAACATCTGGTTTGGAGGACTCGTTGAGTGAACCAGAGACCATTACACACACAGCAGATTTGAATCATGGAAAAGCCTCAGCTACCTGCATTCACCAGGTCAGAACCATAACCACCTGTCAACACAGACAACCACAACCAGGGAAACACCTTAGCCAGACTGGACTGCATATTCCAAGATCAACCACCTCAAACATGCAGCATGGAGCTGAAGGAAACCATCGAGTCGTACAAAAATAGGCCGAAACCAAACTTAACGATCCTCACAGACAACCACAGCTGAAAAAATAGGCTGCATGTGCCAAGCTTCAGCAAGTTCTAACATCATTCCACTTTAGATACATAACCCAAAACCTCACAGAGTCTTTTTAGATGCCTTTTATGCAAAAGGGATTTCCTGAAATAAGCAATGAAGTTTCATCTTTTTTTAAACAGTTGCATGAAAGACAGGATGTAGAGTCTTTCCCTGTCTGTAGTGAATGCTTGTGAAGGGACAAATCTGTAAATTGAGAGGTCGAATCCATCTGAGAAATTATTTAAGACTGACATAGCTTTTATTATCAGAGTGAAAAGAGACAATGACTCCACATGTGACAGTTTCACTCATTTTTCTGGACTGAATGTGAAGCAGTTTAGATCTGTGATCCGCGTTTATGATCCTGAGCCCTGTAGTTAAGGTAAAAGTGTTTGAGTTTATCACCTGGCTGGTTGGAAGGTATGCATGCGATACCGTGGCACACTGCCTGGGCTGGCAGTGTAATCACTACAATCTTATCCCTGTCATTCTCCCCAGCACGACACGAGCTGCCTACACTGCTCTGATCTCCCTCCGCTCTGTGGCCTGTTCAGACCTGCAGCAGTTCACTTCAGTCAGTGAGAGGGTTCATTTAGGTCTTTAAATCTATACTTCTCAGAAAGAAAAGAAAGGCTGTATCGTGTGTCTCAGGAGTTGAACGAATCTGACTTACAGGATGGGTGTAGCTCTGTAGGTGCAGCAGGGTGGTTGCAGAAACCCCTTCTTCTGCAGGGAGGTCTGAGTATAAGCCTCCTTGTTGCCAAGCATCTGTGCCGGTTCAGCTTCACTGAGCCATACACTGAATTCCTTCCAGCTCTGTAGCATGCACGAACATCAGCTTTTCCTACACTCCTGAACAGTGCTGACGTGGTCATGGTTCCGGTCCTGATGACCCAGTGTCTGTTTGCATCTTTGGTTCAGTGCTCGAGTTTCTTTCTGAATACATGAAATGAGTTCATGGTCTCTAAAGTAACTGTTTAAGTCTGAACCCTCTGGTTTTAAAAAGTTCCATTAGATGAGGTGTTACAAAGCATGACCTTTCATTCATGTGCTGTTAGAAGAACAGGAAATATTGGTTCTCAACTTGGAAAGTTAAGGGGAACACCACCGTGGAAATGTATATCTACACTTTACACCTTTTTTCTGCTCATGTAAATGAGCAGCATGGTGTTAGATGTATATGACCTGGATTACTCATGACTGAGGGTGCTTTCACACCTGTAGCGAGTTTGCTTTGTTCTGCATCAGGTGATAAAACGGTCCATTGTTGTTTTCCTCCCTCAGGTCTTTTTGTGTTCACACTACAGTACTGTAAAACGGGCCAAAGCACACATCATTGCAAGGCTGTCCTTGCGTCATTATGTAACAGCCTCTGTTAAACCAATGCCATGCAATCTGGTGGCAGTTTGCCCTGCTGAAAGCTGGTTTCAAGACAGAAAAGTTGCCTTGGAGCAGTAAGGAGGTCATCAACATTTGTGAACATGAGCATATTTGACTCACAAAAATACAGAGGTTTAAAAACTTCTGAGTCAGCGCATGAATGAGAGAGGCTTTCACGTGTGTTGCATGAAGGCCAAGACGCTCCGACAGCAAATGTACAGGACCAGATTGCAAAAATGGAGGTTCCAAAGATTAGAAGGACAAATTCCCCTGGTTCCCCTGGACAAAAGTAGTCAAAGTTGAGTTTTGTGATGTTGCTAAGCCAAGCTCCAGCTCTTCTACTCATGTTGAATTTAAGCTGCTTGATTCAGTACATTTTCACTGCAAACAAACTGCTTCAGGGATGATGTGAAGCTTGTTTTGTGCAATAGCTGCGTTCACATATGTCCAAATGTTGGAACAACTTCTCCAGGTCCACTGCATGAAACACCTCATCTTTGCAGCGTTCATTTTGTTTCAATGTCATGACTTTGTGCTCATGAGAACACCAAAGTCTGAAGAATAACCTGTGATAACGGACACAGAGACAACCAGAGGAACATGTGAACGCATGTTGGATACAATATGGTACTCAACAATCCAACACACCTTCAGCTTTCTGCTTGAACTAAAGCTACGTTCCTCTTCTGGCTCCTGCAGACTGAACGTACTTCAGTCTGCTGTAATGTTTGAGTCATGTTGCTGTAAAGTCTACTTCGATGACCCCTTCAGTTCTTATCAGCATCTTCAAACTGTCCGAGTTTCAACAGTGCTGATAAGAAATGTGGGCCATGGTTCAGATTCACATCTTTGAACCGACTAAGAGAGGATGTCTGATGTGACAGATATCCACTTCAATGCGATGAAAAGGGGAAACTTCAACAACAGCAGCCCTCACACATTTGAAAATCTAAGACAGACAAAACAACTGCAGTCCGTGCTATCCTTAAATCTGACCTGCAGCGCTTCTGCAGAGCTGAGCCCTGAAACTCAACCACAGGAGGACTCGCATGAATTCTCATTACCCTCCCTCATGTCTTCAAACTGAGCTCTCCTTTAACTGTTTATACGGGTGGGTGCGAGTGTTTGTGTGACACCGGATCACAGTCTGCATGGGCCGGGTTATTCATTTAAAAAGGGAAACACAGTTAATATACTTTCAAGACACATTCCGTCACACTGAGTCTGGAGCTTGGGGCAGCATGGAGAGCATGAAATAGCAGAGCGCAAACACCCACTCGCAACCTCCAGACAAATAAAAGCTGCTGATTTAGTGCAGCAAAGCACCGCTGAGACCGAACGAGCGAGGGAGCGGAGTCACTTTATGAAGCCAGTGAGCTCAGCTACTCTTTTATGGCGTTGATTAATCTTTATTGTACCATTGTGCAACACTAATTACGAATTAAGAGCTCATTAACAGATGGTTTTGGTTGTCAGCCAGAAGTCTTTGCTGGCGTAGACTGAGCTCGGTTTAACTGTTTGAACCCGGGTTGTGTTTGCTCTGTTTGCACACCTTTGCCTTGCTTTATATATTACAGGTGTAGAGGGAATCAAACTGCAGTATGCACATGTCTAACTGTTCAATGTTTCACTACTTTTGGCACAACATGATGTTCTCTAACAAGAATCACAACAAGTGTCTGATCCATAAACCGACCCCTATGTCCTCTTCATCATGCTGTTCACATTCTGACATCATGAGACCAAGACGACACCAAATGATCTACCAACAACCAAGCGTAAACCTCTGGTCTATCGAGGATCCACACCAATTCAAAAAAGACGATCTTTACAGCAGAAATAAACATGTTTACAGCCTGGTACAAAAGATGAGTGTACTCTGGATAGCTCATTTCTCGATCGACACACTGTACGGGGGTTGAATTTTTCATAACGCAGCAATTTCAAAGATATTGAGATTACGAGTCTTCCAATGAGAGGCACAGCTGACTTGATTGGCAGGCGGGAACACTGTAGCTCTTGGCTAGGAGCCTCTTTCATCACAATCGCTATATGGCTCCCACCGACGATTGGCTTCAAAACAGCGCTTCAGAAACAGATGGGTGACGTCACGGATACTACGTCCATTATTTATACAGTCCACGTCAACAACAGACTGAGTCATCGTGTAGAGGGTTGTAGCCGTGCACCTCAGAACCTGAATAACAGACAACAAATTGACTTGTGAACAGCATGAGACTTCGTCATCAAGCTGTAATTGATCTCAAGAACACACGACAAGTTATTGAGAATTTATTTGTGGGCTATTCTTTAAACAAATTGTTTGAGATGAAGAAATTGTTGCATTGCATGCTCCTACTTACTTTCATGAAATAACAGCACCGCAGCATGAACATTTTTAATTTTCCCAAAATTTCACCAGAAAGCTGAATATCCCTAACTTTCTTTTTAAGATGACAGCGATAACTCCCCTCACACAAGAGGGAAGGTATTGATCCAGCATTCATTAAAGGAATGTTGGCTTAAATTGTGAAAAAGTTAAATGACAAAATTTCGAAAGTGTCGGACGCTTTTCAAATGTATGGAAAGCCCTGTGGAGGAAAGTAAAAGAGAGCGCCTGTGGGGTGAATATATTAACTAACTGAGAGACTTATTGGGTCACTGTAACTATGTTTAGGAGGGTTGTTTCAGGAAAATACATTTTGTGGATTCCCCGCCTCAGCTTTTTTTCACAAACTGACCCTGGGTGTTTTTCGTACCCTGCTGATTTGTTGTATTAAAATCTTTACAAAGTTAAGATTAGATAAAGCTTGAAAGAAAGACTTCTTCTGGGGGGGATGGTGCAAAAGTAGTGCACAGATATAACCGTGCAAAGGCAGCCGGTTATGGTGTGGTCCACTGTCCGCTCAGCATCGATGCGCTGCTACTCTTGCAGCAGACATTGCTAAGAGGTTTATAATATACACCGTCAAAGTGCACATTTTTAACTCCTTTAAATTTTCTCTCATGAAACATACACGATAAAAAACAAAACAAATAACCAGCATAAAGATCTCAAAGTCAGATCCTTTTTCTTAACATTTCAGAACAGTTTCAATGACCTCATTTGCCAAATGAATAGCTTGCTTCACCATGGATATAGCCCCCCTAGTTCTGCTTTTGACCTTTACCCTGCACACCTGAGATACAGATCAATTATTGTTTTCTCCAAGGGTCAAACAAAAGACAAACACTCTACAATTAATGGATACCTCTGCAGGAAGTCTGTGGTGATATATGGGTCACGGTTCAAGCTGCTTAAGTATTCTGACTTTCACTTTTTTACGACATCTTTCCTGCTGCCAAATCACGAGTAGGAATTACAGAATGAAAACATGAGTGACCTCTGTGAGTCACAGGAAAGCAGAGGGGGGAGGTAATGGCTCCTGAAGGGGCTGTAATTGAAATGTGAGATTTCTTTGTGCTCCTGTTACTGCAGGAGGGAAATCGCTCTACTGTGACCGGCTTCTGTCTGGAAGGAGGACCAATAAATAACGGTGATAGACACTGATGTTGATTTTGTTAACACAAACACCCCATCCTTTTTACAAAATCCCAAAACTCTCAAAGTGGTGAGGAAACTTTTCATCTGTCAGTAGAAGCCATTGCAGTTAAAGCTAGCTAACTAGCTGGTTACTGAGTCTTCTTCTACTGCTGCTTCTGCTTCATCTGCTTCCCTCCGTTTTATGGCAGGTGGCAACCAGCAAAACGAACCACTACCGCTCCCTTCTATTAACCAAACAGTTGCACGGTATCACTGCATGCTTATATTGTGCATGATATCAGTTTTAGGTTTGATACCTTTTTTAAAAGGTTTCAAACCCCAGAAACAACCACGTCATGACACCTTGTTCTGAGCAGCTGAACGAGCTTCACAGCACCGAAAGTTGACGTAAGCGGAAATGTTTATATGTCCTCTCCTCTTTGTATTTCCTATCCTCTCCTCTCTCATTCCCTCGTCCCTCCCTCTGAGGATGTGAGCTCACAGTAGACGGGAGGACAGACAGCAGGAAACCTCACTGCAGTTTATCACCCATGTAGAGGACACACGGCTTCAAACTGCTACAGTATGAATGGAAAAAGTGAAAAGTCTGCACACCAGGCAGACAGTGTCGCTCAGAGCTCATGCAAAACCGTTTTTGAAACAGCTTCTTTGTTTAAAAAATGAGGGATCCTAAAGATGTCTAAATCATGTTTTTATTGGGGAAAAGAGGATGATAGGTTACTTTTTAAATGTGATACATGCAGAGACTGAATGTAGTCTCAGTGACGTCACCCACTGGTTATAAGGCCCACAGATGGCGGTCACCATATTGAAAGCGCTAACTCAAAACAACCTTCAGTTGATCTAGACATCAACAAAGAGGTGAATTTTGGGCCACAGCTTTCACACACACCTAATCTAAAGTAATCATGAAAAGTTTTCCATTAATGTGATCAATACAGATGAAAAAATGTGGTGCAATAATACTATAAGTATTGAGACCAAAACAGTTTTTTGTTCCAGGCTGTGAACTTGTTTCATTCTGCTGTAATATGTACATTTTAATATGACCTTTAGAGCCAGCCTCTAGTGAACACATGAGGTACTGCAGTTTTTTTGCGTTAACTTCATATTTTACACCAGAGGTTGCTTCTCGGATGTAAATTATATTATGTCCAGATACGCTACCAGTCAGGAGTTTGAAAATACCTTCTCATTCAAGGGTTTGTATTTATTTTAATTATTTGAAACACTGTAGATTAATACCAAAGACATCAAAACTATGAAAGAACATATATGGAATTATTTAACTAACAAAAAAGTGTTAAACAAACCAGAATATGTCTTATATTTTAGATTCTGTAAAGTAGACCCCTTTTTCCTTCATGACAGCTTTGCACACTCTTGGTATTCTCTCAGTCTGCTTCATGAAGTGGTCTCCTGGAATGATTTCTAATTAACATGAGCCTTGTCAAGAGTTCATTTGTAGAATGACTTGCCTTCTTAATGTGTTTGAGACCATCAGTTGTGTTGTTCAGAGGTACAGTTAGTGCCCTTTTTGACTACTGTTGTAATCCAGATTATGGCAAAACCAGATTTTTTTTATGTCTTCAGTATTAATCTACAATGTTGAAAATAATTAATATAAATAAAAACCATTGAATGAGAAGGTGTTTCCAACCTTTTGACTGGTTGTGTAGCTTAAAAGAAGTCATCTTGACCCTGTTGTTCTTGAAAAATTGTATCCTTTTTAATGCAAATCGCTAACAGTAAAAGATCTGATTATTGATTGCACCATCACTTGGCTTTACACTTTGTTTCCATTGACATTAAATTGCCATTAAAGGATGCCATCTTCCAAAAAACAATAACATGGATCTGAGCTGTTACACTAAACCTGAACAGTCTTAATTTGGTTAGCAGACAGTCTTTCCAATTCAACTTAAGTCTCTAATATTCTGAAGCATGTCTGCCATATTTAAATATCCAGATCTGGTTTAGTGATGATTACAGAGTTGTGCATGCAAACCACAGCATTATAAAGTTGAAGGTGTGCAGGTCGTTTGATCTAAGAGGTGGAACAAAAAAATGGCAAGGCATCATTGTCATAACTTGTGCAATACAGTTATCACATTGCTGGCGCCAATAATATCAATATTTCAACTTAAAATAAAGCATCTCTCTGAACAGATCTCCCTTCCAGTGTGACTCACAGCTTCATTACTTTATGACCCATCGTGGAGGCACTAATATTTGGATAAGGAATCACTGTATTGTGATTTTATCGTTGTCCTGGGCAGTGTGTCGGGTAAAGTTTCATTACCCATTGCTTTATTTTTACTCTGCAGAAAAACTCAGGGCGGAAAAGGTTTGTTTCTAAGCGTTCACATGAAGGGGGTGATACAGCTCCAAGAGGGTAGATCACTGCAGAAAGTTATGGTTTCTCTAAATCTAACCCTCAACCCCTTAAATGAGAATGAAAAATATTGAAATATGTCAGAGGAAGTAAAAGTCCCTCTTCATTTGGCTCGAGTCCTGTCACTGAAACGAGGAGAGACAACTGGCAAGAGGCTGCGCAGGGCTACATAACTGCCCCAGCAGGCGGCTCAGCTCTCTCCCCCTGCCCCTGAAAGTTATCCTCCCACCTATACGACTCCCTCTTAATCCCCCTCTCTCTGACTTGGCTGTAATCCTCTCATTCCTCCCGTCTTTATCTTCCTGTGTTCCTTCTCTCTCTCTCTGCCACCTCCGCCTGCTTCTTCCTTTTGACCCGAGGAGTCAGTGGAGCAAGTCCAGAGAGGGGAGCACCGGGGAAGTCGACTAATATGGTCAAAATCAAAGAGAGACGCTTCAGAGGGGTTAAAGTGGACGACCCCCTCGCTCTGCTCTTCTTCTGCACACGGAGGCCCAGTAACGTCAGTGTAAACACAGGAGGTATCAGGATTGCAGGACTGTACAGGCCCACACACACCTACTGAGAGGAGCGCTATGGGGGCATAAATGTTTCTTGAACTCACAAGAATTCCCAAAAAACAATCCCTCTATGTGCAAAAGAAAGAAACCACCCATCTCTCCTGTTTCCTGTCTGGATAATTTCTGTTTGGCACCTTCAGATGGGCTTGTATCAGGCACTATCTCAGCTCAGCACAAGGACTGATTGGGAATATGAAGATTCCCTGGAAAGGAAGGAAGAAGGAACCTTCCTGTGACGGCTCTCTGAGCGGATGGTTATCCACATCAATTGAAAGCAAACAAAGAAGGGAGAGATAAAAACAACAGAGTCCGGGCCGGGTGTTTGGATAACCACAGTGTCAAGCTGCTCCGGTACTGAGAGTGGTGGGCAGCTTCCTCCAGGCCGTGGTGCTCTGGAGAAGTCAGAATAACAGGGAGTGTGTATGTGTGTGTGTTTATGTGCAATGTGTGGAAGCGTTCTTGTATGTGTGTTGTTTAACATATCTGTGACACACAATACAGCAGAACCACACAGTCCTAGTGGTATGTGGTTGAAAATAGGTCTCATTGTAGGAGGAGGACAAGAAGAAAGATCAGAGAGAGAAGAGGAGGTGGAGGAGGAGGACAACCAGCTTTGTGACAAGGTGTTTTAAGGGAGTTATTCTGCGCTCACCCTGCCCACCTGTCAACAAGTGTGGGGAAGTTCCTGTGGTTAACCCGTACAGGAGGTGTTACAGTATGACAGATGGAAAGTTGCCAAGTCTGTTAAATGCAACTGTTAACACATGGGATTACAGAGGAGGAGGAGGAGGGAGGAGGGAAAGTGCCACCAAACGTGTTTAGAGTGAGACTTAAACACATCAGCTCCAAAAACACTTCACGCTCAGACGCTCGATGCAAACCCACATGTGAAGCCTAACACTGTTCAGACCCACTGATCTGTTTACACAGAGTCCCATAAAGCACCATTAGTCTGACGGTTGTATAATGATGATGTGTGAAGCATTGAGAACATTAAAATCTGAATAAAAAGTGCAGCTTTGAATAGTTCACTGAGCTGGAACAAACATGAGACAGAGGGTGAGGGTCGTGAAAGGAGATGTCATGAATGTCCAACACAAATAAAGGCTGATATTGAATCTGCAAAGGTCAGGACTTCATGATGAGTTCAAAACGGATTTATGTGAAAGCCTGACCTGGATGACATCATTAAGGTCATTTTAGCACATACAAAGCCTCATAAACATCCAAAACATCCCAGACTGATAAGAGCTGCAGAAAACGAGTCTCCTGTTAAAGCTACCTCAGTGAAATTAAGTTTGGTGTAACACAAGACCTTTATGTTGAGCCTTTGGTGCACTGAGTTGGTTAACCAAGTAGCTTAAAATAGTGTAAAATTAAGGATTTCTCGAATCTGATCAGATCTTGCAGACAACATTGTCAAACAGTGAGGCTCCTCTTGCAACAACAGTTTATCTCAGAGTGGAAAATCTCTCTTTAAAGTTCCATATCAGTAACAAAAACAAGCGTGCTGTCTCACACCGGACGTCACGGAGAGTAAATGTAGGACAGTCCAGCACTACGGGCATATCTGAGCCGTGAGTCTGCCGCTGAGTCACCTGTTGCGCCTGGCTGTCCTCTCCGGAGAGCCATGCGTAACGAGCTGGAGGGGAAGTTTCCCAGATTCATTACAGACCCACTAAACAAGTTTGGTTTGATTACTCTGAAAGTGACATTAGCGAGGAGGGCAGCAAAGGGCAAACGCTGACATGACAGTCAAAGAACATGCGTTTCTTACCGGCGGTCCCGGACTCCTGCAGCACCGCGAGGAAAAAGATCGATAAAGCTCCTCGTAAAGATAAAGAACAGCGCTGTCCCGCCATGTTTCCGTGTCCTCCGTCCAGACACTCTCTCTCATGAACGCTGAAGTAAAGAGAGTTTGGGAGAGGACAGAGTTTGGTGTGTTCCCTCGTCTGTGCGCTCCACTCCGCTCAGCAGCTGGAGAGTCACTGCTGAACCATCCGCACACCCACACTGTATACACACACTCGCACACACACATATACACAGGAAACCGGAGGAGGGAGGACTCTCTCTCTCTCTCTCTCTCTCTCTCTCTCTCTCTCTCTCTCTCTCTCTCTGTGTATGTGTGTGTGTGTGTGTGTGTGTGTGTGTGTGTGTGTGTGTGTGTGTGTGTGTGTGTGTGTGTGTTAGTGTTTGCGTAATTGCCTATCCAAATCCTGGAAGTGGGAACAGTAAACAGCTTTGTATACATTTACATAAACGCAGGTTCGTGAAACATTGCCAACCAGCTTTCTGGAATATCACAGAGCTGCTACAGACTTTTAGAAAGTCTAGGTTTACTGTAACAGCTGAAGGAAACGTTTCACAGACATGAACACATTCATAATTCCTCGTCAACCGTGGTTCTACCCATACACCTGCAAGAGCTCCATTATCCTTGATAGCCTCTGAAGACTATACAGTTGTCAGTGCATGCCATTCAGTTGTGTTGTGTCTGTAGCAGGCACCTGTGCATCCATGGGCATGTTGACCTCTACATAAGGAGGCAGCAGTGAGCAAAAATGACAATCAAATACCTGACTGGCAAGATCAAAAAGTGGTCACGCCATGTGCCTGGTAGTCCTGCTGCATGCGGTTGCTAGACCAAGATCTGTGTGCTGGTCCCCTCAGTGGTACTCCACCATTGCGCTTCTCTACTGACAACATGAGTGCTATAAAGTCGTGTAAAAGGATTACTTACATTTATTTTGTCTGTCTCTCATGTGTATTAAAAGGTTGGTGTCTGATAACTGTGATGATATAAACGTATCAATCGACAGCAGATAGAACTTAATCCAACGTTACTTTATTACATGCAGCCTAACATGTATGCTAACCATGAAGCTAATCTAGGTTGATTGCTGCAGGTTAGCCGTTTAAGTATTTCCTTAAAGGTTTTCATGATGAGGGATAGTGTGTTGGAGATAATGTTCATAATTAAGGCCCCAGAAGACCATACTTTTAAAAAAATTATATTTTGGGCCTTTACAAATATGAAGCCCATGCGGAAATGCTAAAAACTGCAGTTCATCAAGCGTCCACTTGAGGTTGGCTGCAGAAACACAGGAAACCACATACACACCCATTCAAAAAAGACAATCTTTACAGCAGAAATAAACATGTTTACAGCCTGTTCCAAAAACTGTTTAGGTCTGAATAGCTCATTTCTCTACGGGGGTAGCTGCTGGGTAACACTGGCAAGACTACTGGAATAAGTTGCTGAACTTCCTGCATATAACGTACCAATTGCCATTTTCAATCGATATGCTGCTGTTTTAAAGGGTACAATATTAAGGAATTAAGCTGTGAAGCTGCTATAGTTGCACATAGCTTCTCTGTTACAGCTAAATTGGCTTTTGCAGCAGAAACCAAGCTGCGTTCCTCTTATAATGGTATTCTATATAGTAGCCTGTATGTGTTCTGTTTGTGTAGGCACAGTGGAGAGTGCAAAGTTAATTTCAACCCAAGTTTGGTCCAATGAAAAAGGGAAAAGGCTCAGGTCTGTGGCATGAGTTTTAAACATAGACTGTAAATAAAAATGGACAGCGTTGCTCCGCCTCTTCCCGTTGTACAGTTCTGAAGCCAAAAAAAACCCTCTCCTGGGCGCCACCATTGTGCAGCCAGAGCCTGTGAAGCCACTGTAATAAGCTCCGCCCTACAGCGTGACGTCACAAGACGCTGTGTGTCCTTTGAAGTTTCCCTCTACGGTGGCTGTGAATCAAAGGAAACCCGGAAGTAAAATCCCGTTTTTTAAACTCTAATAACCAACGAAAAAGAAACTTTTCAGGAAAAAGAGGCCTTGAACACAAAACAGTCAAATAATAACTACATATAACCACAGCATACGGATACTAGAAACATTCGTACGACGTGTATTTATTTTTTAAAGTTTGACTGCTCCCCCATTCAAATGAATGGGGGAGACGGATTTTTGACCTATACTGCAGCCAGCCACCAGGGGGCAGTCACACTGCTGAAAGCCTCACCACCAGCCACCGGAACCTCTCCCTTGGTTTTAAAGAAATGGAAACTAAAACTCTAACAGATTGAAGTCACCAAATAAAGCCCCAAAGTTCCACAAAGCAGAGGTAAGGTTCGGTTATCAGGCCCCTCTCCTGGAGCCCTGAGCCACTTTGCTTCCAGATTGTGCAGAAACATCGGACACGCCCTATACATGCACTTGCATCATGCACCATAGATCATACTCATAGGGCCCCACATTTCCCAAAACACAACATCATTATACAAAACATATCTGCATTTCACAATACATGGAAACCTTGAGATTACATAAAGTGTTTGTGATTGGATTGGACCCAAGTCCCTGGTGACAGTTATGAAGGAACACATCTCGCTAAACTTTCAGTGTGAGTCTGATAAAGTGTAGTCACTCAGTGTTTGTTCATTGCTTCTCCTTTAAGAGTATAGATGCATACGTGTGTTTGTGTGTGTGTGTGTGTGTGTGTGTGTGTGTGTGTGTGTGTGTGTGTGTGTGTGTGTGTGTGTGTGTGTGTGTGTGTGTGTGTGTGTGTGATCCGACAAGCTTGCCGATTGATGAGTGACAGTCCTGGCAGTGATCTCAGCTGTACTCTGATGGCAGCAGAAACTGGGCCCGGTGACAGAGCCATGATAAAGCTGAGCCTGTCTGTCTGCTTATGTGAGGCAGCAGGTCTGGACATGCAGCTCTGTACTGTACCAGCCCTGGACCTGAGCTACACTCTATAGAGTCTCACAGCCCCCGCAAACCCAGTTAACCCCTCCCCTCAATGGTCCTCTAGAGTCCTGCTCTTTCAGCCACAGGTCAGGGCCCAGCGGCTTGGTCCTCTGTTTGGTTTTTGGTCCCAAACGACAGCCATAGTGGAATATATCTTTAAGCCTGGGACCACAGATAACCCGAGTTTGGCTTAATGTCTCAAATATAGTTCCTTTTCAGTACGTAAAGTCTGGAGGGTTGATTTTGGGGTTTTACAAACCAAGTGTTTTTTTGGGGAATAAGATAAGACAGTAAAACTCTGATCCCACTGGCAGTCGATGGATGCCTTGATTATTTGTGTTATTGAAGTTACTGAAACATGATGGAAAATAGATATCTGTGTATGATCACCTGCAGACGCACTGCACCCACTGTGCCTCCTTCAGGAAATATGTCTGGATTCACTTCGCAGCTTCGTCTGGATGCTTACAGCTGACTATTGCCAAGTTTTATGAGCTGTTGGTAAGGTGAGTCTTGGCTCAGAACCAGGGTTTTCTCTGATGCTGTCTATGTGTTTCCCGTCAGAGGTGTTTTTGCTGTCAAGCAAGTCACAAGATCAGCCAGCAACGGCATGATGAACCCATAAACAAGTGGCCAAATAACACCACTTTGCTAAACTGAAGGAAGTTAACATTCATTCTTTATCAGGAATCTTTGCAAGATGAGACAACTGAAATACTCTGAGTTCAGATCTACAATTTCTGGTGCAACATCAGGACCTTAGGAGAAGCTGTCACGCAAATTTGGCACCTGAAACTCGTGTATTTGATGATGTGTTGCATAATTCATTCATTTGTGTTGCCAGTTTTTTAATTACATCTTGCATTGACTTTGTATTTAATAATGCTACACACATTTGAACAATTATTGTCATCACTTCTTGACTTTCCTGCCTTGTGTATGGCTCCCTAAAATCAGCAACAACAAGGATGTTAAAATAGATAGTCTGGGTCAAGGAGTTATTGTTATTTTTATTATTATTATCATTATTGTTGTTGTTGTTGTTGTTATTATTATGATTATTCTGCTGATTATTATTATTTTATTTGTATTATTATTTATTTGTATTATTATCTTTATTTTATTTATTATTATTATTATTATTATTATTATTATTATTATTATTATTATTATTATCATCATTTATTTATCCTCTACTTAGTTATCCATTTTCTTGAATTTATCTGATCCTTTTTACTTTAACTGATTTTTAATTGTGCTGTCTACCCTTATTAATCTTATTAGCTTTATTGTATTGATTTTATTTAATTTTGAAATATTTTTTATGATTATGACCTTTATCATTTTACAGTTAACAATCATTTTAATGAAGTTGCGTTTGTTGACATGCAACCTGGACCTCAGCTGCAGAAAAAACTCTAAAGAAACGAAAAAGGAAGAATGTGCATGAGAACTACTCGGGCCTTTCAGCTTTGACTACAAAAAACAAAACAAAAAAGACGCTTCAACAGAGCTGAATGGTCACTTCACACCAAACAAACAAGACAACTTCTAAGTATTTAGGGTTTCATTAAAACATTGTAAAGTTGTCGGTCACAGTGAAATCACTTGGAAAGTTTTGCACAGTCAAATTAGGGGATGCCATTTCTAACAACAACAATGGATCTGCTAATAAACTGGTAAATGACATAATTCTCTAATTGCTCCATAAATCTCACTGACCACTGACTGTTGATTTGACCGATGATTTGTAATGAGTGCTGATGGAGGGGAGTAGTCTGAGTTTCAACACTCAGTCAGGACTCTGCTGTCAGTCATTAAGTCTGAAACCAGGGATCAGTTTATTTCCATGATTCTTCCACATGTGGATCACACTGGGTTATAACTGATTCACTGAGATCCTGGGTGTTACCGGATGAGTTCAAGAACCAAATTAAGACGTTTTATTTCTGAATTGGTTCCAGAGAGAGAGAGGGATGTGTCAGTGTTTGAAGGTGTGGTTGACTTTCTCTTTATTAATCTCCACTGCTTTAGAGTCTTACATGTCTGTGTACACTGGCAGACTCCTTTTCTGTGTTCGCTGAGTCGTTCATGTTTTCATGTCCTTGCTTTTTGTAATTATTAACATCCTGAAGTTTCCTGGACAAACTGTATGACGCTTCCTTTGCCAGGGGAGTTTCGTAATAATGGAAAATTGGACACAAATGGAAAAGACTTTTTCCCTCTCTCATGTCAGCTGAGCAAGCTTTTAGAAGAAGATCTAATTCTGATTCTTGTGGTGTCTGTTTTGTTTCTTCAGCCACGGGAGACATATAAACAGATTCACTGTTTTTAGGGACTCATTCTGGGACTAAGTCATCCATGTAGGACCCTCTACTTCTCTCTATTATGTGACACAAGTCGATTCAATCAGGAGAAACTTTAGGGACAGTTGCGCAAGAGGAAATTCATGCAACTCTAACCAATCCCAGCACCTTTGTCTCAACTTGCAATTTTGGCCAATGATGCAACTTTACTGTATTATCCCTGCACACTTCTCTTTGATTCTCAGCATATTGATTCCCTCAGGTCTGCATTACTTTAAAAACATTGGATGGTATGGTGACTATGTCTTTAATATCTATGACACTAACTAGAGACTTCTTAATTTGATGTGTGAGCCAACTCTGATATCTTGTAATGACTTAACCGTCCCATCAGAGGTTGTTTTCCAAACTTTTTCCAACCAGAGTCTCTGTCACAAACATGAGTCAGCGCTGTTCTCAAGGAGTGTTTGTACGAGGAGTTAACCCTCCCTGTCCCATTAAAGTCACTAACTATAGACCTTTCTGGAGTCCTTGAGCTCCCTTGTCTCGTAGGTTCCTCTGCTGCTGTGGACGTGCCAGACTCCAGCTGCTATAACTACTACTATCCGTCTCACCACTATCATCTCTCTCTCTCTCTTCATCTCCCTCTATCCCTCTCTCCAACCGGTCTCAGCAGATGTGTGTCTAAAGGTGGGTACACACTAAAGGATAATCGGGCTGATATTTGTCCCGATCTCCCCCTTACGATCAAAGCCAGCAAAGGCCCGATTGTCTGATGTTTGCAAATGACATCGTGTCTGACTGTCCTGTGGCGTGGGGTGTGTTAAGAGTGATTTTGTTCGGTCAGAGCCGCTTGGAAGGCCTCAGAAGGAGAGATCGTAAATAATGAACATGTTTAATATTTCCTGTAGTGTGTGGGATGCTCCGAGAGGAGCCGAGCACGCACAGTGTGTAATATCACGTGTACTGGAGCAAAAGCCAATAAAGACGCGAGCTGACTCAGCTGACTGACGGAAAAGGAAGTAAAAATAAACAAAAACATGGCGCCGGTGAAAACAAAAGTCTCTTGGACCTCCCAAATGGAAGGCCAACTGGTTGATTTGTGGCAACAGCATGAATGTTTATATAATGTTTCATCCAAAACCTACCACAACAGGACGGACAAAAAGAAGAGTTGGACCGCCATGTTTGTTTATACCAAATTCACGTTTTACTACGCAAGATTTGGAATATTGAGCGTGAGGAACCTGATACTCTGCTGAAGAATCGGTTAGTGTGTGGTGCGCTCCATAGTGCGAACCACACACTATAAGATCAGAAGAGAGAGATCTTGTGCGATCTGTCTTTTGTAATCATCAAGTGTGTGGTCTCTAAATGTGGGAAGGTTTGAAGAATCCTGAATCCATGTGTACCAGCCTTAAGTGAGGCTTGAGTCTGGTCCTGCTGGAGGTTTCTGCCTGTTAAAGGAAGTTTGTCCTTGCCGCTGTAACTTGCTGAATGCTGCAAAGTGCTCTGCTCATGGTGGATTAAGATGAGATCAGACTGAGTCCTGTCTGTAATATGGGACTGGATCTTATCCTGTCTTTTTGTTGGGTCTTTGTTAATAATAGAACATAGTATGGTCTAGATCTGCTCTGTTTGGAAAGAGTCTGCAGATAATGTTTGTTCGTATTTGATGCTTTATAAATAAAGACTGATTGATTGATTGATTGAGTTGGTATCTACTTGTATCTTTTCAATGATGCAGCTCCCCAAATAACAAGTAGAGTGTCACACTCGGGGAAAACAGAGGAAGGATCTGCTTAATCTGCAAAGTGTAATCATTGTATTCCTGGAGTTGAAAGGGACTACAGCTATTATTATTACAAGAGCAAATTTCTACAGTTTTCCTGCTAGCCACAGTTACGTTAGCTTCCGTGTTCTAACTCTTGTTGCATGTAAGCTGGGCCTTAAAGACAGATGTGGTTGAGCACATAATCTGATTTATAACTCAGATTTTATTCAATCTTTAAATAAATGACCATTTCAGGATTTTAACGTGGAGATAAACTTTTAAAAGCCGTGTAAAATAAGGGCCGCTCTGTCCCGCCAGACTATTACACAACAGCTGTGAGCGAGTTCACCAAAAGCTTTCACAACACTTATCGTTACTTTTATTTCTCACATGTGAACACTTCCTTGGACTGACACTACGCCAGGCACAGCGTTTGAGTCCTTGTGCTCCCCGTCAGTTGTTGTCTGCTCTCGTGTTCGTGTTTCCAGAGAGCATTGGGGGTGACATCATGACAGTGTGCTGTTTTCTTACCCGCTGACTGAGGTGAAGCAGCTGGCCAAAGGGATTTCCCACTGAAGGCAGAGCAATGGAAACGTTATGGGTCGTGTTATTGCTGATCTAACAGATAAAGCATAACTTTCTTTCACACATTTTTATCGTTAGTCTCCGCTTCTTTCATGCTGCTTGTTTTCAGGCCACATGCTGGGTTGTATTACAGGAAATATTCAATCCACGCGTCACTCTCGCTCTTCTGCCTGCACACACAAACGTTTCTCTTCTGACCACAGAGCTGAAGCAGAGGAGGAGAGTGTCAACAGTTTCAGAACAACTTTCAGAGATCAGGTTTGAGTGTCAAACTCGCAGCAGGGCGCACAGAGGTGTGTAGGCAGCTCAATGGGTTATTGGTTCAATGTGGTTATCTTATAGAGTGAGGGGAGGGCATCTGTGTCATACGAAAAGTCCCTGTTATTTCAATAACCAGTACATGAGTTAAACAACATCCCCCACATACACATTTGTCACACACAATGAGATCTGCCTTCTCTCTGTGTGTGTCTTTCTTTTGCACACACTTGCATTCCTATAGGTTGTAATCACTGGTCACCATGGCAACTCACCCTACAAGCACTGACTTAATGACCCCTGTTTTTAGCCGCTAATGTCTAAGCTAGCTTAGCCTCTCAGGTTGATCTCAGTGTTAGAACATGACTCAAACTCAGGCCGATAAAGCAACTATTGACCTCAGTGCATAGTGGTACAGTGCAGTAACATGGTTTGAGTGTTTGCATGTGTGTGTGTGTGTGTGTGTGTGTGTGTGTGTGTCTGTGTGTGTGTGTGTGTGTGTGTGTGTGTGTCTGTGTCTGTATGTGTGTGTGTGTGTGTGTGTGTGTGTGTGTGTATGTGTGTGTGTGTGTGTCTGCATGTGTGTGTGTGTGTGTGTGTGTGTGTGTGTGTGTGTGTGTGTGTGTGTGTGTGTGTGTGTGTGTGTGTGTGTGTGTGTGTGCGCCAGCTCTTGAGAAGTCCAGCAGACTCCAGTAAGGAATGTTGGAAACAGCTGTGGACATGACCAAAAGAATTTACAATGAAACCCACCTTCTGATGGTATTACACACACACACACACACACACACACACACACACACACACACACACACACTCACACACACACACACACACACAAAGCCACACGCACAGGCACACACACACACACACACACACACACACACACACACACACACACATACACTTACACGCACACGTACATGTACATGTACACGCACACTTAAAAAGTACAAACATTCATCTGTTTTGTGTTTCCTCATCAGGGTCGCAGAGGATTGAAGTGGAGTTCATCATTACAAAAGTTTCAAGCATTCAAAGACTGAAATAATAAAATATATTCAAAACTTTCTCAGCAGCTCTTCTCCTTCCAAGGATTATAAGAATAGTAATATAAAATATCATCAACATACAAAAGAAAATGCTGTGTCATCTTTATTTCAAACAGTATATCATCAAGTACATTCAATTGAACTATGAACTGATGCAACAACAGGTTGCAACTGTCAGTCGTCTCCAGCTCAAGGGGGTTTCTTTACATTGTTTTGTCTAACCAACAGATCAGGATGAATTGATATTCTTCTTAATAATATACAACAATCATATAACTTAATAAACTGAGTATCGCAATGAGAAGCACAACAAGTCTGTAGAGGGCGGTAGAGCATACAACCTAACCTGTCAGGAGTAAGTTCTAGCTAATACCGGTTCCTGGCCCTGACACTGCTTCTCCTGTCCTCTTTCTAACATCTCACAAACACCAGTAGATAGGATTTGAGTTACGGTAACTTGTTTCCTAGTAACACATTACTCTAAACATTAAATAAATGAGAGGAAAAAGCATATCCTACACCTGTAGAAATATTCACATTAGTAATTTTCTGTTCCTGACTTTGCCACTGAAACACAATCAAGTCCATACACGCCATACTGTCTTGCAGAACATCTTGTCTTTTGAGCTGGACAGGAACATTTAGATGTGATATCAGAAGTGAAGGTTCACTGATGTCACCTCTTGGTTCGTGGATTAATGCTCTGATGCTTCCAGATTACAATTTGGGAGCCAGAAGACATCATAATTGATCAAAAAGCTGAAGCAAGAGAAGAGTGGTTAACCAAGTCAGGAGCTGAAGGTAGTGATACATTGTTTAGAAAAGTGCATCCCCCCCAAAACAACATTGCAAAGTGCAAGTGAAGCAAAGTGACGGTATCCACAGTCTCTTTCCTTTTGAGTCTGAGCAGTTACGATCACTTCTCGAAAGTCTACGAGCAGGGAGGAGGAAACTTCTACAGAAATACGACTGAGGAGGTTTGGGGTTGGGTATTTCCATTTTATTTACACATCCCGAGCTGATAATTCAACTCATGGGGTTACAGGAATGGGTGTGTACGTACACATGCACACACATTCACATTAACCCTGCTAATTGAAAGCAGCAGTTTGCACTGTGTTGAAATGTTCTGAGTGTCTGTCCACCTGTTGTCTTGTGGATTGAGGGAAGGCTAAAGCTGCAGCGTATGAATGACCAACAATTGTACATCAATCTGCTACATATCTCATTGCTAACTCAACAAAGCATAAGTAATCATTTTGAGTAAGAAGTTCCAAAGGTCATGACTTTCAGCTGACATGTGTAATCCTTTCTGTTGTTTCCCTCATGGTTTGCATCTCTGTTCTTTGTTCATGACTCTGTTTTGAGTCCCGAAAAGAACCTTTCTATTTCAGAATACAGAGGTCATTCATTTCACATCGGACCCACTGGAAACTCAAGATCCTTTCATCATATCCTCACTCAGCAGTTCCTAATGTTATGGGAAGTACCCTCCACTCCCAACTCTAATTCTTCTCCCACCCAGCGGTATCATCCACGCAGCGGTGCTGAGGAGGGAGCATTGTTCAGTCAGATTAATCCTCTATTTATGCACTATGAGAATCCCACATTGAAAGGGGTTGTACTATTCTGTTCCATTCCCAGCATGCCTGACCATTAGGTCATTAAGGGTTTATCCCTTTGGGACCACGATTGTGCCCAGCAAACAACATTCCCATGTTGTTCCCTGTAGAATAAAAGAGGAATTGTGCACATGAGCTGATGTTGGAGTAAAGCACCATGAAGTAAATGTGTCATAAGTGGAAAGGGTTCATCCTCTGGAGAGCATAAGTACACTCTTTTAACTCTTTGGTAATTTGCATGGATTGGAATTTATCATGAAGAAAAGAGGAAGAGTTGAGCAGATAGTAGCGCCAAGGAAAAAGTTACTCTCAACAGAAGTGTTTGAATGATCCTCAAAAAACAAGGCAAAGAAACCTTGCATTGTGCCCCTGAGATTTTGGTTTTTCACATGTGCATTCACACACAGCAAAATACAGTGCCTGAACAGCACATTGGCTACAAAGCAGGGGGGTCCTCTTCACTGGCATGTTTGGAGATGTAATTCCCATGCATAATAAATCATTTCCATGAAACGATCCAAAAT